>NC_064634.1:361209321-361811039 GCF_023864275.1 Schistocerca cancellata
ACATATTGAGTATTAGGCATCTACGTTCCTACGAAATCTAATGGCCTTTTATCCTGACTAAACATAAAACACATACATGAGCACATTTTAAACTGATGAACTCTCCTCTGTCTCGCACCATGCTCTGCAATGTTGCTTCACAGAGTCATGTGCACAATGTCTTATAAGAATCTCCTATCTTAACACTATGTCGCTGACTTATTCTTTATATGTAACTGTTACTTATGTTTTTCCACAGTGCGCATCTCAAATACTATTTCTTCCTCAAACACAAGAGCAAAATTTACACTGATATATGGCAAATTCATTTCTCTTTCAATTATAGATATGTGTGATATAGCTAACTGCATTAATGCTGTGAGAGTGCTCGCATCCTTTTTCATGTCAGTAGTCTCACAGTGTTAGAATACCGCGTGATAAGTATAAAGGTGTCAATTTGCTCTTTCACTGGTACATCGCTAAGAATGGGACAGTTTCGTAGTTGTCTGATGTCACTATGCAAATTAGTGGCCTGATGACCATGTACCTACTGCTACGCTACCATTTGTGTTCTAAGCGTTTAAGTCACATCACACAACGTACGTAGTACATAATCCGAGAAATGAAGGAATAGTAGTCTTGGTACTATGCTTCGAATGTAGACAGAGAGACAAAGTGTTGAGGAACGCCACAATTACAAACAACATCTTCTGTTTGTGCATGCGAAGAACTCACTATTCACCCTCCTTCACTATTTCCCAAATAGAAAATTCACGATGCACAAGATCTCAGAAAACATAATAAAGTCTTGAATCTTTTCGCACCACCAGAGTACAGTTTAGAAACAAAATTGTACTCTTGACAATCTGTGGGTACTTACAGTAATATTCTGGCAAACCTGGCCAGTCGCCGTCCCAGGGGTTCTCCTCTTCTTCCACTGGATAGGTATCGCCACCGGAGCTGTGAATTAAGCTAAGAACTGCCTCCAGTTCATTCCTGGAGTAACTGTGTACCAGGGGTACACCGGTACACTCCTCCAGACCACCTCCTAGCAGCAAAACAATAAAATAATATGTGAGATACAGTAAAATACGTTATCTATAAGCAACTACTAGGGACGTATGTAAAACCGTAATATTATTTACAGGTCTAGAGATATTCTCTTGAAGCGCTATTTCAAATGTGAATACAAGCAGTGCAGCACAACATTATTCACGCAAATGCTGATGAATGAATTTTAGAGTCGATACTCACAGTTTCGTGCTGGTTACATTCATAATTAGGAGACAGTGAATTTGGAACTGGCCAACCTGCAACGGCCGTACCTGTGTACAGGCCATTGCCACGTTAATGAAAAACTCATAATCTTATCGAACACTAGTACCGGAACTGTATAAAATAGAAAATAAACATATTAATTGAAACAAAAATAGTCACAGACGCAAGAAATAAGGGTTCGAACGTCGATACAAATGTAACAGGTAGACGGATAGAAAGAGAGAGTGATACAATTTGGGTGCGAAATTTTGTGTGTCTACTTGTATCATCCATGTTAACCCGTATTTGTCTGCACGTATTTAGGCTCACAACGATACAATTACTCACGTAAGACTTCCCTCCATGCGTTGCCAGTCCACGTCGAATGCAGAGATTGTAACACACTAACGTTCTTCATGAGCGTTCACATCCATCTATACACAACGTAACGTCGACGTACCAAAAATAATAGAAAATTCTTACCTCTCATTAAAGCGTTATCAGCGTATTTACTTCTCTTCATGAGACGCAAATTCAAATTCTGATTAAATGCCAAAATCTTCCTTAAATGCAGTACAACCATCTTCACATGCAACTTATGCCAAGGAAATAAAAAATAAATAAAGGTGATGAATCGCTTTATGTCTCTGGAAAAAGTGTAATATCGTTGGGCGATAGGCGAAAAACGTTTGCCGCATCTTATCTCGATGTGCTAAATACTGGCAACTGCTGCACACCTACTCTAGCGATTTTGTGTCATGTCATTCGTTACAGTGTCAAATGTCATAATCGGATACCACAACGCACAGGACATAAGTAGTCTAGGTGAAACGGAAATTTGGCTTACCTTAGCGTACTTCCTCCAAAGGAGGAAGTATTTTTCCAGCGTTTGCAATCGCAACGCACTCTCGTCGAACTCCATGGCATCGGCTATCTTGAGCCAACTGACAGGGATCGTTTCCCCGGAAATGAATTTACCGATCGTCAACCGTCTTCAATTGTTGCGTGCACCATGAAGTAACGTGGGTGCTATGTGCCTCCGATTCAGCGAGAATACACATCATGCAAGTGCTGGATTGCCATCTACTAGAACAACGTTGTGATTTGGAACGTTAACACGAGGTAGATATTTTACTGCAATCCTCGTTTTATCCATGTTTATATATTTTTTTGGGTTCAGTATCTGGATGAGACTCTTTACTTTCATATTTTATTACAAGATTTGTTGGGTGATAAGGCGCTGTATGTCAGGTCTACAGACAAATGTGTCTAGCGAATATAGCGATTCATGATACTAATACAAAATCATTGAACACCGAATGGTGTGGTACCGAAATGTGACTTTATTATTCATAACTAGTAATTCATCTACTTTCGAAAACCGTTTTTTCACTACTTCCCTCTTAGATATGAAAACGAAGCTATAGTGTTGTTATGAATATCGACCAGTCATTAGAGAAGTTGAACTCAGGAAACTACAGTGTCCCTGTCGGTAGGTCTGTATCAATAACAGTGGCCACTGGAATAAATTTTGCGTCACAGTCGAGGTAACATATTCGTCTGTATTCTCTATTTTATTTCACATTTTCAATATATAAGGATTTAGCGCATTGGTAATCCATTTTTATGTCGGGACTCTAGGCTACACTAGACTTGTTCCTACCGAGTGAAATATAGAAATAGTTTCACGGTATGTCAGCCTTCAGCTCCTAGTCGCTACGTAAAATAGGAGGAATATTAAACTACTACTAAAATGTGTTCATCAACTCAGCACCTATACAATAGCGTATTACTGTCTAGCATCAAGTAGTGAAGGTATGGACAAAAGCACTAGTGATTATTTGCGAAATTTTCGTAAATTAAATTCCAAGTTTCTCGTTCTTCAGACGGTAATAGGGAGGTCAAATATAGAGAGCCTCCATTTATGCACATTTGATTGTTACTTATAGACAAGTACGCTGCAGTTGACAGCGTTGAAGACCACTGGTCTGGTAAACAACGTCCAGCACTGAGGTAGTAGCCAGGAGAGTAAGCTGGGACTGTTCTAGTTCCATGTTGGCATTGGAGACTGGGGAGACAACTGACCGGCTAACGGAATATTGTTCCAGAACTTAGAATCGGCAATGACACACCTGGGCATTCTCTGTATCATGTTAACGTGTACAACAACTCAAAACTTCAGGCCTTCCTATGATGTCGAGGAATGTTTGATGAATTAGGACACACATCGACTGATGTCAGTGACTGACCTGCACGGTTTTATATTTCAGAGGTTTTCCGCAGCTTCAAGTAGAAATGTTATTGGGTATGCCAATTGACTCTGAAATCTCGGCAGCTGGCTTAAAATAACTGTACGGTATCATTAACAATGTTACCCTACTATAAGACAGATTTCATTATCGTGATATCGGAAATTGTTGTCCACGCTGACGACCCAGTCGTTGGTGATATGTGAGGCTTCTATTGCAGACATAGAGTTATCGTAGCTGTTACTGTGTAGTAAATAATTACGGTGCGAAGTTAAGATCTTATTTTTAAAAAATGTTGTAAAATAAGAATACTATTGAGAAGGTTTTAGGTGGCTGGTAACTCGATGAAGCGAGAGCAGGGATGTGTAGTTATGTTTAATTAAAGGGCTGTGTAATGCCGTGTCAGGAGCAATGCGCAGTGTGCTATTGTATCACAGGAGGTAAAGACATATGCTGCTATGATGTGCCTTGCGTATGGAGGCTGCACTTTGGAATTATGCTACGTTGACATAAAGTTGACTTTCACCCGCGTTCGGTGGTCGCGGCTCGGGGTTGTGACGGATCGTCGTCCTGGACAGACGTCTGTGTGTGCTTTGACAGCTGACGAACGCGTCGACCGAACCAACTCACGCTTGCGGAAGCAGAGCAGGGGCTGTCCGCGGTCTGAAATCAGATGGATGGGTGACTTCACGATCCTGTGGGCAGGGTGCAGGGTGGGCGTACCTGCGCACGTCTGATGAGTTATTTTGCAAGCGGATCTGCAGGTTCTGCTATGCGTTATTTGGATAGTTTGCGAGTACTGAGTGTATCTACACATCGGTGTGAGGAATTATTTAGCAGCAGTTTGCTATAGTGTGTACTGAAATTATGATTGGGTGCGTGTCTGTGGGCTGTGCGACATGACCCAGGGCACATCTGGGTGGGTGTTTTGTGATTGTGTGATAGATATACTGTATGGTTAAATAAGTTGTTTGAAAAAATAAGTAGATTGCTGTCAATTATTACACGCCCTTGCAACTCAGATCAGAGTGACTGGTTTTCCGTCACCATCTAGGTTGCAGGCGAGTAGTAAGTGTTTTTGCGGCGGCGTTAATTGTGAGTGTCAACGAGCTATGGGCTATTCTGACAATAGATGTGAAAGCAGGTCAAGACCTGAGGCGCCGACGGTATACATGAGAAGAACAAAGCAGCTTTCACATGTGTGAGAGGAGAGCACCCTTTCTGATCGACTGAACTTGGGTGGAGGCTTGGAACCCCCCCCCCCCCTCCCTCCCACCGACCGGACGCCCGCGGAGCCTGCCTTGGAGCGTAATCTAAGGCGCATAGGTGATATGAATTTCTCCGGTGTTAGGCGCGTATGCGACTGTGAGGAGGTCATGTTTGGGGGAGGCCGAGGAGAGACTTTTGGTCGTTTTCGCAGCTGGGTGGCAGGGTACTGGGTGAGGGTGTTTGGGTGCGTCTGTTGCACTATTTTGCGTGCATGTCTGTGCACTGTGCTGTGCCTTATTTTGAGAGTTTAAGAGTACGGAGCTCGTCTGTGGATATTGTGTACTGCATTATTTAAGAGCAGTTTCCTTTTGTGTGGTGAAATTAGGAGTTGTTTAGGTGTTGGTGGGCTGTGTCACATGACGACAGTCAGATCAGTAAGGGTGTTTTGTGACAAATATACTCCATGCCTAAATAAAAGGGCTCGAAATAATTAGAGTGCAGTCCTTCCATACTTCCCCGAGCAGCAGAGGGCAATCTGAGCGGTTTTTGGGCAAAAACGTCAATCTGGTAAGTGAGTCAACAAATAACTGGACAAATTTATCTGTAGAGGAGTTACAGGCCTGGATTGGAATGAATATGTTGATGGGTGTGGTTGTGTTGCCAAGTGCAGTGCATTACTGGAGTTCAGAACCTGCCTTAGGTCAGCCTTGCATATCGAAACCTATGACATGCAAACGTTTCAAAAAGATATGTCAAACTATTCACATATTCTGATTTCAGGGGGGTGTACTGTGTACTAAGTCAGCTCGACCATGGAGTGAGTGGGGAATAAAGAGGGTGGTGGCGCTGTCTATCTCTATTTGTTTAAATAAAGACAGGTATATGATTTTGAAAAGTTGACGATAAGGGTGGCAGGGTATTTTAGATGGATTATTATTTAGAGAAATTACGTTGTTCCGTTCTATGGGCTTGAATGTTTTGAATTATTTATTTGTGCTTTACATGTCTGTGGGCTGTGCAGTGAGTTTTTTGAAGGTTTACAATTAGAGCATTATACATGAGTTGTGTAGGAATAGTTTACACGTCTGTATGCTGTGGGGGCATGTCAGAGTGTGTGTTCTGTGATACATATACTCCATCCCTAAATAAATTTCCCCCAAATAAATAAAGTACACTCCTTCCTCCTTCCATCAGCCTAGTGCTGGCTGAGTCCATGTACCACCGGTCCCCTGGTAAGTGGTGGTGGTGGTAAGCATTGTTTTCAGCAATTTTCTTACGTTGGTAGCGAAAGCACAAGTGACGTTTCTTTACTGACAGAATTCAAACTCGGTGAGGGTTCCTAGGAAGAGGTTGAAGTCTGGTCCTCTAAAAGTATTTGATGGTTCAAATGGCTCTGAACACTATGGGACTTAACTTCTGAGGTCATCAGTCCCCTAGAACTTAGAACTACTTAAACCTAACTAACCTAAGGACATCACAAACATCCATGCCCGAGGCAGGAATCGAATCTGCGACCGTAGCGGTCGCGCGGTTCCAAACTGTAGCGCCTAGAGCCGCTCGGCCAAAGTATTTGAAAGTAGGTAGTTGAACACCTTTGCAAACGTATATGAAATTGTAAATTGAATTATTTAATAGGATTAAAATTGAAATGGAATTAAGTACATAGGTAATTGATAGGTTAGATGCTCGATGTGGGTGTTAGCATATTGACAGAAGACTATGTCCGTCGTGTGTACGAAGGGGGCGATCGAGGATGTGTGACATAAGCGGTCGGACGCGAGCGAGGCTGTGGCGCTGCGCGAGAGAGAGTGAATTAACTTAGGGGGGGGGGGGGGGGTCCTGTGGCGACCAAACGTGCTCTTGTACAGTCATGGTGGATTCAAAAGTTGAGCAAACTTTGGCGCCAAAAGCGTGGCACGGCCTTCTTGGTCGCACAAAGACACGTGGTGGGTGGCGAATGGTCGGCATCGACAGGTTTGAACGTGCCCAGGAAAACAACTTTCGCGCGAAAAGTATGGCAGTGCGTTCTTTGTCGAACCACGTGCTGAGGCGAATGGCCGACCGTTGCGTGATTCAGCTACCAGGGAAACAATTTTGGGGGGAAATGTGCGGTGGCGACGAATACACGTGGTGAGCGGAAAAGGGACCGTTGTGACGTCAACCTTGGCAAGTTCCAGTGTCTCAAGCGAAAACATTATTACGATGTGAGAGCGATCGCCGGTAATGCGGCTAGCATGGGCCGGCCCCAGCACGCCACCTTACGTCACAGGCCGGGGGGTGGCGACGATTTGAACTAATTCAGCTGGAGCGCGGACGTCGTGGCTACTGCATTGGGCGTTGCTGCGACCTCTAGGATGTGTACTGACTGTGTTGGAGAACAAGTGATGGCCGTACTGCTTGAAATAAAGACATCAGTCCCTTTCACCCCGCAAAATCAAAGGACGTGACCTAGGTTACTATAAGTTCACTTTATTATTATCAAGCATTAGTGAAGGACTCCTCTGCCAAACTAAATTATGCAACAGGTGGCTTTGAAGTGGGTCGATGTTTTATTTTCTACTTACTCATTGTTATTCTATTCAGTTTTCTACTAACTTAGTCTACATAACCAGCATTTTATTACATTACATTTATTGGCCCATAGACTCACAGTAAGGGAGAAAATGTACATGCATGGAGATTGCAGCTCACCATAAACAGAAGCACTGGAGGGGGGAGTGGGAAGGAAGGAGGGCAAGACAGCCACGCAGAAGGGACTCTCTGGACACTGGCCTGTCTCATGTTCAGTGCTTCCTTCTTTCTCTGTCCACATTTTCATAACAGCGACCATAATAAGATGGGGCAGTACTAGCATTATGTGTTCTCTTATTTCATTCACATAACGGATTCAACTCGTGAGGACTGACAAGTCACACTACATTTTTCAGGCCAAGATAGAAAGAAAAGGGAGCATAGAAGGTAATCACACGTTGATGTACATCACATTATTTAAACGAATATTTCAGAAAGCATTTCAAGAAATAGTGTGTCAGATTTTCTGGGTGTGGTGTGACTAGACAGCTCCTAATTATCCAGCCATCTGAAGACTATTAAGAACTTTCAGAACGACCAATACTTCTTACTTCGTTTTTAGTTTAACTATATATATATATATATATATATATATATATATATATATATATATATATATATATATATATATATAATCAGTAACAACACAGCAATACAGGCAACAAAAGCAAATGAGGGAAACAGGATGTGATAGTTCTATTTGTTACTAGATAACAATACACATCATTACCACTATCTTTAAAATTAAGGCTTAAATTTAGTATTAAGCACATACAGATAGAAATATTTCTATCCTATCTAGAAAACTGAATGGAGAAAATTGAGGAAATTGAGGAACATTTAGCTAGTAGAGAAGCGTGTGTCAGATGAAGAAAATTTATACACTGCAGTTGCAATGCGCTGTAGAAAATACTGTCACATATTAACATTACCGACAGCACAGAATATACCACATAAGTTAATACAAGTGTGTGCATAAAATACAGCCACATTTTTTATTACTGCTGATTCGCCGGATACACAGAATTAATAGCGCCGGAGTACAAACACTGGCAACAATTTGTACAGCTACACAGAGGAGTGGCGATACATCAACTTCTGGATAACAACGAAACATAAATCTTAAAACTCTACACAAATTAGACTTTCGTAAACTGAGTCCCAAATAAAAATTTTTTGCTGTGTATGTTGATGCGTTTTTTTCGGTCTACAAATGTATAAAAACTACAAAGAGGAAAAAATTATGTCCCACAATATAACACTAATCCACATTAATGGTAATTATTTTGAGACAGTGCATGTGAATCAGAAGTTGTACTGGCCACAATCTGGCCAAATACAAAAAATTTTTCAGATAGAATCCCTATATTCTCCATACTGCTGTTTTCTGCAGCTGTCTACGCTGCAGTGTTACTGCATTCAATTTCTTCGGTGGGATTCTGATGGTATAGTTAAGGTTTCCTTCTCTTGGTCATTGTAGCTACTTCAAAAAAATACTGATATGTGCATTGGACAACAGTTTCATCTTTCCATCGACCCTCACATTCTCCACTTGGTCATCAGTGAAATCATTCTACAATAAAGAAGGGAATGAAAACATTTTTAACATGATATCATGACAACATGTACAGGCAGAACTACACTGAAGAGAGAAAGAAAGAGCAGTACAAAATCTGTAAAGACAGTAATGATAAACTGATGAATTCCATTTCAAATCATCTGGAATCACTAACTGCATGTCACTCAATGAGGTGTTTGCAGCTCAGAAGAGTCTGTCCACATTTGATACATAGCCCTATATTTATTCTATGTTTACAAGATTATGGTGTGCTATAAAACATTGCACATAGTCAATATACATGCCAAATGTCTTGTCTCACAGTAACACATACAACGCATTTCGTGTTATAAACTGCTGGAAAACAAAAATCACTTACTTCGCATAGATAAGAATACCTCGTCCGTTTCATAAGGCTGCTCAGTGACTTATATCACCTCTTGTCACTGAAACTGTCCACTGCTTTCTCCTTTCCTCAATCCGCAAATACACTAGCATACCTTCTCTCGAGTGGCAAACGCGAAAGCAGCACAAATGGCACCGTTTCTGTATGTCTGCAGAATGAATTACAAATTGTCAAATATTTAAGGCAACACAAATAATCGCGGTTGCTTCAAAATAGTACCGAATTTCCCACAAAATTCATTCTTGTTTGTAGTCGTTTTGAAGCTCGCAGATGTTACATATGGGGAAAAAGGTGTCCGATTTAAGTTAAAACATATACACAGAGAATAACAACGTTTATAATTCTGAACGTTCCCGTTAGTCTCCAAAACAATAATCCAACTTCGGAAAGCGAAATGACTCGAGAGAGACACCGGTGGCAGAAAATGGCGTCTCAGCTGATCAGCCAATCACGAGTGATTTCACCTTCGACCACTCCCTCTCTGCATACTGACTCTCTAGGCAACGTCTGTTGAAATTCAGATGTCTCACATGACTACGCTATACGCACTTTGCTTTCAATAGTTCATATAAGCTTGTGGGGTTCTGGTATTCATAGCATTACAGCGATATGCTCCGAGCTAAGCTGTAACCTGACGCATAACAGCGATCTTCTCAACAGTAACTGTCATTTGAGTATTCAGATTTACCTCCATGGGCGTTTTTGTTCAACAGCTTCAGTATTACGGAATGCATATGAAGCGCTTGTGCAGATAACAGGTCGCCCCAACAACGCACACTGGGCAGAATGTTTCTGGGTGACCAGTAAAGTTTAGCACGTGAAGTGAATGCATCCGAATACAGGATCTAGATGTTGTTGTTGTGGTCTTCAGTCCGGAGACTGGTTTGAAACAGCTCTCCATGCTACTCTATCCTGTGCGAGCTTCTTCACCTTCCAGTACCTGCTGCAACCTACATCCTTCTGAATATCCTTAGTGTATTCATCTCTTGGTCTCCCTCTACTGCTTGTACCCTCCACACTACCTCCAATACAAAATTGGTTATCCCTTGATGCCTCAGAACATGTCCTACCAACCGATCATTTCTTCTACTCAAGTTCTGCCACAAAGTTCTCTTCTACCCAATTCTATTAAATACCTCCTCATTAGTTGTGTGATCTACCCATCTAATATTCAGCGTTATTCTGTCGCACCTCATTTCGAAAGCTTCTATCCTCTTCTAGTCCAAACTATTTATCGTCCATGTGTCACTTCCATACAAGGCTACAGCGAATACAAATACTTTCAGAAACGACGTCCTGACACGTAAATCTATACTCGATGTTAACAAACGTCTCTTCTTCAGAACTGCTTTCCTTGCCATTTCCAGTCTACATTTTATATCCTCTCTACCTAGACCATTATCAGTTATTTTGCTCCCCAAATAGCAAAACTCATCTGCTTCTTTAAGTGTCTCATTTCCTAACCTAATTCCCTCATCATCACCTGATTTAATTCGGCTACATTCCATTATCCTCGTTTTGCTGTTGTTGATGTTCATTTCTTATCCTCCTTTCAAGATACTGTCCATTCCGTTCACCTGCTCTTCCAGGTCCTTTGCTGTCTCTGACAGAATTACAATGTCATCGGAAAACCTCAAAGTTTTTATTTCTTCTCCTTTGATTTTAATTTCTACTCCGAAATTTTCTTTTGTTTCCTTTACTGCTTACACAAAATACAGATTGAATAACATCAGGCATAGACTACAACTCTGTCTCACTCCCTTCCCAACCACTGCTTCCCTTTCGTACCCCTCGACTCTAATAACTGCCATCTGATTTCTGTACAAATTGTAAATAGCCGTTCGCTCCCTGTATTTTACCTCTGCCACCTTTAGAATTTGAAAGAGTATTCCAGTCAACCTTGTCAAAAGCCTTCTGTTTTCTGTACAAATTGTAAATAGCCGTTCGCTCCCTGTATTTTACCTCTGCCACCTTTAGAATTTGAAAGAGTATTCCAGTCAACCTTGTCAAAAGCCTTCTGTTTTCTGTACAAATTGTAAATAGCCGTTCGCTCCCTGTATTTTACCTCTGCCACCTTTAGAATTTGAAAGAGAGTATTCCAGTCAACCTTGTCAAAAGCCTTCTCTGAGTCTACAAATGCTAGAAACGCCTTCACTTAATCTATTTTCTAAGACAAGTAGTAAGTTCAGTATTGCCTCACGTGTTCCAATATTTCTACAGAATCCAAACTGAGCTTCCCTGAGGTCGGCTTATACCAGTTTTTCCATTCGTCTGTAAGGAATTCGCGTTAGCATTTTACAGCAGTGACTTTTTAAACTGATAGTTCGGTAATTTTCACATCTCTTAAAACCTGCTTTCTTTTGGACTGGAATTATTATATTCTTCTTGAAGTCTGATGGTATTTCGAGTGTCTCATACATCTTGCTCACTAGATGGTAGAGTTTTGTCAAGGCTGGCTCTCCCAAGGCTGTCAGTAGTTCTATTAGATTGTTGTCTACTCCTGGTGCCTTGTTTCGACTTAGGTCTTTCAGTGTTCTGTCATACTCTTCACGAAGTATCATATCTTCCATTTCATCTTCATCTACATCCTCTTCCATTTTCATAATATTGTCCTCAAATACATCGCCCTTGTATAGACCCTCTATATACTTCTTCCACCTTACTGCTTTCTCTTCTTTGCTTGGAACTGGGTTTCCATCTGAGCCCTTGATATTCATATAAGTGGTTCTCGCTTCTCCAAAAGGTCTCTTTAATTTTCCTGTAGGCAGTATCTATGTTACCCCTAGCGACATAAGCCCCTACATCCTTACATTTGTCCTCTAGCCGTCCCTGCTTAGCCATTTTGCACTTCCTGTCGATATCATTTTTGAGACGTTTGAATTCCTTTTTGCCTACTCCATTTACTGCATTTTTATATTTTCCCCTTTCATCAATTAAATTCGATATATCTTCTGTTACCCATGGATTTCTACTAGCCCTCGTCTTTTTACCCACTTGATCCTCTGCTACCTTCACTGTTTCATTCCTCAAAGCTACCCGTTCTTCTTCTACAGTATTTCTTTCACTCATTCCTGTTAATCGTTCCCTAATGCTATCCCTGAAACTCTCTACAACCTCTGGTTCTGTCTGTTTATCCAAATCCCATCTCCTTAAATTCCCAGAATTTTGCAGTTTCTTCAGTTTTAATCTGCAGTTCACAACCAACAGTTACTGGTCAGAGTTGACATCTGCCCCTGGAAACGTCTTACAATTAAAACCTGGTTCCTAAATCTCTATCTTACCATTATATAATCTATCTGAAACCGTCCAGTATCTCCATATATACAACTTTCTTTCATGATTCTTCAACCAAGTGTTCGCTATGATTAAGTTATGGTCTGTGCAAAATTCTACCAGACGGCTTCCTCTTTCATTTCTTACCTCCATTCCATATTCACCTACTACGTTTCCTTCTCTTCCTTTCCCTACTATCGAATTCCAGTCACCCATAACTATTACATTTTCGTCTTCCTTTACTATCTGAATAATTTCTTTTATCCCGTCATACATTTCATCAATCTCTTCGTCATCTGCGGAGCTAGTTGGCATATAAACTTGTACTACTGTGGCAGGCGTGGGCTTTGGGTCTATCTTGGCCACAATAATGCGTTCACTATGCTGTTTGTAGTAGCTTACCCGCACTCATATGTTTTATTCATTATTAAACCTATTCCTGCATTACCCCTATTTGATTTTGTATTTATAAGCCTGTATTTACATGACGAAAAGTCGTGTTCCTCCTGGCACCGAACTTCACTAATTCCTACTATATCTAACTTTAACCTATCCATTCCCTTTTTAAATTTTATAACCTAAGTTCCCGATTAAGAGGTCTGAAATTCCACGCTCCGACCCGTAGATTGCCAGTTTTCTTTCTCCTTAGATAGATGATTCTGATGGAAAATACCTGGTTCCTACATTCAAGAGTCAGTATTTAAAACTGAGCGAAATACGCATGTCGCGTTGCTGCATACTTAAAACTAAATACTCCAAATTTCATTACTTTACAAATTTGTTCCAGTTGCTTTCCCTTTGAGTTATAGAATCAATTCATTACTCTTTTCTAATTCCCATGGACAATGGCCAATATTTGTTAACGATCAGTATCACTTCAATTCTTGATAATTTTGTAGTCTTACAAATTAATAATACACACTTTACACTTCTATAGAAATAATTACTACCCAACATTTACTGGCTCTCTGTGAGCACAAACAATATCATTCATCACGTCATTTCATAAAAACTGTATTATGCTGCGTCCATTGACCTACAACTATAATCTCACAGCTAGCCACTAGACTTACATCCTACCTATAGTGCAACAGCAACTGGTGCAGCTCTCGGTGTGCTCCTGCTTACTATCGATTCTGCCACTCAGGAAACATCTTTGGTTCTACATATGACAAACGTTTCATATTTTTCATTAATTATATTACAGAATCGGACTCCATGTACAAGTGGACTCCTCAGAACATAAGTATGATTTTCATCCTTCCACAACGAACAGTTAATATGTGTGAGATAGGCGTTCGGGGCAACAGAAAAAAATGGTTCAAATGGCTCTGAGCACTATGGGACCCAACTGCTGTGGTCATAAGTCCCCTAGAACTTTTAACTACTTAAACCTAACTAACCTAAGGACATCACACACATCCATGCCCGAGGCAGGATTCGAACCTGCGACCGTAGCGGTCGTGCGGTTCCAGACTGTAGCGCCTTTAACCGCTCGGCCACTCCGGCCGGCTCGGGGCAACACACTTCTTCAAACTGTACGCCTACGCTTTAAAAACAATCGGTCCACCCAAAGAGCCATTCAAGGCAGGCAATTACAAAAAAAGTCAGCAGGTAATTTGCCCTGATCTACGATATTTCCAGTTTCACTATTGTCTGCACTATTACTGAGAGGTGTATCACGTTACTGGATTCTTGGACCAATAATGAAACTGTAAGTACACTAAAAATGTTTCAGTTGTGTGAGAAGGAGAGTCGTCTAGTATGGATTCGTAGGATCATTACAAGTAACAAATTGTACTGGCAGTATCTGTAATGGTTGACCAATTCTGAAAAATTATGCACTTCAAGGGAAAGGTTACGTGACTTTCAGAATCCAGCAAGCAGCCTACTGCGATCACATTTTGACAGTTTGATGTTACCTACAAAGTGTGTGTCTTAAAAATATTCTCATAATCTATACGTATAAACGTTTCACGTAAACAATTCTAGAGTATAGGATTGTAATTATTTACATAAACAAGTTAGCAGATGCACTGAGTGTACAAGTGAGACTCTAGCAAGAGACGTGGACTCACAGTCCTGAAGTTTCACATAGTCGCCGCCGTTAGAACGTGCACAGTATTACTAGTATTTGGTCTAACCGGCCCCTGTACCTGCTCCTTGGAAGCATCACTAAGTCCAGTTTCTACGTAACAAGCTCTGTATCATGCAGTGTTCTGACTCTACTTTCCTTTTTTGGTGTTACTCTTTTACCACAATACGGACAGAAGAATATTGCTCAACTGTTTTGCATAAAATAAAAAGAATATTCCGCACATTGTTTCACCTCAGTACTGTGCATTGATTCATGGTATCGCTTTTCTCTCTTGCACGTCACTTCTTTAAAGTATCTCGCGGTCTAAAGATAGCGGAAATTAGAATTCGCTGATCGAGATTTTATCTAATCTCTAGTCTATGATACGCAAAGACTGTTACACCGACTGAACTGTGGATTTATTTTCAAAGAATATTCTTAAGAATTTATTTTATTTACTAGCGATTCATCAAGAACATTAACACATTTAATCACACTATATAAGCATGGAAGTAGTTGCTAGGGAGTAACTGATGAAATCGTAACCGAATTCCTTTTAACAAATGGGAATTTTATTCACTTTAATAGTGGCTAAAAGCATTTTTTAAAAGAAACAAACTTAAAATTATAATCAGAAAGCACCCTCTAAATATCAAGTTACAATTTATTCAGAGGCAGAAAGAAACAAGTTTTGACTGTATGAGCTTTCGGGCAGGGAACCTTGCCGCTCCCTTTTGACACGGCCGTAGTTACGAGCGCTCACAACAGCCTCTGACAGACTACACTGGTGCAAATCTGCAACACACCTGATTACTTTAAACTAAAGGTTTTAACAATTTACACAAGCACACAAACTATGCACCCCTGTAGGAGGGATGGGAATGGTACAAAAGACTAAAAACTAAAATATTAACTTTGCCACCGAAGGTGCAACCTGATTTTAACTTCTAAGAAGAGTCTTACGGTGAAAGGATGGCAACTTTATATACTAAAATGATCATTAAAATAAAAGACCATAAAATGCAATCTTATATAAAATTCTACAAGGTTGGTCAAACAATAGTTAAGATGCTCTACAGTACAAAGATACTGCCTCTCAAGATCATAGGCAAGATCAAAACATATTTCCGGCATTAGGCAGTTACACTCCAAGCAATAAATTCGTTAACACACCAAATCCGACAAACATGACACAGGCAACTCCGAACGACAGACAGACACTAACTGCCTAACAAATGCGGATGAGAGACAGACGAGCAAGCTGGGGAGAGTAAATCACACAACATATCACCAATCACTTAACTTCTAATAAACTGCGATTTCTCGAGAATACCTGACGCAGCACGCCCAAATCGCTCTCACGCACCATCCGCTGCCAGCCGCTTCAACTGACGCAGCAAGGCGCGCCGATCTCCCGTCTCAAGGCGTCGCAACTCGCACCGACCAGACTTACGTCGTGGGTTGACTCCTATTACTCTCGTGTCGACCGCGAAGTCACTACCCCTCGCTATACGCCGCGGCCCACTGAACTCACGTGGCGACCTCACATGCGCCGACGCTCAAAACGGACAAGTCGTCTCGTGTCTCAGTGCGCGACCAACCAACCGATCGATCCAATAGCCAGTCACCATTGCCTGAGCAAACTCGAGCAGACTGGCGGCCTAACGCGCAGACTCAGATGCAGGAACTAAGCTCCAAGCGGGCGACCACTCGCTGAGCTCTCTTACTGGCGAAGTGGAAAGACTCTCATTCTGCCGGCGTTAAAGGTTGATCCGAACGACAGACATACTAGCACTCCGAACGACAGGCAGACACTAACTGCCTAACAAATACGGACGAGAGACACACTAGCAAGCTGGGGACGAGAGACTGACCCAGGCTGACTGACACTGGCCCACTGGCGAGCTCATACCGCCCCTTAAATGCACGTGAACTGGCAACCTTTTCCATTTTCCACCAGAGGCAGACACCAAAGCAGCGATTGCCACAGCGGCGCCACCGCCAGAAACGGAGGGCGACTGCTTCACACTACGCGCTGCAGCGCACTCTTCAAAACAGCAATTTTTACCACGGCTCACCGACGATAGGGTAGAAACTATTCAAGTGTCACTCACAGCTATGGTAGGTTGAAATCAGTGACGAAACGTTAGCTACTACTTGGAAGGACCGCGGAGTGTAAAGGGGAACACCGAGAAAATGCTATTGATTTCTGAGGAAGCAAAGTACTGTAATATATTTTGTAATACAATTACAGTTACTTCCACATCAGGTATTTATAGTCTTGGAAAATAAGTAATTCTGATTCCAGTGTTAATTCGCTTTCTTCTATTCCCTAGTCATAAGTAATACTCTCTTTTCAGTAACTGCTGCAAGTATAAAACTTGTGGTTCCCAGAGTGAAAGGTATTTTACCAGGGTCTTATTTTTTCCAGCTTTTAGTAATTTCTTTCATCTTCATTAAACTTATCTGTTCTTCCTGTCCAATGAACTTCTTTCTATTGCGTTACATGTTTAATAACAATGTTAGTTATTATATACAATATAGTCTGCTTACCTTATGAAGTGTAAGTTGCTTGAATAATAGCGAGGGAAGACTCTGAGGTTCTTACCGAGTCAAGATAAATACTTGCCTCCCTCTTTATCTCTATATTGCTCTCTCACTTACCCCTCCCCCGAACTCTCTCTCTCTCTCTCTCTTTCCTAACGTTTAACCCGCTGTGCGGTATCCGTTGTTTATTTTATTTTAACTTCGTGGCTGGATGCACCACGTGTCTATACTACCACAGCCGTCAATTAACGTAAGGGAGGGAGGTCATTTGCGCCCTCTGACAGTGAATCGTGTAAAAAGGCATTGTTCTGTTTGTTGGGTTTCAACTGCGTTGAGACGGAAATTGTATTAATTTGTAGCTGACGGATCTGATTAGTCGACGCCTACTGATTTGCAAAACAAAAGGCGAATATGCTCCTCTTTCAAAGACTCACAAAAAAGTGGGGAACCAGCTGATCCAATCCTTCCGCGTTCCTCACCAAAAATTTTGGGCATGCGAACATTTCAGCGTTTTACGGCACCCAAAAAGAGTAGTAGAGAGATAATGACACTGGAAAAAAAGAGGATTCCGTGGCGGTGGGAAAGTAAATGAATGGAGGCAGTGGTGGAGGAGAGAGAAACAGCGACGGATGAAGCGAAGGAGAAACAGCGAAGGATGAGGACAATAGCAGTGGGAGCAAAGAGAGAGAGGAGATAGTGATGATCTGTGAGAGCGGCAGTAAAACAGAAAGAGAGATGTATGGAGATGGTACGAGTATCAGTGGGAGCAAAAGAGAGAGGTCACAGTGGGAATGAGAAATAGAGATGAGTGGAGTCCACGCACAGGCTTCAGGTATCTGGACCATCCTGGGTGCGGGAAGGCTCTGAGGTCCTTACCAAGCCAAGATAAATGACGTTCTCTCTCTCGTCCTCTCCCCCTCTCTCTCTCTCTCTCTCTCTCTCTCTCTCTCTCTCTCTCTTCTCGTTCTCTCTCTCAGACAGGTGAAATTTAATAGGAAAAACATTTCCTACCTTGTCCCACCCCCTATACACACACGGTAAATGTTTCCGGGTTAAAACCCCGATCAAACCATCCTGAACGGTCTGAGTGTAGAGGAGTCAATGGTGGTTGCAGAGAAAGACAGCAGGCAGTAAGCGAGAAAGACATAGTGGTAATGGAGGAGAAAAAATGGGACAAAAGAAATTGCAGTAGAACAGAGTGACAGAGAAAGTGTCATAGAAGGAGACAGTGGTAAGAAGGAGTGAGAGAAAGGTATGAAGACAATGAAAGTGACAGAGGCAGGTAGGAGAAAGTATCAAAGGGAGGAAAACGAGGTAATGGACCGTAATAGGGAGATAGTGAGTATGATGGCTTCATATCGTATCTAAGCCTCGAAGTTTAAAAGAAATTGTTGTAATGTTTGATCTGATGATGACTGTTGGCGAAGCATTGCATTAAACGAAAATATTTTAAGGTGTCGAGACGGCTTTATTCGCAGAAATACAAATGTCTTGGTTGCTTGTCAGAAGCACTCATGAAGGGAAATTATAGGCAACCAGTGTCAGAGTAAACTTATCTAAGGTTACAATTTAGATAAGACGAACTTGTTGGCTGGTTAGGGAGGAAATTAAAGCCATTTTCTGCAGGGACGCCGTCAGCTGGCCGCACAGAAATTGCAGAAGTTTTTTCTTCTTTCTTAAGTGTATATTAGATTGGGAGCGAGTGGTAATTCAGCACAAACTCATGTTAGAAAAATTGTGTACATTCGCAACGAATGAGAAACTTGCATTTGTGCACTCTAAACGTCTGGTATGATAAAAGGAGCAGTGTCTCTCAGTTCCAGAGAAAGACTTATATTGCTGCCGACTTATTACATCATACTACAATGGTGGATCATGAAGAACGTTAGGTTAATCCGCTAAGCACAGAACACATTCCTACTCTAAAGAACGGTTATCTAATATTTCAGAAGGATAGAAGTAATTTTGCCTTCTCAAGAACGGTTTTGTAATAATTCAGATGGATCGAAGTAATTTTTCCTAAGCCCATCAGCAAGAGGATAAATGTCACACCACAGCAAATAGATCGATTCATTCTTTTTACTGGATGCACTTGATGTGCCTTGTGAGCATCGTTCATCTTTTATCGACAGCGAGCTAAATTACTATTGACCATCCATTACATTTATGGCTGTGGCTTTAGGTTTGATACCATATTGATACCGCGTCGAGAGCTTATAGAGACGCCACAATTCACCGTTAGTGACTATCTAACGGGCCATCGTAGCGTATATGTGACTACGGACGCCCCCTCTCCCCTGCCCCTCGTCATATCAAATTTTATGACAGCCGACCACAAGCATCCCATAGAATTTAACAGCGTTTTGTATCGAAACTACGTTATTTCCGAAAGAATTTCACGTATAATAACCTTACATGTACGATACTGAAAGGAAATGCAAAAATATTTCTGATAAACCAAGAATAATTCACCTAATTTCTTGTTGACAAGCGATATGGTGACGTAAATTATATCACAGAGTTTTAAAACAGTAAAGGCTGAATTCTGGTTAACTCGGAAGAAGCTCTGACTCAGCTTTTTTCAAACGGATACCGATAATAACTTGTCAGACGAAGCCGGTATAGATAGTAAACTATTTATATAGGCATAGATTAAAATGAAATTTCTACTTTTCATCCTTTTAGTGTCAGGAATCACCAGAAGTTTGCTTTCTTATTTAATATTCAACTAAAAAAAGAGTGGACAAAATATAACTGGACCAGAATATACTTCATGTACGTTTATGCGCAAAAATATCCGAACGACCTGAGTTGTGATCCGCCCAATTTGCATGCAGCCAACATAACGTACCTGTCTAGCGGCTCCTCTAATCGCTTTGTGGTACAGTCGTCCTATTATACAAAATGGATACAACGAGAGACCACTAGACAACACTGTTCCTTAACACAATCAGTGCGATGTAACGTCACACCTTGATACTTCAAAAACTAGAAAAACACGTAATTAGAGATGAGTTAGTCCCTAACGCTTCTACAGGTTCAATGATTTTCAAAAGCGTTACCATCTCGTTACAATCTGAAACAACTATGGCACATAAACTATATAGCAATCCTTAAACAAAGTAAATGTTCGCATGAACAAGATATTCCGAGACAATGTTTGGACTAATAAAGGTCTATGACAGTTCGAGGTATTTTTCCTCTGTATAAGGTTTCCGCACACCTGCTGAATGTCCTAGTGACAATTGGTTTTTGCATAAACTGGTCGTGAAAGGAACTAGTTAAGGAAAACGCGATAAACAGTGGTAAACGCTCTATAGAAACAGCATTATTAATGGAGTATAATCAGTAACGTCACTGTACTAATTATTCATGAATAATTATTTGCCCACATGTTTGAACTATTAAGACATGACGAATTTTTTTGTTCTGGATCTGCTCAGAACCCAGCAGACGTAGCCAATACTAACTAAAAAACACTTTCGCACCTGCCCGGGACTTGATCAAGGCAACGATCATCAATGCTTACTAGCCGTAAAGAGACGTGAAATATAAAGGTTTTCACCAGTATAAACACATCTGAACTTGAAACGAAATTATGAAATAATTTCTGCTACATCAAAACCATTATCGCCTTGTTAACTAACCACGAAAGACATTTAATATACTCTCCTTCACAAGTAACCAAGTATGCATATGCTGAAAATTGGAATGCTATGATTCAAAACATTTTGACTGGATTTTCTACCCAGCACGTTATTAGATTGTTAACTAAGTAAAATTAGATGTTAGAAATCGAATTTATTTACCAGCAACGAGGTGTATCGATATGAGATGAGGGTATAATTTGTTTTGCTTGCCCGGGAATCGAACCCGGCGCGTACTGTCGCTGTTTCCCATCCATAAACAGACGTTAAGTATCAACTGCTTGCTAGGATGTAAAATGATATTATGAATATGTTTGTGCTGGACCAGGATTGCAACCCAGATACGTTCCATTCCTAGAATCGGGATACGAATTCGAGTCGAGGACCAAAAATTGTAACGTCTCAAGTTCAAATTAAATATGAACACTGTGAACGAAATAACCATCCCTAAAGTAAATGAAATAAACTTTTTAGTGCTAGTTTACTGGCGACAGAGTTCGTGCCTTCGGCGGCTGCCGCCTTTGTTATGGCGCCATTCAAACAGGCTCTGATGCTGTTGGTAGCGAAGTCATATTGTGTTCAATGCGGATTCTGAACCACTGTGCGACCTAACATTCTGGGCTTGGCGTTACCGTAGGTGAATTAGATCTTTTTGGGAATGTTAAAAATGGACGCCATGAGTGAGAATCGAACCTATAACCCGTAATTATCAAACTACAAACAACACAGCGAACCACTATACCTCACTGTTAGCAACGTCCTGATTGTGTTGTTGTGTCCGGCGATGCATGAAAAAATCCGGCTCTCTCGATTAACTGGTTAATTACCTGCTAGTTTATAATGCGGGTATTATTCTAATCTGATGACTGCATGATATAAGGACCAGTCTAATCTTCATAGCTCAGATTTGATGCCAATATGAAATTTTTTCTATGACAACTGCAGCGTGTGAGGTTACCAGATAATTCGATGATTACTGTCATGATTGCTATTATTATCTTCATTATGCTGCTACAACACATGTGATTGAAGGATAGGTATATGCTATTTGATCATTTTTAGAACCATCTGCCAAAATATAGTAATTATGTAGTTGTAAACAGTCTTCACGGGTTTGCCGCCAGAACACGGGTTCTGGCGGCAAACCCGTGTCGACTATTTTCGCACATCTGCCGGGAAAGTTTGAAGAGTCAAAATTATGTAGTTCCTTCTATGTATAGGGATTACTTTGTAATGCTGTTGCTTTAATTTGTTCTGCAAGCGGTGCTGCTATTCACGACCATAAAAGTGGGTTAAAAGCTGTGAGTTGTCTGGGGAAGTTAACCTTGCATTACTGCGCAACTGTTTCACCACATCTCCAGTCTAGCTTACCAAATTCCCAACCAGAGTAACATTAATTATAATCAGTCATACGACAACCGGTGACTAGAAACATTAAAACAAACTGAAGTCAAAGGCATAAAATTAACAATAGAACCCATAAAACGAATGTCCTGAGAATCCTTTAAATTATGAATTATTGAACCTGCACACATAAACAATAAAGCCTTAAATAAAGCATGAGCTAATAAATGAAAAAAATGCAAGTTTTGGGTAACCCATAGCCAAAATTCTTATTATTGAACCAAGTTGTCTTAAAGTAGAAAGAGCAATAATTTTCTTCAAATCAAATTCAAAATTCGCCCCTAAACCAGCCATAAATATAGTTATACAACCAATTAAAAGCAAAAATCAACCACAATTATAAGTATCTAATATTGGTCTGAAACGAATTAATAAATAAACCCCAGCAGTAACAAGAGTAGAAGAATGAACCAAAGCAGAAACAGGAGTAGGAGCAGCCATAGCAGCAGGAAGCCAAGAAGAAAAGGGAATTTGAGCTCTTTTAGTTATAGCTGCTAAAACAATTAATATACTAATAAGCTTTATTTCAAAAGAATTAGAAATAAAATCATAATAATAAATGTAATTTCAACCACCAAAATTTAATATTCAAGCAATAGAAATTAAAATAGCAACATCACCAATACAATTAGAAAATGCAGTTAATATACCCGCACTATAACATTTCACATTTTGGTAGTAAATAACTAAACAATAAGAAACTAAACCTAAACCATCCCATCCTAATAAAATTCTAATCAAATTAGGACTAATAATAAAAAACCTATAGAAAGAATAAATATTAAAACAATAATAATAAAACGATTTATATTTTTTTCTCCCGATATATAGTCCTCTCTATAATAAATAACCAAAGAAGAAATATACATAACCAAAGACATAAAAATAAGAGACATTCAATCCAAAATTAAAGTCATAACAACCATAGAACCATTTAAATTAAAAAGTTCTCATTCAACAAAAACTCTATAGTCAATTATTAAGTAATAAATACCCAAAATAAAAATTTAGTTCTAGAAAAAAATTAAGAAAAAAACTCAAAGAACAAATAGAAAACAAATTCACAGCCTAAGATGAAAAAATTCATATCATTGATTCCACAAAACAACATTTTTAATTAAAATACTTAAGCAACCTAAACAAAAAAAATACTCCCCCTTTCAACAAAAAATATTTAAAGGTAATCAATGTAAAAGTAAAAGATGATATTCACGAAAATAACCAAGAGAACAAGTATAAACACCAGAATAATAATTACCATGCTGAGAATAAGAATACATGTATAAAGTATAAACACCTCTAAAAAAAGACAAAAAAATTAAAGCAAAAAATCTAAAAGAAGATCAAGACATAATTCTATTTAATAATCTAAGTTCACCTACCAAATTTAAAGAAGGAGGAGCAGCTATATTAGAAGAGCTCAAAAGGAATCATCATAAAGCCATTCTTGGTATCAAATTAATTATACCCTTGTTAATTAATAATCTTTGTCTACCTAAACGCTCATAAATAAAATTAGACAAACAAAGTAAACCAGAAGAACACAAACCATGACCAACCATTAAAGAAAGAGAACCTATACAACCCCATCAATTCATAGTCATCAACCCTGCAATAACTATTCTTATATGAGCAACAGAAGAATATGCAATTAAAGACTTTAAATCAACCTGACGAAAACAAATAAATCTAACAATAACCCCACCAGATAAGCCTAAAGACAATCAAAAATAATTAAACTTTAAACCCAAATAAGAAATAACCTTCATAACACGAAAAATACCATAACCACCTAACTTTAATAAAACACCAGCAAGAATCATTCTACCTGAAATAGGGGCCTCAACATGACTCTTAGGAAGCCATAAATGAACCAAAAATATCGGCATCTTAACTAAAAAGGCAAGAATTATAAACACATAAAATATAAAATAATAAGAACCAAAATCAACCAATAAAGGAAAATACAAAGTATTAGAAAAATTATAAACCCTAAATAAAACTAATAATAAAGGCAATCTAGCAACCAGAGTATAAAAAATTAAATAAACACCAGCCTGTAAACGTTCAGGTTGATAACCTCAACCTAAAATCAAAAGTAAAGTAGGAACTAATCTAGCCTCAAAAAAAATATAAAAAGAAAGAAGACTCAATCTAGCAAAAGAACAATAAAGCATAATCATTAAAATTAAGACTATAAAGACAAAAAAATTAGAATGATAAGAACTTAAATAAACTGAACCTCTAGCAGTAATTATTAAAGAACAAATTCAAAAACTAAGCAAAATCAAACTAAAAGAAAAATAATGAATACCAAAATAATATCTAATCATATTCAAATCTGCATATGAATAAACACAAATCATAAACACAAAACTAGACATAAACATTAAAGAATGAACCAACCATCAACAATTATTAACCAAACAAATAGGAATCAAAAAAATAGTTATAAATAAATACTTTAGCATAAAGATAAAAAAAATTAAAAAAATCATTCCCATGAGAACGAATTATTGAAACTAAAATAGAAAGACCTAAAGCACCTTCAAAAAACAGAAAAAACCAAAAAAATAATCATAATCAAACTCAATAAGAAAAACAATAATTAATATAAATAAAGAAAGAACAATATATTCTAATCTCAAAAGAACCATTAATAAATGCTTACGTTTAGAGGAAAAAACATAAACACCAGCAAAATAAATCGATAAAGAAGTAAAGACAGAGAATATAAACATTAGTTTTAATAGTTTAAAAAAAACACCGGTATTGTAAACCGGAAATAAGTTCGGCCCCCACTTTTAAAACTTCAGAGGTGAAAAAGCTTTCCATCATCGGTCCCCAAAACCGATATTTTTAATAAACTAACCTCTGAAATGATCAAAATAATAATTATATCACTATCAAATGTAATAAATATTAATTTTATTAAATTAAGACACCCAATATCAATAATGCTTTTCATTATCCTACAAACGTTTTTAGTCGGGCTAATAACAGGAACAATAATGGAAAGATATTGATTATCATATATTTTATTTTTAACGTTTCTTGGTGGTATATTGGTTCTATTTATTTATATTACGAGAATTGCATCAAACGTAATACTTCAACCTAAATCAATTACGATAATTATTACCTTAACTATATGAGTATTTATTATATCAATATTAATTATTCTATAACAATATTTATAGACTTTTTCAAAAATACTGAAACTATAAATATTGATAATTCAATCAAATATCAAGAAATAACAATATCTTTAGAAAAACTATATAATAGACCAACATTTATTATTACAATAATAATAATAATTTATTTATTTTTGGCACTATTAGCAGTTGTTAAAATCACCAATATTAACCAGAGACCTATTCGTAAAATAAGATAATTTACTAATGAACAAACCCTTACGATTAAGACATCCTTTAATTAAAATCATTAATAACTCTTTAGTAGATTTACCTGCACCAACAAATATTTCATTTTGATGAAATTTTGGGTCCCTACTAGGACTATGTTTAGTAATTCAAATTGTAACCGGACTATTTTTAGCTATACATTATACATCAGATATTGAAATAGCGTTTAGTAGTGCAGTTCACACCTGCCGAGACGTAAATAATGGTTGAATTATTCGAACCTTACACGCAAATGGAGCTTCTATATTTTTTATTTGTATTTATTTACGTGTAGGACGAGGAATTTACTACGGATCTTACATATACATGCACACCTGAATACTTGGTACAGTAATTCTATTCTTAGTTATAGCAACCGCATTTATAGGATACGTTTTACCTTGAGGTCAAATATCATTCTGAGGTGCGACAGTAATTACTAATTTATTATCAGCAATTCCATATTTAGGAACAGATTTAGTTCAATGGGTATGAGGAGGGTTTTCTGTTGATAATGCAACATTAAACCGATTCTTTACATTTCATTTTGTACTACCGTTTATTGTTGCTGCAATGGGAGCAATTCATTTATTTTTCCTCCACCAAACAGGGTCTAATAAGCCTTTAGGCCTAAATGGAGATATTGAAAAAATCCCATTTCACCCATACTTTACTTTCAAGGACTCTATTACATTTGTATTAATAACATCATTATTAATTATATTATGCTTGATTAATCCTTACCTCCTAGGGGATCCAGATAATTTTGTACCTGCTAACCCATTAGTAACTCCCATCCATATTCAACCAGAATGATATTTCTTATTTGCATATGCAATTCTACGATCAATCCCTAATAAGCTAGGAGGTGTTATTGCATTATTCTTATCAATTAGAATCTTAATAATTTTACCATTTTATAATAAAACACCATTTCGAGGTATTCAATTCTATCCTATTAAACAGATTTTATTCTGAATCATAGTAGTTGTTGTATGCTTATTAACATGAATTGGTAAACGGCTTGTTGAAGAACCTTACATTATAACAGGACAAATCTTAACAATTATCTACTTTACATACTTCTTAATTAATGTACATATTGCAAACGCATGAGATAAACTAATTAAGGAATAATAAGTTAATTAGCTTAGGAAAACCATATGTTTTGAAAACATAAAACTAGAAGTTTAACTCTTCTATTAACTTTTCTTAAAAAATTTCACTAAATAAATGAAATAAATAAAATCTTTAAACCGACAAAGAAAATAAAAAAATTTAAAGATAAAGGCAAAAAACTGTTTCAAGCTAAGTACATTAACTTATCATAACGAAAACGTGGTAATGTCCCCCGAACTCAAATAAACCCAAAGGACATAACAGCAAGCTTAATAAAAAATATAAAAGAATAAAAATCACCACCTAAAAAAATTAAAGCTAATAATATTCTTATAAAAACAATTCTTGTGTATTCAGCTAAAAAAATTAAAGTAAATCCACCTGCACCGTATTCAATATTAAAACCTGAAACTAACTCAGATTCACCCTCGGCAAAGTCAAAAGGAGTACGGTTAGTTTCAGCTAAACAAGAAGCAAAACAAGCTAAAGCTAAAGGAAAAGAAATAATAATAAATCAACAATAAAGCTGATAATTTATAAAATTAAACATGTTAAAACTACCAATTAAAATAATTAAAGATAATAAAATTAAAGCCAAACTAACTTCATATGACATTGTTTGAGCAACAGAACGAAGAGATCCTAATAAAGAATAATTTGAATTAGAAGACCAACCAGCAATTATAACAGTATAAACACCTAATCTAGTACAACATAAAAAAACAAAAATCCATAAGAAAAAGAACACATATAAGTCAAGTAAGGGAAAATTACTCAAACAGCCAAGGAAATTATTAAATTAAAAACAGGAGAAAAATAATAAAGTAAATAATTAGATATAATAGGAATTGGCTGCTCCTTACAAATTAACTTAATAGCATCACTAAAGGGCTGAGGAATTCCTACAAAACCTACTTTATTTGGGCCCTTTCGAATTTGGATGTAACCTAAAACCTTACGCTCTAATAAAGTTAAAAAAGCAACACTAATTGAAACACAAATAACTAATAAAAGAAAATTCAAAATAAACATAAATAAATCATAAAGTATCAATACTATTTGTAGAAAAAATCTACATAAATGAATTCTAAATTCAACACATTAATCTGTCAAAATAGTAATTTAATTAGTATTAATCAATAAAATAAAAAATATTTCAACCATATGGTCCTTTCGTACTAATATGAATCAATAATCTTAGGATAGAAACCGACCTGGCTCACGCCGGTCTGAACTCAGATCATGTAAGAATTTAAAGGTCGAACAGACCTAATCACTGGGCTACTGCACCCAAAATTTTTCTTAATCCAACATCGAGGTCACAATCTGCTTTGTCGATATGAGCTCTCAAAAACAATTACGCTGTTATCCCTAAGGTAACTTAATCTTATGACCATAAATTATGGATCAAAACAACAAACATAAATAAATGATACTATAATGAAGAGTTTATTTATTCTTCATGTCACCCCAACAAAACATCATCATTAAATATAGAAATACAAACAAAAAACTATGTAAAAATAAAATGTTAAGCTCTATAGGGTCTTCTCGTCCTAAAGAAAAATTTAAGCCTTTTGACTCAAAAGTTAAATTCAAAAATTTATTAAGAGACAGTTGATTTCTCGTCAAGCCATTCATTCCAGCCTCTAATTAAGAGACTAATGATTATGCTACCTTTGCACGGTCAAAATACCGCGGCTCTTTAAAAATCTGCTCAGTGAGCAGGCCAGACCTCAAAGTATTTTCAAGAGGACATGTTTTTGATAAACAGGCGGAAATCAATTTTGCCTAGTTCCTTATAATAAATTCACAAGGTAAAAATTATATACAAATAAATATACTAATTCTATCCTTATTACAAAAATTTTAAAATTAAATAAATAATCTTAATAAAAAACCTAAAATAATTATAAAATCAAAATAAAAAATAATGAACTAAAAGGTAATCTTAGAGATAGCTGGTTTAAAGCTTACTATTATATTTTATAAGACAAATTATAGGTTATTAACTTCAAAGCTTATCCCTTAAAGAATAAATAAGTTAATATTTATACTTAAAAAATTAAATAAAAACAATTAACTTCAAAAAATTAAATTTTTTCTTAAGAAACTAGATATCTTGGGAAACGATTAACATCTCATTTCTATAAATAATTTAATAATAATTATGATACATTAACTATAAATTATTTATAAATCAATCCAAATCGAGACAAGTAAAATAAATACTAAAGTTTTGATAAACCCTGATACAAAAGGTGCAATAAATAAAATCTACTTTTAAAAATTTAAAATAATATTTCATAAAACAATTACACTACCAATAAACTATAATCTAAAAAATCAATTCTACAAAATATACTAAGACAAAATTTGACAAAATTATTTTTATTAAGTAATTAAATAAACAAAAAATAAATATAATAAAATAAATAATCAAGATATCCTGATTTGCACAGAAATATTTTCAGTGTAAATGAAACACTTTATTAATAAGTTATATCTTGAAACTCTTACTAGATACACTTTCCAGTACATCTACTATGTTACGACTTATCTCATCTAAATTGAAGCTAAATTAAAACAATAAAATAGAATAATCAATAATGAGAGCGACGGGCGATGTGTACACACCTCAGAGCCAATATCAGTTAAATTAAATAAATTAAATTACTATCAAATTCCACCTTCATTAATAGTATTTCACCATCAAATCCGTTATAAACAAAAATCTATTGTAACCCACCTCCTCTTAACTATAAGCTGCACCTTGACCTGAAATATTTTATATTCATAAATCTTGAGAATTATAACTCTAAAAAGATTCTCTGACAACGGAGATATACAAACAAATAAATTAAGTAGAGTAAATCATGTATTATCAATCACGGGGTAGGTTCCTCTGAATGGAATGAGATACCGCCAAATTCTTTGGGTTTAAAGACCTTAACTAATAGTACCCTGGTAAATATAATTAACATTTAAAATAATAGGGTATCTAATCCTAGTTTATTATTTAAATTTCACAGATTCATAAAAAGAGCTATAAATAAATTTTAACATTTCACCTTACAAATTTATATTTTAACCCTAAAAATATAAACAACTGTTTTAACCAATAATTTTCACTTGTATAATCGTATAACCGCGGCTGCTGGCACAAATTATGCCGATACTAAATCAATTGCTAAATCCAAAATCACTTGATAATTAAATCAAATTACTGCAAAATAGAACATTTAGTTTAACAAAACTTACATATAACACAAAGAAAAAGTGAATAAATAAGCAAGAATAAAACTTTTGGAAACAAAATAAGAAATTCAAAAATTTATAAAATTAAGAAAAAATAAAAGATTCAAATATTTAAAGAAAAAAAAAGAAAAAAAACACAAATAGTGACAAAAAAAAGAAACGCGCCCTCGAATGACCACAACAACTTCTCTATCATATATAAGTAAAGATTAATATGGAACATGTATACCGATAAATGTATTATATTCTTTCTTATTTAATCTTTCTTTTCACTAATAATAAAGAAAGACTAAATAATATAATAAATATATTTTGTACAATTATGTAAATTAATGTAATGTGTTATTAATATAAAATTAACTTTATAATAAGTTAACTTAAATATTAATTAATTAAATAATTTAATTAAAGAAAATATATCTAATTATATTATTATAATTAATATAATTATTTATATTAATATAATATTTTATATTTAATAATATAACTTATATTTATTATATCCAATTATAATAATATTTAATATTAATTTACGTATTATTATATAATTTATAATATAATAACCTATTTTAAGCTAAAAACATAAGTAGCTATAATCCTAGGTAGATAAATGTATTAAAATAATCACTTAATAATAATAAAATAACATTATAAGTATTTAAATTTAATTAAATGTAATATATTAATATAAATTATTTATTGTATATAATATATAATATATACTCAAATTATCCAAACCGAGATAAATTAATTAGAAATAACCAAAATAATATATATATATATATATATATATATATATATGTATATATATATATATATATATATAAAAAGAGAATTTAAATAAAAAGAAATAAATCAGTTTATATTTGGAAATTTATTTTAACATTGATCATTGAAATTTCAGCATCTTAAACTGGATTCATAACTAAACTGGTGCCTTATTTAGGATTGTGAAAATGTGAGACTGTAATCTTACGGAACACATCAAATATGGAGCCAAGATTGGGGGACTGCATACAACACTGCATTCATAAAATAACACACGAAGAACGTAGTAACATATGCAAGAGCAAATTAACCACAACCAACCAATTCAATTTTCACACAAAGAAGTTACGTTCATAGCGCAATCCTGTCCGTCATGAAATTACCACACACTGGTATACTAAATTCATACTAATTCTCTGTGAAATCTTCCCGAAATGAATAGCTGAAGGCTACTTTGATGCGTACACCACATGCTTCACTTGGTCAACTTCGTTTACACAAACAGTGTAACTCCACAATAATTTTGATAATTAAAATAAATTACATCGAAACGCAATTTACTAAGGGAAAACCTCGAACTGGTTACTATCGTCTTACTATTAACCTGATGGGTCAAACAATTGTATAAGCACGTGGTACTGGTCTCACAAAGTACACCCCACATGGGTTGAACATAAAGAAAAGTTGCTGTATTGAAAAATATTGTCAAGACGAGACGTTATAATCTCACGCACATTCGCATTTAAGATTGATGATCTTAGTTAGAGTTACTGATCAACACGTGGCTCCACTTTACTCACAAAGTAGTGACAAAGCAACTACTGGAAGATATTCTGAACTGTACACTCGAATCACACTGCGTTCCAATTTAAGATAACATTAGATATTTTAGAGTTAAACCTGAAATAAAGGTGATTAAATTTTCAGTTAGGCTGAACTTAAGAAATCCATTATCCTACGGACTTAGCAGACACACGCTTAGCCGCAGATCTTACCACTTCAGACGCTCGCCGCGGACAGACTGCCGTGGTCCATTCCTGAGGGTGGCTCACAAATACAAAACGGAAGTGGCCAGAGGGGCAGCTTCCTATACCAACATGACAAGGGACAGACAGGACGATAATGAGAATAGAAACCTCTCTGCTTTTAGAAAGCGTAGCTACCTGTTTCGACGTTGGTCCTACTGTTCTCTAGCAGACAGGCTTGTCTGCTACCCTCAAACATGCAACTAGAAATACATTTGCTCATTCAGCCTCTCACACAGAAGGGAAGGGGAATGACAGTATCTTATCATACACAGTATATAAAAGAAAGCGGATGTAGGTTCCATATGAGACTGTGTGACATGAATTAGATATAAACTGTGTTTTAAAGTGTAGTAGTGTGACAGATCGTTCTTGTGTACGTGTAAAAGTAACACGTTCCACTACTCAGTCTCCTCCCAGATAGTGAGAAACGCCACAGTAAATTTAGAAGAGGAATTTATGCCGTAAATGACAACAGATTTAAGAAATTAACATGAAATGAATCCAGCAGAGACCTTTCAACTTTTCAATTGTTGCGATTATGTTTGTTATTTAGTAATCACGACTGATAGCCAGGATCACCAGTGGAAAAGATGGAGCTACCTTCAGCGTAGGCAGGCCTTGCCTCATATGAACGTAACGTTGGCGAATGAGGTTTCGGACTCGCATTTCAATCTGCAATTTATTTTTCTTCTGTGCACCGAAAAGCAACCGAGATTTTTTTGGGTTCCAGGAAAAAAGTAAATTGTAGATGCGAACCCACGTCCGAAATCGTTATCCAGTAGGCAATTGACCATCGCATTAATAGGACGCAAGGCCTTTCTGAGCAGGATCTATCTGCGTCCTCTTCACTGGTGATCGTAGCAACCAATTGCGATCACTGAATAAGAAAGGATATTGCGGGACGATTGGACTAGAGCGCGTCAGTGTATAGAGTCACGTTTGATTCCTCAGGTGCCTATAACTTCGACGCTCTGTAACGTCGTTGGATGACATCTCCGTTTATGATTCGTGTCTTTGATTTGTTCCTCAAGGCACACTCTAAAAACCCTCGAATTTTGTCGCAACATTTCTGGGACATCCTGTATATTCTGAACCAGTTTTATTTTCCCTATCTTTTTAAAGAAATAGGTTGTCTCCAATGTTGCTTTGCCATTGTAATAACTGAAATGTGCACAGTAAGAACTGTTACACAATCCACCTTCATTGCTATAGTATTCCGGAGAAACGTAAGATTTTTCCAAATAATAATGACTCACTGGGAGACAAAGAACCCCACATGTCCAAGGAAATAAAGTTTGAGTTGTGTTGTTTAGGGGAAGAGACCAAACAGCGAGGTCATCGATCTCATCGGATTAGGGAAGGACGGGGAAGGAAGTCGGCCGTGCCCTTTCAAAGGAACCATACCGGCATTTTCCTGGAGCGATTCAGGGAAATCACGGAAAACCTAAATCAGGATGACCGGACGCCGGACTGAACTGTCGTCCTCCCGAATGCGAGCCCAGTGTGCTAACCACTGCGCCACCTCGCTCGGTAAAACAAAATTTGGATGGGCAAATGTTTTAAGTATATTCACAGGTCATGGTCTCACTTCGTTTTTCTCAATCATCTGCCAGCAAACGTTACCGATGACGTAAAGACATTACTTTCTCTTTCGAGCTGACCCAAGTGTTGTGGAAAGTGCAGAAAGAAATGTGGGTTATGTAGCTAACAGGGTATTCAGTAACATAGGCATATGGCTTTCAAGAGAACAGATTCAAGTTTACCAGCAAAATAACGCTGTGATTACGACGTGTCACATCGATCTCTTGCGAAAGTGACATTTTACCGTCCCAAGGTGTTCAAGCGAATGAAGCCGATAATTTTAAATCGATTGCCGGAAAAAAAATTAGTATACCCTTTTAGAAGTTTCAAATTACTTCAAGATTCGTTATTCAACAGTGCATATGTAGTACATGGCATACATACATTTAGAGATCAATAACACAAGCGGCTCTGAGGTACCAGGTATCGATTACTTCTGTAACATTCATGTTACTACGTGGTGTAGTCTCAATGTGCGACACTGCAGGCGCAGACTCTGCCATCCAGTCGATCGTACGGATCGCGAATACTGCCCTGCGATGCGATGCCACGCCTACAGGACCTGTTCACGTAATTACGTAAGAGTTGGTGGTAGATGAGTCGCACCAGTCACTTCTCGTCCCATCATACCCACACGTGCTCAACTGGAGACAAGTCTGCAGATCGTGCTGGCAAGGTAAGTTTCGGCACGTCTTGCAGAACACGTTCGATTTCACGGAGATTGTGCGGGCGAGTGCAATCCTGTTGGAGGAACACTAGAATGGCAAAACTGCGGGCCTAGGCTGGTAGGCGTCCCCTCTTGAAACACGAAAGGTGAAGGAGAGTTGTAGCTTATCGCAACCCAGACCAAAAGGCCTGGGATGGCATCAGCTTGTCTTGGATGAATGTACTCAACGAGAGAGCACTCATCTGGTTTACATCATATGCACGAATGACCATCACTTGTGTGCATGGAGAATCTGCATTCATTGCTGAATAGCACGGTGTGCCATTCTACACTCCTGGAAATGGAAAAAAGAACACATTGACACCGGTGTGTCAGACCCACCATACTTGCTCCGGACACTGCGAGAGGGCTGTACAAGCAATGATCACACGCACGGCACAGCGGACACACCAGGAACCGCGGTGTTGGCCGTCGAATGGCGCTAGCTGCGCAGCATTTGTGCACCGCCGCCGTCAGTGTCAGCCAGTTTGCCGAGGCATACGGAGCTCCATCGCAGTCTTTAACACTGGTAGCATGCCGCGACAGCGTGGACGTGAACCGTATGTGCAGTTGACGGACTTTGAGCGAGGGCGTATAGTGGGCATGCGGGAGGCCGGGTGGACGTACCGCCGAATTGCTCAACACGTGGGGCGTGAGGTCTCCACAGTACATCGATGTTGTCGCCAGTGGTCGGCGGAAGGTGCACGTGCCCGTCGACCTGGGACCGGACCGCAGCGACGCACGGATGCACGCCAAGACCGTAGGATCCTACGCAGTGCCGTAGGGGACCGCACCGCCACTTCCCAGCAAATTAGGGACACTGTTGCTCCTGGGGTATCGGCGAGGACCATTCGCAACCGTCTCCATGAAGCTGGGCTACGGTCCCGCACACCGTTAGGCCGTCTTCCGCTCACGCCCCAACATCGTGCAGCCCGCCTCCAGTGGTGTCGCGACAGGCGTGAGGGACGAATGGAGACTTGTCGTCTTCAGCGATGAGAGTCGCTTCTGCCTTGGTGCCAATGATGGTCGTATGCGTGTTTGGCGCCGTGCAGGGGAGCGCCACAATCAGGACTGCATACGACCGAGGCACACAGGGCCAACACCCGCCATCATGGTGTGGGGAGCGATCTCCTACACTGGCCGTACACCACTGGTGATCGTCGAGGGGACACTGAATAGTGCACGGTACATCCAAACCGTCATCGAACCCATAGTTCTACCATTCCTAGACCGGCAAGGGAACTTGCTGTTCCAACAGGACAATGCACGTCCGCATGTATCCTGTGCCACCCAACGTGCTCTAGAAGGTGTAAGTCAACTACCCTGGCCAGCAAGATCTCCGGATCTGTCCCCCATTGAGCATGTTTGGGCCTGGATGAAGCGTCGTCTCACGCGGTCTGCACGTCCAGCACGAACGCTGGTCCAACTGAGGCGCCAGGTGGAAATGGCATGGCAAGCCGTTCCACAGGACTACATCCAGCATCTCTACGATCGTCTCCATGGGAGAATAGCAGCCTGCATTGCTGCGAAAGGTGGATATACACTGTATTAGTGCCGACATTGTGCATGCTCTGTTGCCTGTGTCTATGTGCCTGTGGTTCTGTCAGTGTGATCATGTGATGTATCTGACCCCAGGAATGTGTCAATAAAGTTTCCTCTTCCTGGGACAATGAATTCACGGTGTTCTTATTTCAATTTCCTGGAGTGTATCTTCCAAGCGATCATCTGACGGCATCAGTGGTGACGATCGCGTTCAGTGCTGTGGAATGATTGGAAGAGGGGCTAGAGGTGTGCGTGCAGGTAGTCCCACTGCTAAAAATCGGTTCCCAGCGGTTCGTGTTCACACGACTGGGCTCACAGGCCTTCTAACCTGTGCTGTGGCAGCTTTACGATCTGCCGCTGCTGCTTTATAGTACGACGATACGGGCGGGCGTCTGTGCTGAGTGGACGTCCATAGCCTCGTTTAAGAGTGTGAGAACGTTTACAGCACCACTGACGTTGGGATCGTTGCACAACTTACGCTGCATTTCCAAAATGTGCGGCGATTCTCCGGAAGGACAATCCCGCCACTCGGAATGCCACAATTTGACCCCTTTCAAACTCGCTCAGTTGGCTGTAGGAAACACGAGTCGTCTCTGTGATATGGCTTCCTGCTTCCTTTACATGTTTGCAACACACTGAGCCTTATTAAACAATAGAGACAGGTTGCGTGCGCTCTGGTAGCTATGCCACTACAATTTCTGTTGGTGGACGACGCTGAAACCATTATCATTATATGTAGTACCGGTATCCCCCAGATGCCGTATGCCGTGCTCGGATGAGAATCGACGTCTTCTTTCTAATTGTCCCAATTTTTTTCGGCAGTATACTTAGGAATGACGATAGACGAGAAGTTTTGTCTGTTACGTCTTGTGTAAGACCTATATGATCACAACTTCACTCTAAGAATAATATGCACTTTCTAGTGTGATAAAAGAAAAAATAGTCAAATATACTTCAATTTTTCAATTTTAATCTCAGACATTAAAATTGCTACACCACGAAGATCACGTGCTACAGACCCGAAATTTAACCGACAGGAAGTAGATGCTGTGATATGCAAATGATTAGCTTTTCAGAGCATTCACACAACGTTGGCGCCGGTGACGACACCTACAGCGTGCTGACATGAGGAAAGTTTCCAACCGATTTCTCATACACAAACAGCAGTTGGCCGGCGTTGCCTGGTGAAACGTTGTTGTGATGCCTCGTGTAAGGAGGAGAAACGCGTACCATCACGTTTCCGACTTTGATAAGGTCGGATTGTAGCCTATCGCGATTGCGGTTTATCGTATCGCGACATTGCTGCTCGCGTTGGTCGAAATCCAATAGCTATTAGCAGAATATGGAATCGGTGGGTTCAGATGGTAATACGGAACGCCGTGCTGGATCCCAACGGCTTCGTATCACTGGGAGCCGAGATGACAGGCATGGCTGTAACGGATCGTGCAGCCATCTCTCGATCCCTGAGTCAACAGATGGGGACATTTGCAAGACAACAACCACCTGCGCGAACAGTTCGACGACGTCTGCAGCAGCATGGACTATCAGTTCGGAGACCATGGCTGCGGCTATCCTTGACGCTGCATCACGGACAGGATGGGTGCACAAATGGCAAAACATCATTTTTTCTGATGAATCCAGGTTCTGTTTACAGCATCATGATGGTCGCATCCATGTTTGGCGTCATCGCCGTGAACACACATTGGAAGCGTGTGTTCGTCATTGCCATACTGACGTATCACCCGCCGCGATGGTATGGGGTGCCATTGGTTACAAGTCTCGGTCACCTCTTGTTCGCATTGACGGCACTTTGAACAGTGGACGTTACATTTCAGATGTGTTACGACCCGTGGCTCTACCCTTCATTGGATCCCTGCGAAACCCTACATTTCAGCAGGATAATGCGCGAACGCATGTTGCAGGTCCTGTACAGGCCTTTCTGGATACAGAAAATGTTTTACTGCTGCACTGGCCAGCACATTCTCCAGACTCTCACCAACTGAAAGCGTCTGGTCCATGGTGGCCGAGCAACTCGCTCGTCACAATACGCCAGTCACTACTCTTGATGAACTGTGGTATCATGTTGAAGCAGCATGGGCAGCTGTACCTGTATACGCCATCGAAGCTCTGTTTGACTCAATGCCCAGGCGTATGAAGCCGTTATTACAGCCAAAGGTGGTTGTTCTGGGTACTGATTTCTCTGGATGTATGCACCCATAGTGCGTGAAAATGTAATCACATGTCAGTTCTGGTATAATATATTTGTCCAATGAATACCCGTTTATCATCTGCATTTCTTCTTGTTGTAGCAATTTTAATGGCCACATTTTTTTTCGGCAGTATACTTAGGAATGAGGATAGACGAGAAGTTTTGTCAGTTACGTCTTGTGTAAGACCTATATGCTCATAACTTCACTATAAAAATAATATGCACTTTCTAATGTCATAAAAGTAAAAAAAAAGTTAAATATATTTCAGTTTTTTTCAATTTTGATCTGTAAAAAAATATATTGAGTTTCATACTAGAATGTGGTGTTCCGAGTTTGGCAGAGCTTTGCCACAGGAAACACGAAAGCAGTCGAAGACGTCCTTCTTCTGGTCGGCTCCTGTATATTGTCAGAAGGAGGCTAGTTTTTGAATACACAAAGGCTTTTATCATTTGGAAAAGAACAGCCCGGATTTCTGTAGGTATTCAGTATGAATTTTATAATTACCTAAGGGACCTTTAACGATGAACAATAAAAAAATTGCATTTGCAAATGAAATCATTAATAAATGGGGCAGCTATGAGTGGCATAGAAGAAAAGGAGCTGCCTTCTGTCTACGACCAGGATGCCGCAGTATTCTCTGCTGTAGTAAAGGCTGTTCGACATTTATTAAAATAATGTGACATGGAGGAAAAAAATACAGGAAAAGAATAGAATAAGATATCTGGTAAACACTAAATATATTCAAATAATCCTCACAAGCAATTAGAGCTTATTTATAAACAGTATAACTTACATAAGTAATTTTCTAACTGTATGGTGTGATCAGATTTCAGCCTGTCCTGTGCTAGCTTCTCGGTTCACGTTTTTGTCACAAACTACAGTCATTACTTTTCTCCTTCCTTCGACAGCTTCATAACAATAACTTGCCGGTTTACAGTATAAAACATAAATTACTTGAATTTTATTAATTAATAGCTGTTGTCTGCACGCTGGCAAGACCGTTCACTTTTATGGCTTAAAGACGATCTTTTTACGACTTCCAATTACAAGCAGAAGTACGATAAAATCTGAAAATCTACAAAGGTTTTATACTGTTATCTTTTATTTAGATCGAAGCGGAACGTTCAGTTCAGCTTCTGTTAAAATGTTTCCTTGACTGAGGAATCGATGTATTGGCGTCCGCGCTAGAGTCGCATCTTTACAGTTACATAAATTATAAAAAACAAATGTCTTTCAAAGAATAGGTCTCATCTCATAAGTTGGTCATTTAATACACAGCTAGATGAATGCCTTTCCAAGGATACTCACAGCTTTCATACGACGGAAGGCCCAATAATATTAGCCGGCCGGTGTGACCGAGCGGTTCTAGGCGCTACAGTCTGGAACCGCGCGACCGCTACGGTCGCAGGTTCGAATCCTGCCTCGGGCATAGATGTGTGTGATGTCCTTAGGTTAGTTAGGTTTAAGTAGTTCTAAGTTCTAGGGGACTGATGACCTCAGAAGTTAAGTCCCATAGTGCTCAGAGCCATTTTTGAACCCAATAACATTACAACTTCGACACTGAACTTCGAAGGCGCAACTCTTCGCAGTTACCAATAATATTCCTAGACCAGAAGAGGACGGCCAGACTGATTTGCAGCGTGAGTTCTCGAACACCGTGTAGGATGCTGTTCACTAGTGTTGCTATCACTGTACATATAATCTATCATGGAATTTCTTCGTGGCAGTATTCATTTAATCAGAAGAAACTGAAATACTCCTTCAGTCAGAACAATAGTGTAAAATGATTTGCACGTGGATAACAGATCCTTAATCAATGTACAGATATATGTGCGGTGTTCATCAGGTGATATTTTCAAGAGGCCTCCAGTAGATCTGAAAAGAAAAGAGAGACAAACGCAAAGTCTCCAAACTGAAGTTGAAAGGTTTCCTTGTGGCACACACATTTTATTCAACTTCTTAGTTCCGCGCAGCAGTTGAGAACTTTTGACTGTATTGTGTAATTTGTTCGCACACTGTCACCCTTTTCCTTGTACTTTATAAATTGATTAGTTTATTTTCTTTTTAATATTTCATATCGGTGTCCTGTAAACTGTGTACGGACTCGTTACAAAAATGGCTCTGAGCACTATGCGACTTAACTTCTGAGGTCATCAGTCGCCTAGAACTTAGAACTACTTAAACCGAACTAACCTAAGGACATCACGCACATCCATGCCCGAGGCAGGATTCGAACCTGCGACCGGAGCGGTAGCGCCTAGAACCGCACGGCCACACCGGCCGGCGGACTCGCTACACAACAATGTGACGTGGCTCGCACTGTCTGGCGAACCTCAGACATAAAATAAAAGAATAAACGCCAGTCGACCATCGACAAAGTGTGTGCTCGGAGTCGGGCTGACCAGAAGCAGATCGTGGTCCTTCCGTCTCAAATATCACGGTAAGTACCAGTTTTGCTCTCTTTCACACTGAAACTGGAAGACTCATTCGAAAGAACCTACAACATTCATTTAGTGAACAGTAGATTGGAAAATCGACAAGCAGTTTGATAAACTATTGTTAAGCATTGTAAACAAATGCATGAATTATTCAGCAGGATTCATTTTCAGCAGGCTTCCAGAAGAACAAAGCGAAAGGATTGGTAAAATCTAAGTATTAAAATCCCACTGGGATAGCCTTCCAGTGGCACACTCCTTATTTTCTTTACAGAAGTCCACGCAATACTAGAGAACATTTACCGGCAATGTTTTATTCATACCTATACTGTCAAATTATTTCCTATCATTTATTAATTCTTTAATTCTTATGTTAATAAATTCTTTTGATCAGCGTTCTATAAACTAAGTAGTGACTCGTTCCATTGAGAATTAGTTTTGGATCGCATGGTCCGACGGGCCTGATCGATAAACAGGTAGAAAGGTACTTTGCAGACGTTGCAGAGTCTCACTCCAGAACGGAAGCCATCAGTGGAAAACTCTCGGACGCTCGTTTAGTGCCTGGAGTAGACCATTTCACCACTGCCTCGTGAATAGATGACAGATCCAATCACAAATCCATGTTTGCGTTCACTGTAGGCACTACAATGAGTAGTGCCATCCGAAGATTGTCCGAACTCTACGATGAGTTCCAAATCACGAAGCGATGCCGGCCGCCAGCTGTCTCTTCATCAACCATACAGTGTCACTTGGTTACGATATGGATGGACTTGGGCGCAGCACACCGATGTCTTTCGCGACCTCCTCATTTGGCATCCTGAGGTTGCTTGGATCGCGTTCCAGGTTTTCCACAAGCAAAAGTCTCTAGTAGTAGCTGGAATTAAGCACAGTTCTTGCAGAAGAGAGCGAAACGTGCTGAATACTCCACTAGAGAGGATTCTGTCTTTAGAAAGACAGAAGTCATTATATACACTCTAAGAGGAAATAAAGGCACACACCGAAAAAAATTATCCAAACGGGACGGAAATCGATACGTGTGATGTACATTTATAGACAGACAAATGATTACAATTAAAAAAGTAGATAATTTATTCAAGAGAAAGAGATTCACAAATTGAGCAAGTCCTTAACGCGTTGGCCAACCTCACTCCCTTAATCAAGAAGTTATTCATCTTGGCGTTGTTTGAAAGTGTTATTTGCAGGGCCTCCTGAGAGATGTCGTCATCAGAATCCCGAGCTGGTTGCACGGCCCTGCGTATAATGCCCTCAAAGTTTTCTGTTGTGGAGAGATCTGGCAACGTTGCTGGCCAAGGTGTGGTTCGGGAAACACGAAAATAAGCAGTAGAGACTCTCGCTAAGTGCGGGCGAGGGTTATGTTGCTGAAATGTAAGCCCAGGATGGCTTCCCTTAAGGGGCAACAAAATGGGGCGTAGAATATCGTGGACGTACCGTTATGCTGTAAGGGTGTCGCAGATGACAACCAAGGAGTCCTGTTCTGAAATGAAATTGCACCCTAGACTGTCACTTCTGATTTATCAGACCACATTACACAGTGTTGTTTGGCCATTGAAGATGTTCAGCTTTATGCGCGGCTGTGAGCAATGGCCTTTTTCTAAGTACCCAATTCCAAACGTTCAATGTATGCAGTTCCCTGCACAATGTTCGCTCATAATCTGGTTGGTGGTTGAGGTGGATATTGGATTCACTGTCATCAGGAACCTGTGCCATATTTGAAATCGATTGAGAGTATCATGACGTGGCAGTTCTCTCTGGTCCCTGTGGGTTTGGATCTCTCTACAGCCACTGGTACTCCGCCGTTTTACATGGCTGTGGGTGGTGCACCGTTACTCTCAGGCTCATTTGACAGTTCACACTGTTACATCAATAGAACGGGCAACTTCATTCGCGGAGTGTCGATTTACGACACCACCATTCTGCCACTTTCTCACGTCGACCATCCTTACTTCACTTAATCTTCTACACGATCCAGTCACATTAATGTGATCACCCTGCCAAAAGCTGCACTCATCACCAGCGGGGACATGCAGCGAGATAGTCATTGAGGTTTCGGAAGGTACTGACAGGGACACGGAACGGTGCCGACTCTAGCTGCACTATGGTTCCGGGGTGGGGATCTATGGTGCGAACAATCAGACAGAGACGGCCCCACGGACTCTCGACTGGGTTTAAATCTGGGGAGTGACGCGTTGCATTGTCCTGCTACTGGTACACGCCATCGTGCCAAAAATAAATAAACTTCAGGTAGAGGTGGAAATTGTCCGTTGCAAAGACGCGTACTTGCCCTAATCCACTGCGCCTTCCAGAATAACGGGATCACCAAGGGAATGACACGAAATATTCCCCAGACGATAACACTCCCTCTTCCAGCCTGTACCCTTCAGACTACTGTTACAGAGCCATCGGCCATCCGTCTCATGGACCATAGAGCGTGATTCATCTGAAAATGTCAGGTGTCGCCAATCACTGGACGCCCAGTTGCGGTAGTGAGGTACAGATTCCAAACTTCGTCGCCAATGAGCAGTAGTCAGCATGAGTGCCTGGACCAGGCACCTGCTGCGGAGGCCCATATGCAGAACTGACATTGAAGGGAGGCTGTTGGTAGGCCCTTGATTCATATGCCGTTTAGTTGCTCAACAGGTCTATTCTCCCATATCCATCTCGGCGGCCAACGTTCATCTGTCATCTATGGCCCGTGTTGCACCACAAAAACCTAGATGCCATTTTTGTATAGCGCCCTTTTTCCATGCATGGTATACACTACTGGCCATTAAAATTGCTACACCACGATGGTGACGTGCTACAGACGCGAAATTAAACCGACAGGAAGAAGATGCTGTGATATGCTAATGATTAGCTTTTCAGAGCATTTACACAAGGTTGGCGCCGGTGGCGACACCTACAACGTGCTGACACGAGGAAAGTTTCCAATCGTTTTCTCATACACAAACTGCAGTTGACCAGCGTAGCCTGGTGAAACGTTCTTGTGATGCCTCGTGTAAGAAGGAGAAACGCGTACCATCACGTTTCCGACTTTGATAAATGTCGCATTGTAGCCTATCGCGATTGCGGTTTACCGTATCGCGACATTGCTGCTCGCGTTGGTCGAGATCCAATGAATGTTAGCAGAATATGGAATCGGTGCTTTCAGGAGGATAATACGGAACGCCGTGCTGGATCCCAACGGCCTCGTATCACTAGCATTCGAGATGACGGGCATCTTATCCGCATGGCTATAACGGTTCGTGCTGCCACGTCTCGATCCCTGAGTCAACATACGAGGACGTTTGCAAGACAACTACCTTCTGCACGAACAGTTCGACGACGTTTGCAGCAGCATGGACTATCAGCTCGGAGACCATGGCTGCGGTTACCCTTGACGCTGCATAACAGACAGGAGCGCCTGCGATGGTGTACTCAACGACGAACCTGGGTGCACGAATGGCAAAACGTCACTTTTTCTGATGAATCCAGGTCCTCTTTACAGCATCATGGTGGTCGCATCCGTGTTTGGCGACATCGCGGTGAACGCACATTGTAAGCGTGCATTCGTCATCGCCATACTGGCGTATCACCCGGTGTTGTGGTATGGGCTGCCATTGGTTACACGTCTCGGTCGGCTCTTGTTCGTATTGACGGCACTTTGAACAGTGGACGTTGCATTTCAGATGTGTTACGACCCGTGGCTCTAACCTTCATTCGATCTCTGCGAAACCTTACATATCAGCAGGATAAAGCACGACCGCATGTTGCAGGTCCTGTACAGGCCTTTCTGGATACAGAAAATGTTCGACTGCTGCCCTGGCCAACACATTCTCCAGATCTCCCACCAACTGAAAACGTCTGGTCAGTGGTGGCCGAGCAACTGGCTCGTCACATTACGCCAGTCACTACTCTTGATGAACTGTGGTATCGTGTTGAAGCAGCATGGGCAGCTATACCTGTACACGCAATCCAAGCTCTGTTTGACTCAATGCCCAGGAGTATCAAGGACGTTATTACGGCCAGAGGTGGTTGTTCTGGGTACTGATTTCTCAGGAACTATGCACCCAAATTGCGTGAAATTGTAATCACATGTCAGTTCTAGTATAATATGTGTATATGAATACCCGTTTATCATCTGCATTCCTTCGTGCTGTAGCAATTTTAATGGCCAGTAGTGCACGCGAAAAGTTTACATACTTAGCCGTTTCGAAAATGCTTGCACTCTTACCTCAAAAGCCACTGATCACGCTCTTTTGGACGTCACATAGCTGTTGTGGACTGCGAGTGCCCTGTTTGATGAAAAATTCGCTGCCGCTGAAAAGGACAAATACAGGCGTCCACGTAGGATAGGTCACTGGGTTTAAGGCAGCACACACAAAATGAAAGTAACACTAAATAGCGAGTAGTAAAATACATCACTCAGCTTTCGTAACGCTGGTTACAGCATTTTTAGAATTCAGGATTAGCCAATGTGTCCTACATTGACGAAAGTTCCATGAACAGAAACTTAATAACTTTCTTTGAACTTAAGTCGGAAGAAAAGTAATCTTGTGTCTTTGATACTATACAAAGAACAGTTCCAAACTTACACAACACAGTTAAATCTCTATGCAGGCGGTCTCTGTCCATACACGAGAATTGTATTCACTATTCTGTTCCTACTGATGACTAATCGCTGTCCATGTATTGCTCACTGTTTCTGTCAAACTCGAGACTTCAAGAATTGAAGATACTACGAAAGTTTTGCAGGAACTCCCTATTAAAACTCGGAATGACTTACAAATTGCAACAGACAACTTCCGCTCGTGCTCAGTCACATAAGTGCGTCTCGCTTTCAATCGTGCTGCCGCTCCATGTAGCGTGATTCTCGCGGGCAGCGTGGTTGGTCTGTGCTCAGCTATGTTCCTGCTGCGAACGGTTGTCCACGATGCTTCTGATACCAACTGTCGCCAACTCTTCTTTTATGGTATATCAATGCACAACAATAAAACTTTCCGTTTCGGAGTTACGACAACGACTGCACTTAAGATTCGAGTCCTTTAGCAAACTTGTGCACTACGACCACACAAATATTGCAAACAAGGAAAACTCTAGTATTTGTCGTATAAATTTGAAATGGTATTTATTTCTATTTATTTATTTTTGTTATTTCATATTAATTTCAATCAGAGAGTGATTATCTTCATTTTAAATCCAGTGAACTCATACAATCATGCACGAAATATAACTTCAGACATAGTTTTTCATAGTGAAGAACATGCCAACTGACATGTAAGTTTGAATTTTAGCTTCTAGTTGGCGTGTAAAGGTTTTTTTTTTAAGTTACCGCTACCAGTCACAAACTTTTTCAACCATTGTATTACTTATTTACTTAGCGACATGTTTCGAGTGTTATACCTCATCTTCAGGCTGCATGACATTACAAAAAGGACTTTAAAAAAGATCATACTGATGTTACATAGTCTTTTCGTAAATGCTATGGTCATCCTGTGAGAGAAGAGCAAACTTAGTAAGAGGCGCTGTCACTCTGGAAGCTGGACTGATGTGTGCACGAAAATGTGCCCTCGGGGCGTGGGACCGCCGAAACGATGCAGTGCTTCGGCACTTGGGCATCGCTAGCCGCTACTGCCAGCTAATGCGGGGACTGATGGTGCGTGACACCATCAAATGGTCCCATGACGCCTACGTCGAGCACATCACTGGCCACCGCCAGTATGTGCTCCCCTAGGCTGTGGCGTGTTCTGGCGTCAGTCTGCGAGAACATCAGTCCAGCTTCGAAATTGACAGCGCGACTTACTAAGTATTCTCTTCTTCCACAGGATAGCCACAGCATCTACGAAAAGACTATGTAACGTCTGTACAACCTTATTTTAAAGTTGTTTTTGTAATGTCGTTTAGTATGAAAATGAGGTATAACCCTCGAAACATGTCAGTTAATAAATAAGTAATACAAAGGCTGAACAAGTTTTTGGCTGGTAGCGTTAATTTAAAAAAACCTTTACATATTTCTTGAGACAGTCACGGTCGAAAAGTAGTGAAACTGCCTGGCTTCAAATTCTATTTGGCATGTTCTTCACTATGAAAAACTATGTATGAAGTTATATTTCGTGCATGATTATATGTGCCCACAGGACTTGGTTTTGCACTAAATGTGGTCACCCTTTGATTGAAATCGATATGCAACGGTGAAAAAAAAAATGTCGAATTTGTACGACCAATGTTGGAGTTTTCCTTGTTTACCCCGACACACTTCACACACTCTCCACTCATAGTACTGGCACTTGCCGTCTGTGAACGGCTATTGCGCACTGACGTCTGATACAAATGGTGGTCACATAATTGCACTGGAGCGTGTACAATTGACTGACACATAAACACTACTCATTTACCATGACTAATGTCAGCGCTGGAGGTTCAAAGGTCGCCTGCTAGAAATTCTACACCATCTACAGCGCTCCAAAGTGGCAAGAGGGTAACCAATATCTTGCTTGATGAGTCCATCACATATAAGTAGCCTGTAAATTGACTCCTCTCAGATAATTTCGATAACGATCTTGCAGATGATCTACAGAATATGTAAATAATTTATATGTAGCAATCTTAAATCAGTGCCGCCCTTTGCCTGTCATAATCTGTGATGGGCGGCGGGGAGGCGGTGGCTGGGGGGGCCAACTGATGATAAATTCGATTATCGATAAGTGCAGTATACTAGCAGTAGTGTAAGGGGTTTCAGCACTTCACACCCGGACAATCTTGCCTTTGTCCGGTATCCATTGACAAGTTTTTTTTTTTTTTTTTGTCATCAGTCTACTGACTGGTTTGATGCGGCCCGCCACGAATTCCTTTCCTGTGCGAATCTCTTCATCTCAGACTAGCACTTGCAACCTACGTCCTTAATTATTTGCTTGACGTATTCCAATCTCTGTCTTCCTCTACAGTTATTGCCCTCTACAGCTCGCTCTAGTACCATGGAAGTCATTCCCTCATGTCTTAGCAGATGTCCTATCCCTTCTCCTTATCAGTGTTTTCCACATATTCCTTTCCTCTCCGATTCTGCGTAGAACCTCCTCATTCCTTACCTTATCACTCCACCTAATTTTCAACATTCGTCTATAGCACCACATCTGAAATGCTTCGATTCTCTTCTGTTCCGGTTTCACCACAGTCCATGTTTCACTACCATACAATGCTGTACTCCAGACGTACATCCTCAGAAATTTCTTCCTCAAATTAAGGCCGGTATTTGATATTAGTAGACTTCTCTTGGCCAGATGTCCTCCTTGCTCCGTTCGTCATTGGTTATTTTACTGCCTAGGTAGCAGAATTCCTTAACTTCATTGACAAGTAGACAGCCATTAAGAGAGGAGGCGGGTAAGAGCACTGGAAATCAGTTGAAGCCGCCGATACCGAACGTCGACTTTGATCCCTGGCGTAACGACGGTGACGGACGCGTTATTGTACGTGCGCAAATAGGGACAGAGCATACCACACTGATAAGCCACCTTACTCAGCACCGTGACGGTCCACTTTTAGAAACAGTACAGCAGCGATTATACGTTGTATTGATCAGACAGTTGCAGGCAGGTTCCCGGAGCAATGTGAGACCGCACGCACTCTACTGGCCGTCCTGCTCCAGAAGGGACCCAAAGTGCTGCTGCATCAGTAACCCTCCCAACATCTGGGTACTGCTTCCCGCGGAGTGTATCCTTCATTTGGGCCAAACATATGGAAGTCGGAATATGCGAGATCCGGGCTCCAGGATGGATGAGAATGAACAGTCCAATGAAGTTTTGCTAGCTCCTCTCGTGTGCGCAAACTTGTGTGAAGCCTTGCGTTTCAAGGAGAAGGAGAAGTTCGATTGCATTTTAGTAGCGACGAACACGCTGATGTCGTTTCTTGAATTTCCCTAGGGTACGTCAGTACACTTCAGAGTTGATCGTTGCACGTTGAGGGAGGACATCAAACAGGATACCCCATTCAGAACCCCAGAGGACTGTCATCATGACTTTACCGGTTGACGGTACGTTGAACTTTCTCGGAGGAGAGATACTGTGGCGCACTCCATGAAATCCCGTTCTCCTTCGAAGTGATGTTTCATTGCCTTTTGGGATGTTCGGCAAAGAAATTTCACAGTCAGCCTTGTAACACGGAAGCAGTTCCGCACAGATCGTCGTTGGTTCCTCTTTGTGGTCTTCTGACACACGACGAGAAAGTCAGGGCACACACTTTGAGTATCCCAACTAGTGGAAGAGTGTGTTAGCACTATCAACAGAGACGTCCAGTTGAGAAGCGAGGTGTCTGATTGTGATCCGTCGATCACTTCGAATGAGAGTGAAAGCAAGTTATAAAAGTTATGGACTCACAACTGCGTGCAGCCGACAGGCAAGCAAAAGGTCCGACAGGTAAGTGCGAACCTGTTGCGGTGATGACATACACCTCAACCAACGACTCACCGTGATTTTGTTCATTTCCAGGACTTCGTAGATGATTTGCAAGCGCCTTTGAACATATGCGATTCTGTGGTTTTCCGACAAAGAAACTCGATGACAACCTTCTGCTTGGAGCTCCCCTCGTTACAGAGGCCATTTTGAAGGCTACAAAGCCGACCGAAGTGGCCGTGCGGTTCTAGGCGCTGCAGTCTGGAACCGCGAGACCGCTACGGTCGCAGGTTCGAATCCTGCCTTGGGTATGGATGTGTGTGATGTCCTTAGGTTAGTTAGGTTTAACTAGTTCTAAGTTCTAGGGAACTAATGACCTCAGAAGTTGAGTCCCATAGTGCTCAGAGCCATTTGAACCATTTGAAGGCTGCAAATTACACTGCCACCTATCGGACTTTAATGAAAGTAAAGGAACTGAAGCAGGAGCATTCCACTATGTTCCACAACATATTTTACATTGTTTCAACCAAAACTGTCCGAGAAAAAATATGTTGCATTACTTATCGGAAGCACCTCACATAATAGTGCCCCCACTTGCCTGCGTCAGTAAGGTGGTGCGTGCGTCGAGCAGTTTTAACCTCGATGACGGCGTATCCGGAAAGGCACTTTGGCGTGGTGTAACAAGAAACGTTATTCATCCGGCCATGTGACACGTTTCCTTTCATCCATGGTCCAATCTCTATGTCTCCGTGCCCCCTACAAACGTAATTCAAAATGTCGTACCGTCAACATATGAATACGTAGGTTTCGATTGCGTCCATCATGTTCAATAATGTGCACTGAAGATTGCTGACCGGCACACTTGTGCCTGCTACAGCGTTGTACTCTGTTGTCAAGTGTGCCAGTTGTAGCTGCCTGAGCGTGGAAGTCTTGGACATCTCTGTTCTGCGGTGAGGCGTCGACGTCCATATCTTGTCCTTTAATTGTCACTCACCGCTTTCCATAGATGCTCTCGACAGCCTAGTAACTTCGCTGTTCACTAGATGTTCGTTCCGGGAGCCACACCACAACAATCAGCCTTTTGTATGTCAGTCTAGTTCAAACATTGTGGCCCTTACCCAAGCTAGAATGGTTCCCCACTCGTTTCTGCTTCGTTTATATACGAGCAGTGTTCAATAAGTACCCCAACACATTTCCTTTCTCGGCCAATTTTGATTGAAAAAAAAAGCCAGTAATTTGTTGTGGGGCATCGTGGAATATTCCCGCTTCAGCCCCTATAGCTTTGTTAAGGTTAGGCGAGTGCTGGTGATACACGTAATTTTCAAAAGGTCCTCTGTAACGGAGGAGCGTTCCAAGCAGAAGGTTCTCATTGAGTTCCATTTGGCGGGTAACCAGAGCATCGCAGGTGTTCATACGCACTTGAAAAATGTCTACGGATACCTGGCAGTGAACACAAGTACGCTGAGTCGTTGGCGAGTCGTATGTCATCATCGCAACAAGGTCACACAAACGTACCGCAGTATAGTGCCTACCGCACACAGCTGTGACTGTAACAATTTTGGAACGTGCTGATACTCCCATTCGAGGTGATCGACGAGTCACAATAAAACACGTCGCTGCTCAACTTTACATTTCTTTGATAATGCCGACACATTCGTCCACCAGATAGGGTACTCAAAGGTGTGTGACCACTGGATTACTCGCGGCTTAACAGAAAACCATAAGGAGCAGCGGAGAACCATCCGTGTGGAACAGCTCACGCCTTATGAAGCTGAACATGTATATTATTTTTTCGGTCATCGTCACAACCGATAAAGCATGAGTTCATCACTTCTGACCTGGAAGAAGCGGAAATCCAGAGAGTGGCGCCATACCACCTCTGCCCCGAATAAAAAGTGCAAAGCCTCACCATCAGCTAGTAAAGCCATAGCTTCTGGGACTCTGAAGCGATTATTCTGTTTGCTTTCCTCTCTAGTGGTGCAGCGATCAGCTCTGAAGTCTATTGTATTACCCTCAACTTCAGCGTATTCATCGCACCAAAAATGCAAACGAACTTCTTCCTCTCCACAACAGCGCAATGGTTGACACAGATCTGCGCACCCGGGAGGAACTCACAAAACTTCATTGGACCATTCTTCCTCATCCATCCTACAGCCCGGATCCCGCACGTTCCGGCTTCCACCTCTTCGGCCCAGTGGACGTCGACCAGTAGAGTGGTACCATGCTGGCACACAGGCCCTCCAAATGAGTTGGCGTAACGCCGTCGCAATGAACAGAGACTATCCTTGTGGAAGCAACAAGGCATTTGTGGAGTTGCCTGGGATTCGCACTGCAGTGGACGGCTACGTTTCAGTTTCTATTGTGCACGGTGAGGCACCTACGACTCAGTAAACGCTAACGCCGTCATGTTGTTGTTGTTGAGGTCTTCAGTCCAGAAACTGGTTTGATGCAACTCTTCATGCTACACTATCCTGTGCAAACTTCTTCATTTCCAAGTAACTACCGCACCATACATCGTCCTGAATCTGCGTAGTGTATCCATCTTTTGGTCTCCCTCTACGATTTATACCTCCACGCTGCTCTCCAATACGAAATTGGTGATCCCTTGATGCCTCAGAACATGTCCTACCTACCGATCCCTTGTGCCACAAATTCCTCTTCTCTCCAATTCTATTCAGTACCTCCTCATTAGTTACATTATCTACCCATCTAATCTTCAGCATTTTTCTGTAGCACCACATTTTCAAAGCTTCTATTCTCTTTTTGTCTAAACTATTTATCGTCCACGTTTCACATCCATACATGGCTACACTACACACAAATGCTTTCAGAAAATTCTTCCTGACACTTAAATTTGTACTCGATGTTAACAAATTTCTGTTCTTGAGAAAAGCTTTTCTTGCCACTGTCAGTCTACATTTTTTATCCTCCCTACTTCGACAATCATCAGTTATTTTGCTCCCTAAATAGCATAACTCATCTAAATAGCATAACTCCCTAAATAGAATAACTCTAATTTCCTAATCTAATTCCCTCAGCATCACCTGATTTAACGAGAGTACATTCCATTATTCTCGTTTTGCTTTTGTTTATGTTCATCTTATATCCTCCTTTCAAGACGCTGTTCATTCCGTTCACCTGCTCTTCCAGGTCCTTTCCTGCCTCTGACAGAACTACTTTCTTCTCAACATTTCCTATCATAAGTTTAGTTATGGCTTATAAAATACAGATTGGTCGGTTAAAGTCTGTAATGAGTGAAAGGTCAGTTTTGTCTGTCAAAATTCTATAAAACTCATATTCATTCGAAAAGTACTGGAGCTTACATACTCCAGGAATTGATAGGATGATATCAAGACATCAATAACAAAGTTCAAAATGGTTCAAATGGCTCTAAGCACTATGGGACTTAACATCTGAGGTCATCGGTCCCCTAGAACTTAGAACCACTTATACCTAATTAACCTAAGGACATCATACACATCCATGCCCGAGGCAGGATTCGAACCTGCCACCGTAGCAGCAGCGCGGCTCCGGACTGAAGCGTCTAGAACCGCTCGGCCAGAGCGGCCCGCGACGACGAAATCGTTAGAGTCAAAGCACAGGAGCGGATTAGGGAATAATCAGGAACGGAATCGGTTATTCCACTACGAAGCAGCCATCCTGGCATTTTCTTTAGGTGATTAACGCGAATCAGGCAAAATCTGAGTGAAGGTATTTGAACCTTCGTCCTTCCGGATACGAGTCCAGTTCTCACATCTGCGTCACCTGTTCTGCTGACCCCGAGCTAACTGGGGAAACCAGAAAATGCTGAAAAAGTTCCCAAAACAGGGGCCGAATCGATGATTGGGTAAAAAGAACCTGAAGAGAAACGTGGAAAGCCCTACTGCCTACAAGATTTTTCCTTCAGTGACAACGCACACGAAAACATACAGTTTGGGATATATGTTACGTTGTTAGAAATTGAAACACGTATGTAACATAGCAGCGATGGCGAGGCATTGTAGCATCTGTGACCAGAGAGTATGCGCTTGACCGCGCGAGTGTTGCGAGCGGTTCTCAGTCTGTCGGTCAGTCGTTGCGAGTCTGTAACTCTGTCTAGTTGAGGGCAGTACTCAGTTAGTTGTCGTTGAGACCAGTTCTGTAGTAGCCGTCATGCAGAGCAGTCGGTCAGTAGTAGCAGCCCAGTGCGGTTGTGTGATGTAGTCTGTCGGCAACACTGGTCAAGATGCTGAATGAGGTATATTGTTAATTAAGGTAATCATCAGATAATGTAAAGTTCATTTATTGTAATTAATTTCCAACAAGTGCCCCAATAATAATTATGATTTCAAAAGCAATTTTATTGAACTAAATTTCGTTCCACTTCCCTTAAACAAAAGTTTCAGTTTAATTACAAAAAAAAAGGGGGATATTATTATTTGCAATGCAGTTCCTCCAAGCTGTGCGCAAGAATAAGAGCAGAAATTTGACTAGCAGTTACTATGAGGTAAGAATTTAATTCTGATTTTTGCACAGGGCCAAAGACCGATATTTCGGTTTACTTGAATTATCATTGTCACTGAAGTATCATTAGCACTGAATTGTTTTTCATTATTTTTGCGGGAACTTACACCAGAGTCAGATTGCGAATTTTTGTTTAATTGTCATTGTCAGTAAATTTATTTGCTGGGGGATTACGTTAGGTTGTATTCTTGTTAACATTCAAATTATCGTCCGGTCAACATTTTTGTGGGAAGGTTTCACTTGGCTCCCATTACTATATAATATTGTCTCACGTAAAATTTGGTGGGGAGGTTACACTTGGCGACCCTGCCAGGATCGTATTTCGTTGAGAATCTTTTGAACAACAGTCAGATATCTGCTCTTATTTGCTTAGATATAATTAGGATTTGGCGCTACGCTTTTACTAATCTTGTGACTTTCTTTCTACAGGTCAACGGCAATTCGTTGCTCTGTTGTATTTGTGTGTTGTTTTTGCATTTGTGTTTATTGTTTTGTGAATAATTGTGACTACTGTAAAAATGCCGCGAAAGACTATGAATAGTGTATCGCGAGGTATTATGAATGAATTTACCGACTTAAACAACGTGACCGATAGTAATTGTGACACGCAGTGTAATGATGACAATCCTGCGTTCACTAACAATCAGTGCATTACAACCACTAATGGTGACTTTTATCTTAATGAGGAACAAACGAACTCAATTGTCTCGTCTGTTAAATTGACGACAATTGATGACGCGGAGCGGTCTATTGTAATGAGCGCTGCCGAGCTTAACACACCCGATTTAGAAAATCCAGGTAATGTACAGACAAATTTTTCGAATGAAAATGGTCAGTGTAGTGAAAGTACGACGGATCTATTTAATTCCGAAATAGTGACCGACAGTGTACATTCGACTGATAGACGTTTTTGTAAATTACAGAGTGACCGAATGGTCACGCAAAACGCGACACTTGCAAATACACCGTCAAACGGTACAGAGAAAGGAGTAGATAATGTTACATTGGGTCAAATTATGGCGATATTGATACAAAATAGCGAAGACAACAAACAACTTAAAGAGAAAATAGACAACAATTTCAAACAACAGAACGAAAAACAAGACAAGTTAAATGAAAAATTAGACAACAATTCCAGACAGTTAAGTGAACAAATTAGAGCTGTTGCCGCGCAGTGTCATGACACTAAGAAACAGTTGCGCGCAGAAATTGAGGCTTGTTCAAGAAAAAATAGCGAAGAAATTAAGTCTGTTGTGCAGGAATTAAGGGAAATGCAAACTGCCGCGACAGAAACACTCAGAGACGAAATTAGCGGAGTCGCTAAACAATGCTCTGAAAAAGCTACACAATTACGCGACGAGTTTAAAGCAATGACGGTAGAACTTTCGCGCACAATGGACGCAAAGATAGACGCGAAATTCGAACAGCAGAACACTCAGATTAACGAGCGCTTTAATCAGCACATACAGAACAGTGATACGCGTTTCCGCAAATTTATTCAGGATCAAAATAAAGTCAAACGTCAGGTCATGGAAACAATCACTGCACAAAGACAAGAAGACAAACGTAAAATGTTCGCGAAAGCGAAGACGTATGTAGACAATAATATTACTACAGTGTCCGACAAAATTAATAGCATAGAACAGTTGAACGCGGAATTACGGGATGAAATTTCTGATCTTAAATCAAAAACAGATACATACACAGTAGATATTCAAACAGTGACAGACAGATTCGAACAATTAGAACTAACACAGGATTGCGATGTCATCAAAGCTGATGTTAAAAAACTGAGCGAAACTACGCGTAAGTTGCAAAAACAGATTAATGCGTCCGATTCTAAAACCGATGATCAGGCAAAAATACTGACTGAAAAATATGATGAATTAGCCAGTCGTATTGATGCTATTGAAAGTAGTAATGATAATAAATCAGACGATACTGCACCGATTTCATTTAACCAAACACCTGAATTTCAAAATTTACAGCAGACAATTAATGAGATCGACTCGTCTAACAACACGTTGCGTAGAAAACTGTCGAGTTTACAGCAAGAAGTAACAGAGATTAAAAATATTTCAGCTAATAACGCAGCACAGCAGACGCCACTTAGCGAACATTTGTCAGAGTCACGCAGCGCGTATGATTTGAGCAATTTACAGAGACTACGCGACTTAAAATCCGGAAAGCTACGCAACTTGAAATCCGCAATGACACAGACAAACAGATTCTCACACAAACCTGAACGTGTTCTTAAATTCAGTGACGAGAACGTAGATTACGAGCAATTTGTATGTGTAAGAAAATCTAAGGAATTTAATAATGTCAGAGCACAGATACACGATTTGAACTGGATACGTCGATTTATTTTTGTACTTTCACCGCTATTACCTGTAACGCAGAAACTAGCTTTGAACTGGATACGACAATTTGCTCTTGAATTCTTACCAACATTTCGTGTAATGCAAAAACTTGAATTAGCATGGATACAGCAATTTGTTTGTGAATTTTTACCGGCATTGCCTGTAAAGCAAAAGCTGAAAAGTATTTGCAGTGCGTAATAAACCTCAGGGGATTCATTACGCTTTAATGAATATGTGCCGTAGCGAGCATAGGGCCCCGAGCTGTAGTAGTGCTGTTTCATCTTTAGTTTTCTGCACTGCTGCCTTCTCTTCTACTATCCTTTATATCTATCAAAACCGCTCTTTAACTATTGCTCTACCTAGAATTAAGAATATGTAAAGAAAACCGGATTCGACAAGTTATACCGAAAGTGACAATTTTCATTAGGCACTCCAGAATTACCAGCGTAATTTTGACATCAGGGAAAATCTTAATCATCAGTACGTGTAAAATTATCAGTAACAGTAAACACATTTTGTAACAATAGACGTTTTTCACCACAACAGCATGAAAGTCAGCCGCTTAGCATACCTAACCAACAATGCAGTCTACAAGGTCAACCAAGCTTTAATGTTTCGCCGCGTGCACGTATAGTCCCTGGTACAACAAATAGTAACGCACGGCAGCCACGAGGAAATAGCTATGTACAAAAAAACTGTATTTCAATCTCTATCGCAATGCGCCGTATGGAAATGACTATCATGACAAACGTAAAATTAATTAGCACAATTTTCAGCGTACATTCAATAACACGTCAGATAGAATATGATTAAATACAGTACAGGTTGCATATTCCAATAATGTAAGCAATACTTTGACACGCAGAATTTTGTTCATGAGAATGTTATTGGAAACACGCTTTGTTGAATACACCACTTTTATCGCACCCAGATCTTACCAGAAATTTTTCCATTGCCACCGACAGTTCTAACACCGCTTTAGGCGTACACATTTTCCAGGAAATTGAAGAAGATGGTTCGATAATAATTAAAAACATCGCATTTGCAAGCCGCATTTTGTCACCTGCTGAACGAAATTATTCCGTTACTGAACTTGAAACATTATGTGTTGTTTGGGCTTTTACGAGATTTCGGCACTTTCTTTATGGCAGACATACCACCGTTTACACTGATCACAGAGCGATACAATTTTTACTTTCGGCTAAATTCACTCATGACAGATTAAGCAGATGGAAACTTTATTTACAGGAATTTAATTTTACAATAGTTCACATTCCCGGTACGCAAAATGTTATAGCAGACGCACTATCGCGTTCTCTCGGCAACAATCAGCAAGACGTAGCAACCAACTTCTGCAAAACAAATTTCAGCGTAATGTACATCCAACAAGTTGCATTTGAAAATTTTATTTCGTCGTCATTACAGGACATAGCAAAAGAGCAAAGTAAAGACAACGTGTGGAAAGAAATTAAACGCCTTTGGCAAGATAAGAATAATGTTACGATTAGAAACCATTACACTGTACGCAATGACATTTTGTTTCGCCGCTCTAACCCTGACACCAACAATTGGTTATTATGTATTCCTGACGAACTGGTTAACAAATTAATCTGGTACACTCATTTAAGTTACGCACATTACGGAGCACGAAAATGTTTTCTTATACTGAGACAGAACTGTTATTTTAACAACATGGAGAAACGTATACGACGAGTTTTAGCGTCTTGTAAAATTTGCCAGAAAGCTAAATCAGACACCACTTCACATATTCCTCCTTTATATCCCATTGTACCTGTTAAATTAAGACACATGGCCGCAGTAGATATTTTTGGTCCGATTCCGAGAACTAACAGAGGTTTTTGCTACATCTTTGTCGCTGTTGAGCTCACTTCAAAATTTGTTACCTTCACTCCGTTACGCAAAGCTACTGCTAAAACTGTTTCGAAAGCATTTGTAAAACATTTTCTATTTCATGTAGGGCATGTGATGAAAGTAATTTATGACAATGGATCTCAATTTCGTAGTAGCATATGGACACGCATGTTACGAGCCAGAAACATTTCTCCGATCTATATATCCAAGTACCACGCTTCTTCGAACCCATGTGAACGATTAATGAAAGAAATTGGTAAACTGTGTAGAATATACTGCCACAAAAGACATATTGATTGGGATACACACATACTCTCATTCCAAGATGTAATTAATTCCATTCCAAATGAATCCACTATGCTATCTCCGTCTGTTATACTGAAAAACGTTGAACCACCAAACAAAATTAAAGAATTAATAAATTTCCCTACATCTCGTCGCTTACGACACCACGAAATAATTGACATTGCGCTGAACAACATCAAACGTGCCGCAGAGCGCCGGAGAAGACAGCAAAAACAGGTTTGTACACGCCGAGACTTTCACGTTGGACAGAAAATATTAGTACGTACACACTATTTATCCAGCAAATTAAAAGGTAAGTGCAGTAAATTTGAACTTCTATACGCAGGTCCATATCGGATTCGCAGCATCCCTCACCCCAATGTTGTACACGTCGAAACTTTGAGAACCAGAAAATCGAAAGGAAATCACCATATCTCAAACATTAAACCGTTTATTGAATGAAATCACTTTATGATGTAACATGCTATGATGCCATTTACTAATGCAATTATTTCACCTGACTAATTACTGATGATTGTAGTATTTTTTCTTGGCAAGTGCCCGGCAAGGTAAGGTTAGCAGGTCGCTTTTCTTGTCGTTACACATCAGACCATGCACATTTTCCACTTTTTTATGTACGATTGTATTCCAGTTTTGTCTATATGCACTGTGAAATAGTTAAGATATAAAACACACCAGTCGACTTTGACATTTTTTTTTTGGCCTTATGACATCTCAACATCGTGACTTTTACATTTTTTTTGCTGCTGCATTGTGATATTCCGTATACATTTTTGCCTTTGAACACTGTCTGTGCTTTCGACATATTACGTTTTCTGTCATGTTATGCTGTATGCTTAATTATATTACCGTTAATCAGTAATTACTTAGTGGGTATATGATGTAAATGCAAGACATTAATCTTTGTTCATCATTTTCAGAAAGAAATAACGTGTAAAGGAAATAAATTAAACAGAAATGGGAATTTCAACTACGGAATAGACGAAAGAGGATACAAAAACTTTATGAGGAACAGTAAATGGATCAGGATTAACAAGCATTAACAAGAATACTACACTCATCGTAGAATAGCAGTCTTAACTAATTTTTTCTTTCAGAATACAAGGTGATTGATGCAGGCTGTCGGACAGAACTACACATCTTAGTTTTAGTGATGAAATATGCTAGAGATAAGGAATAGTTGTATAATGAGTAATGAAGTGATATTTTTGCAGATGATAATGAATACTGATGAATAATGATGAAGAATATGCTATTATGAATAATGAAGTTTTTTCTTTACAGGTGATGATAATAATGAAGTTATGATAATATGGATAATGAAGTGATTGATAATGAAGTTTTTTCTTTACAGATGAGGATAATGTTGAAGTTATGTATTTATGCTACGTAGTTATTTAAGTATTTGTTGCAGTTTGTTTTGACAGCAGGTGTTATATTGCATAGTAGGATGACGGAAAGTTTTGGAAAGGACAGCTATGGAACACATGTTTATACACATTTCACTACTTGTTAATTCGAAGTTCACTACTTTTCAGCATAGTGTGCGTTTCTTCTTTCAGGTCAATAATCCATTTTGTATTTTTTTTTCCAGCAGAAGCTTTTCAAGATACTTACTAAACCTATTACTTATTATACCTGCACTAGCACTTACATTTTTTACCCATTTGTGTCTATCATTTATACATGTGATCACATTACTGCCTTGTTTCACAACCTTGCTACAACTGACTCATGACGAATGACGTTACACATTTTTGATTTACAGGAACAACCCACTACCAATTTTTTTTTCTTCTTTTTTCTCTTCTTGCTTTCTCTTACAATTACCAAACGCAATGCATTGCTAACAAAAAATGTATTACCAGTCCCAAATAGTGATACCAGTTTGAGAAAGTTCTGAATAATACTGATCAACTCTGAATAGTATGTCACTTCAGTAATGACTTCGTAATGATACAAAAATATATATATATAAAATAATGCTTTATAACTGGCTAATAACTGCCACTGTTTATTGTAATGAGACTACCTATAATGTGTATGATTATTAATGCTATGACTGGAATTAGCTGATTTTTAATAATGACTTTGTAATGATCTGAATGTCACTCAATGAATTGTTATTACTTCTTAATGATCTGAATAATACTGAATGAGGAACAATGTTTTATACTATTCGATACTTGATGGCCACTGAGTGCCAATGATTAATGTCACTTAATGAATTATGTTATTAATTATGCCATTAATTAGCTGTTGTTTTCAATGTTGATACTTTGTAACTGGAACAGAAAATGATTCTTACTATATTGGAATGACAAATGGTTAATTAACTGTAATCAGAAGAAGGCTAATGATTCTTGATTATGCTTTGTAATTGGGAAAGAATGCGATTGCTTCATAATGTTTTGTAATTAGGAAAAGGCTAATTATTCTTACTATATTGAAATGACAAATGATTAATTAACTATGCCGTACTTTGTAACTGGAAAAGAATGTGACTGTTTAATAATGCTTTGTAATTAGGAGAAGGCTAATGATTATTACTATATTGGAATAACAAATAATTAATTAACGATGCCATACTTTGTAACTGGAAAAGAATGCCATTGCTTCATAATGCTTTGTAATTAGGAAAAGGCTAATAATTAATACTATATTGGAATGACAAATAATTAATTAACTATGCCATACTTTGTAACTGAAAAAGAATGCGATTATTTAATAATGCTTTGTAACTAGGAAAAGAAGGTTACTGATTCTATGTAAAACAATTAATGAACATTTTTCTGTAATACTACATACTTGGTACAGAAATGTTCAATCACTGGGCTATGAATGCCCCCAACTACTAATGAAGACTGTGATTGTCAATATTAGGTGACTTAATGTCCTTCACCTCATGAGCTAACTACCCTGAATTACTGCAATGTCCATTTGTCCTGTCTATCCTAGTGATCATGGAGCACTATCTTTGGTTTTGCACTAATTCTACGTTGGTGTGCCTTGTAAGAGCGTGGTGTTGACACGACATGCTGTCCACCACCGTGGGCGATGAAGACGTTATTATGGTCCCACTGTTTGGTGTACCTAATGTACTGCCAAAATGAGAACATGAAATGTTACTACGAGAGTTCAGTGTCTTGGCTACACTGGTAAATTCTGATGAGAAAAGAACTTCAAATTGTGTCACTTGGTGTTGTACTTCTGTGGAAAGATATGGACTTTCAGAACAGCTGTGTGCAATCTAAAGTGCTACAACCATGATGCAATCCTTCCCTTTCCTATCCTAATTCTTGTCACATAGTGAAAATCATTTTTTTTGCTAACATTATTTATGTTCATGGGTTATACATTTTTTTTTTTTTTGATTCGCTGAACTCCAGTGCGAGTACACTTATGTCACTTGTCGATATGATTTTTTGCCATTATGTTTATTTATTGCAAAAATGCCTAAGACATTTTTTCGATTTGTTCTCAAGTACAGTATGTGCACTCTTGTCTTTTATATTGTATATACATTTTTATTTATTATTTTATTTTAATGATATGTTCTCAACTGCAGTGCATGTGCACTCATGTCACTTGTCAACATAATATTTTTTGCCAGTCTGTTTATTTGTTCTGAATATGCTAAAGAATTTTTTCAGTGCCTGTGCACTTTGTTATCTGTCAAATAATTTGTATATACATTTTTCTGATTTGCTACTATGTTTTGTACTCACATTTTGTCTTTGTCTGATATATTTTGTACTTAGTGCGTGTGCACAACATTTAATTCATGTACTACATCTAAATATTCTGTAAGTTGTAGAAGTTTGTTAATTAAAGAAAAATTTTGCCGCGCTTGGCAAGTCCAAATGACTCACCATCGCTGCCAAATTTTTGCCCCCCCAGTGGAGGGTTATGAAACACGTATGTAACATAGCAGCGATGGCGAGGCATTGTAGCATCTGTGACCAGAGAGTATGCGCTTGACCGCGCGAGTGTTGCGAGCGGTTCTCAGTCTGTCGGTCAGTCGTTGCGAGTCTGTAACTCTGTCTAGTTGAGGGCAGTACTCAGTTAGTTGTCGTTGAGACCAGTTCTGTAGTAGCCGTCATGCAGAGCAGTCGGTCAGTAGTAGCAGCCCAGTGCGGTTGTGTGATGTAGTCTGTCGGCAACACTGGTCAAGATGCTGAATGAGGTATATTGTTAATTAAGGTAATCATCAGATAATGTAAAGTTCATTTATTGTAATTAATTTCCAACAAGTGCCCCAATAATAATTATGATTTCAAAAGCAATTTTATTGAACTAAATTTCGTTCCACTTCCCTTAAACAAAAGTTTCAGTTTAATTACAAAAAAAAGGGGGATATTATTATTTGCAATGCAGTTCCTCCAAGCTGTGCGCAAGAATAAGAGCAGAAATTTGACTAGCAGTTACAATGAGGTAAGAATTTAATTCTGATTTTTGCACAGGGCCAAAGACCGATATTTCGGTTTACTTGAATTATCATTGTCACTGAAGTATCATTAGCACTGAATTGTTTTTCATTATTTTTGCGGGAACTTACACCAGAGTCAGATTGCGAATTTTTGTTTAATTGTCATTGTCAGTAAATTTATTTGCTGGGGGATTACGTTAGGTTGTATTCTTGTTAACATTCAAATTATCGTCCGGTCAACATTTTTGTGGGAAGGTTTCACTTGGCTCCCATTACTATATAATATTGTCTCACGTAAAATTTGGTGGGGAGGTTACAAAATTATCACTACTAGTCGTCTGGCTTCAGCTGCCAGAGACAGTGGTCATGTATGTGTGAGTTGTGTTTGCGTAAGTGTGTGTCTGTCGTTTATTTTTGACAAACGCCTTGATGGTCGAAATATTATTTTATGCCAGTCTTTTTGTTGTGCCTATCTGCGACTCAGCATCCCCGCTATATGGTGAGTAGCAACTATCCTTTTCATAATATTGTTACGTTCCATCCTGGATTTTCCACTGCTACACGTTAAGCTAAACGAAAATGACAGGTTACGAGTTTATACGACACCTATTTTTCCAACAGCTGGCACCCCTCAGACATTAGTATTTCCATCATTTTATAATTTGCAGAGGCAATATTTACATATGTCAAGTTAAATGAACTGAATATTTTATCTCCCTCGCAGCATCGTTAAATAAATGCTTTGTTCACGCTTTGACAGAATATTGCCAGATTCAAGAGCCTGCAGTTTTGTTGTATATCACGACAGCTTGACAGCTGTTTTTGCCATTCGATATGAACATTTCTGTAAATACAGCCGCCGCACCGACTAATTATTAACAAGTGGTCGGGTGATGGCCGCTGTCTGAGTGGGTTATACCAATTTATTTCAGCGAAATGTTAACTTCGCGTCTCCAGTTTTTTATCCACGCTTAACAGCGAGTTCTGTTTCAGTGAAAGGGAGGATTTTTAACAACATTTAAACAGACATAGCTGGGAAGATATTCTACTGGGTGTCTCAAACATTTTGGGTCGAATTCAAACAGGTGATCGTGGATCCACAAACGATCATATTGACGTTGGGAACCAATGGCCGAAAATCCACATTTGCTGTGTTATGGATATACACAGAGTACAGCGCAAAACTACGACGTAGTTCGTAGTAAGTGACGACTGTCAGTATCAGTGCATGTACCGTAACGATGCATGCAGTTCTGTCGCGCTCTCGCAAAGATCCCGTGTGTCTATTGTACACTGGAACAGGCAGCTTGTCATAAACAGCGTACACCTTTGACCACCAAACAGACACACTGTACACAACTTATCCCGTAGCACGTGTGTCATGAGCTTCAGCAGGTTTGGAAAATCTTCACTTTGAACAATTAGAAATGACTATGCATATTCATAAATCATGTACGAAATTGCTTTAGAAAAGCGTACACCTTCCATTCCAATTTAGGAAATATATTCTGAGAATTTCGAAAACATGACCTCAATGTTGGTTGAAAAGCACAGTGACTATAAAATATTACTATCTGAGCCGGCCGGGGCGGCCGAGCGATTCTAGGCGCTTCAGTCCGGAGCCGCGCGACATCTACGGTTGCAGGTTCGAATCCCGCCTCGGGCATGGATGTGTGTGATGTCCTTCGGTTAGTTAGGTTTAAGTAGTTCTAAGTTCTAGGGGACTGGTGACCTCAGATGTTAAGTCCCATAGTGCTCAGAGCCATTTTATTACTATCTGATTCGCTGTTGCTAAAAATATTATCTTACACTAGCCGCCTTTGACAAGCCAAAAATTTGCTGCCCTAATATCGTTATGAGAGAATTTCAGAAGGAGGCTAGTTTAAATTATGTAGTAGTTATTTTTAATGATAATAAGTGGCCTGGATTTTGTATCAGGACGCTGGAGCGTAGGAAAAGATGGAGGAATTGATTGAGCTTGGTTACCTGTTTAAACACTACGTATTTATTGTAAACAGATAATTATAAAATTTTCAGATAAGTGGATGTGAACTCTGAATGTATATTGAACGTTCAAAGTTTGACGGCCGTAAAAGATCGCCGTTACAATTCTCTATCACCCCACTCGTGCTGTGGCGTCTTATCGGCAAAGCAAATTTCTGCAGCAGATAGGTTTACGTGAGCACAGTGTTAAGGATGATTACAACTCACATTCATAAAAATGCTTTGTACTCCAACACGCAACTCACAGTGACAATCGACTCAGTTCTCCACGTAAGCACATATATTTAAAATGAGAATGATCCCTTAAATGGAGCAAAATAATTTTTTTTTATTCCTCAGATGAGATTTCCTTCGGCACAGTTCCACAAATTTTCCTTCAGTGATAGAAATCTGAAAACAATGGGTAGCTTGAAATTCCACTAATGCGGTTAGATCTTGCCTAATAGCGAAATTTGTAATAGTTCACACGTTTCAGCTCTTGAATGTTATCGATGTCCAAATATAAATTAACGTGAATACCGTTAAAATAGACAACTTTAGCAATATAGAAGTTTGAGAAGAATTAGATGAAATTTATCAAGGCTGTACCATTAGTAATTGTCTTCTCGATTTTCACTGACAGACTGGCCTGTTCAACTAAATGTCACCACATGCCAACATGGCATGATCTTTTCAAACACGCCCAAACCTCAGGGAATTATGTGAGCTGAAACAGGCTGAAATTCATCACATTATAGAGAGCGCAATGCATCAGCTTTACTGCAGTTTGACACTTAAGGGAAAAACAGTTTTGAAACTCCTCAGAGCACAATCTTCACAAAAGCTTCTTCCTCATGCTATAAAGTAGCACCACCGGAATGTAGCCACTTTCTCAGTATATCCACAGAACAATCTTCCGCCACGAAACCTGTTGATATCGTGGCCGCCTTAGCATACGACGAGCCAGCCAAGGTAGCAAAGCCACGCGTCGGACCAGGCGCGAACCAGACAATGACGCTACAGCCACAACATGCTGGCCGTCTCCGATCCCTAACTGTCCCCTACTTCCTGCTTCGCGCTCGCTTGATAAAGATCTCGCTGGCCAGTGATGTATCATGACATGCCGGATGAAGTAGTGCCAGTCTCAAGTGGCGTACCAACCACGACATACGTTTCCCAACAACGAAAGTACTCTATTTGATTCGGTCACATATAAGTGCACCTTAATATGGGGTGTGTCCTCCCTTCACCTTTACGACAGATTGAACTCAGTTGGGCGCACTTTTAATGAGGTGTCTGAATGTATGTATAGGGATGGCATCTCATTCTGCCTCAGAAGCCGAAACCAGAGGAGATAATGATATTGGACACTGCGGGGTGGAGGGAAGTCGACGTTCTGTGTCTTCCCAACAGTGTTCTATTGATTTCAGGTTGAGACTATGGACAGGCCACGCAAACCATTGCGTCACAGAAGCTGCTTTATGACACGGTGCATTGTCATGCTGATACTAACAGTCACTGACCATTAAGTTTTCCTCTACTTCATGCAGAATATAACGCCATAATATGTTTTCAGAGCTTTCAGCACTTGGCGTTTTCTTAAGCGCCATAAGAAGATCACGCCCTAACCATAGGTAATAACTACCACCACCGCATCTCCTCAGTGTGTCGCTGTTCACACTACACAGGATGTCTGTTAACATTATCCAGACATTTACCAACCTAAGCCCTTTCGTCGTATTGCCACAGGGTGATTCATCATTTTAGCGTGATTCAGCACACTTTTTCCGTCATCAACTGCCTACTGCCCTCACGCTTTATTCCACTGACTACAGAAATGTGTGTGGTTAATAACTTGAATACAAGGTATTAATGTTCCACAATGATATTTATTAGTTCGGTATGAACCAACTTTCGCCTGCCTAGGTTATCGTCAGATAACTTGATGTTGAACAGATAGTCCACTCAACTACAGCGAGAATTCATAGCTGTACAAAGAATGCTGTACAGAGATATGTGACATTTTATGACTACATCGATACGGAAAACAAGCATGTTGCAATACCTAAAGAGACACTGATCAAATATGACATAACAGTATATTGAAATATTAAAACTATGTAAGTGTATAAAACAGAAATGCTCTACAAGTGAGTAATGGCACAGGCTACTACGTTATATGGGCAAACTGCTGAATGTGACGAACAGACTGAATAGTCGCAGGGGAAGAAAGACGTTGAGCAATGTGAATGTTGAACAGTTATAACAAGCTTATTAGCCAATGGTGAGAGGAATAATAACTGGCTGATATTAACAACTGGCGTCAATAAGGGCGAGTACTGGAACTGAGTTTGGTCATTAAGGACCAGGTCACGATTCTTTGAGTGGTGATATTAGTGGCCCGATTTTCAAGTAATGTTAGTTTTCTGCCTTTAGTTCAAAATGGTTGAAATGGCGCTAAGCACTATCGGACTTAATACCTGAGGTCATCAGTCCCCTAGACTTAGAACTACTTAAACCTAACTAACCTAAGGACATCACACACATCCAAGCCCAAGGCAGGATTCGAACCTACGACTGCGTGGTTCCGGACTGAAGCGCCTAGAATCGCTCGGCCCCAGCGGTCGGCTGCCTTTAGTTCCTTCACGAGGATATCACATGTGAAGTGTAAAATGTCACATATCTTGTGTGTATTGTGTATTGAACCGGGAACCTAGAAACGATGGAGAGATTTCGCCCCGTCATAGCCCTCGCTCGTTCACAACCCCACAACAGGCCACAGCAGTCCACACACCCCGCCACCGCCCCACACCGAACCCAAGGCTATTAACTCTCTTACCAGACGAGTGAAACCCCAAATGTTTGGTGGGTAGAGTGATTATGGTGTACACGTAATTGGAGACAGTGTTTGCGCAGCAATTGCCGACATAGTGTAACTAAGGCGGAATATGGGGAAACAGTCCGCATTCGCCGAGGTAGATGGAAAACCGCCTTAAAAACCATCCACAGGCTGGCTGGCACACTGGACTTCGGCACTAATCCGGGCCACGGACCGGCACGCCTTCCTGCTCGGGAAGCAGCGCGTTAGACTGCGCGGCTAGCCAGGCGGCGTTACATACCTTCATACTGCATTCTTTGTACAGCAATTAATTCTCGCAACACCGAGTTCTCTGACGATGTCCTAAGAAGCCGAAAACCGGTTCATACCGAAATAATAAATTACAGGTACAGCCTAATGGGGCGTGTTCAGAACAATGGAACAAGTAAATAATCCCGATGATCACATCCGGAAATAAATGATTCCCCCGATACGACGTATTCACGTTATTAATATATCCATTTTCCTCCAAGTTCCGACGGAACATTCCGTAAATAGTATCAAATGTGTGGTTTATGAGGAGCTGTTTCATCGTTGTATCCGGTTCGTTTTAACTCCGTACACACAGTCACAGTGACAGGTGGACCGGTGGTCACACTTTGGAACTCTCGAGTGATTCTTTCCTCTGACTAAATGATATTCTTTGCACGAATGGACGGTCTCTGTGAGTCATTACATAAGGTCTGGCTCGTCTCAGTTTAGTTGTGGTTGTTCCTTTGTGTTTCCACTTCACTGTCACATCACCAGCGCTGGACTCGGGCAGCTTTAGAAGGGTTAAAATATACCTGATGGAGTATTTGTTTGGTTGGCATCCAGCGACTAGTCCCCATTCGAAGTCACTGCGCTCTTCCGATCCACTCTTCTGTTACTGCTTCTCTACTGACGACACAATACTCCCTGCCTCCTTTTAAGTCGGCGAGTCTGCCTCTTCTCGTGTCCTGTGATAAGTTCCGTATTACGTTGGGGTGTCCGGATGCTTTTGATCAGTTAGTGTAAATATTTTGTCTTTGAGATCTATGATGCGATGTTTCAAACACAGCCGTGTCTCTGAAACTGTGATCCTTCAAATCCCAAAATACAGGGTGTCCGAAAAGTCTTTCCCTGATTACATAAATTGATAATTCAGGCTAGAAGTAAGATACAAATATGAAACTGGTGTCTAATTGTTTACAAACTATCAAAGTTTTTTTTTCACACAGCAGTAAACATCCACATGAGCACCCTTGGTAGCACGTAGCACATCTAGGCGATATACAATTTCTGTCCACACATTAGCCAACATCACTGGAGGGATCGATTCAACGACTGTGGTTATCCGTTGCCGCAGGGTTTCAAGATCTGGTACACGTGTTCGGTAGACCTCGTCGTTGACATAACCCCATAAAAAGAAGTCTAATGGGGTTATGTCAGGATAGCGTGGAGGCCAAATCGTTGACCCATCACGACCAATCCATCGCCCAGGAAAGGTCATATCGAGATAGGCACGGACGTCCAAACCCCAACGAGGCGGTGCACCGTCTTACTGAAACAAGACATCGGGGTGATACTGAAGCAGCTGAGGAACAGCATACAGTTGCAACATGTCCAGATACACTGCAAATGTGATGGTAGCCTCAGCAAAGAAGTATGGCCCGATAATCCGATCGTGCAATAGCGCGCACCAAACATTCACCTTTGGACTGCCTCTGGTGCACTCCATGACCTCGCCAGGGAGTTGTGAACCCCAAATACGCACATTATGGCGATTCACTACTCCACTGACAAAAAAAAGTCGCTTCGTCGGAAAAGGCAATTCGTCTGAGATAACCATCATCGTCCACAATACGTGATAGCATTTCGACCACAGCGTCATATCGACGTGTAGTGTCATTGGGCAACAAGGCCTGAACGATTTGCACTCTGTATGCGCGAAACAATAAACGTTTGTGTAAAATGTCATGGAGATAGCTTTTTGGCATCTGTAATTCACGTGAGGCCCTGCGCACCGATTTCTTCGGACTTCGCAGAAAAGACTGCATTACAGTTTCCATCCTGTCTGCTGAGGTTCTTGGACGACCAGACCTCGGAAAGTCAGCAACCGATCCTGTGTTCTTGAACTTCTCATACCAGGCTTTAATGCTCTTGACATCAGGTGGACTCCTTCCAAATGTTGTCTGGAAGTGTCTCTGCACTGTAGTTGGTGATCGTGTCTCATGGTACCACAGGACACACCCTGCCTTCCCCTGATTGGTTAACATGGCTTCTTGGGCACTGCACCTCATCCACTACTTACGTACTGCGAACCTAAAACAGAAAAAAAACTTTGATAGTTGTAAACAATGCGACACAAGTTTCATATTTGTATCTTACTTCTAGCCTGAGTTATCAATTTATGTAATCAGGGAAAAACTTTTCGGATACCCTGTACAGTAGATATTTTGTAAGTATCAATATCCATCGAAGATCTCTAATGTCGATGTTTTAGAAGGGGTAATAATATGATGAACTGTAACGGTAAACACGTGTGGGAAGTAAGAGCAGACAATGTGGAAGGCAGTTCGTCCAAAGATTTGGTGTAAGAGGTGAAAATTTAGTTGAGCATATCGAAAACTTTGATCGAGACGTACATCTTTGGAAGGAAGGAGTTTAGACGGCTCATTGCTTGCAAAATTTCTATACCAGTGGCTGGGACATTGTTACAGGCAATTTCGCGAGTGTTTGAGAAGTGACGTAACACGCGTATTAATTATACGACACTGCGGGACCGTGGAGCGCGTCCATAAATCACACACAGCACTTTAAGGTGCGCGCTGCGGCGACAGCAAATTTCCTGTCTGCTCCATTCGTAACACCTGCGTGAAACGCAAGCAGAATCGGCGAAATAGTGGCTTCCACTACGCACTCAGGCGAAAACGAGAAAAATTGTTGAGTTGGCAGAACAACGTGTTTCCTAGGTGGTGGCGCAATTAATGAATGCGAGTGCAATTTCGCTGTGTACGTGCTTCATTATCCCCGGAACAACGTGCGGCAAAAGCAGACAGGGGGAAAAAAGAGAAACGGTGAACAAAGAGCAGGTGGCATTCTTGCTAATTGCGCGTGCGCTGTCGCTCCTGTTACTCACTGAGGGAGAAGTAGAGGGGAAGGAGGGAGAGGGGTATGAGAGGAGGGGAAAACATGGCCAAGTTTGCGGCTCTTTTGTGATGGAAAGCAGATCAGAATGTAGGCCAGAGGCCACGCCAGAAAGATATTGGATCTCGTGGAGGCTCACTGTAACAACGTTTCTTCCCATCTCTGCATTTTTATTTTTTTATTCGTATTATAGTATTTCGTAAAAACTAGCAGTACTCCGTCTAATACTTTATACACTGTCAGAAAAAAGTACACCATCAAGGACAAGGTAATTTTTTTGACAGATGGAGTGACATATAGTTCAATATTGTAGGAGTATATGATAACATATTCATACCAAATGAGCCAGACGACACAGTATAGAGGCCCTATAGAGACGCATTAATGCAAAGTGTATCGGCCCTCTAGCGGCAACATAGCCGTGTATTCCCACAAGAGATAATCACGAAGCTTCTGAATGGCGTCCTGCGATACATTGTCCCAACCATCTTGCACATTTTATTGCATTTCGGAGTGGTTCTTGCAGTTCCGCAGAGACGGAATAAGATCCCGCTTCATCACGTATCAGTCCTCTACAAATGGCGAGAGGTCTATCTTGCCCACCAGGGGAGTCGTATACTAATAAGAGCACGCTACGTCTCAGCAGTCGTGCGTGAACGAACACTGTCCTGCTAAAAAAGCACATCACCTCCCTGTCGAAGAAATGGCAGTAGCACGGGAATAACAGCCTGTGCAATGTAGTGGGCACTGATTCCTTTACCCTGGAGGAATGCCAAATGTGACCGTGAGCTGTAGCTGATGGCCCTCCACACCATGGAGCCTGGAATGGCATCTTTGTGTCATGAGGTTAATGCACTTTGGAACAGGCATCTTACTAGGTCTACGCCATACATGCGTACGTCGTTCAGTCGTATGCAATCTACTCTCATTACTGAAGCAATAGATGGGCAATTCACATTCGACTCCTACGCGACACTAGAGGTCTCATGCTTCGTCATGGTATCTGACCAGAGGCACACGTGACTTTAATCCTTCTGCAAACATACAGTTCCCGAAGGTCCGTCACGACACAGCAGGGGCATCATGTGCCCAGATTTCGTCCCCAGATGGTGTTCGGTTTACCAGTGCTGCTCGCACAATGCAGCGATCTTGATGTTCGTCTGTACTACGCATACCTGGGGTACATGTGTGAGAATATTCCACAACCCACTGTTGACAGCAATAGAGACACACCACTGACACATTGTGCCCAACGTGTGCAGAAATTCGTCGCTGCAGCCACCCAGCTTTTCGCGACTCCTTCCACAAGACTTAAGCTGTCTAACAGTAGTTTGGGTGGGGCGAATATTGCGAATACTGTTGACCTCTTAGCTCAGTTGGGTTACTTCCTGCAGAAGTGAAACAGATGCCGCACAGATACACCTTCTGAGCGCCATCTGAACACTACATCACTCACTATGCATATAATATGCCTTGACCAGACTGAATACCTTACTTGAGGGTGTAACTTTTTTGACCAGTGTATACTCAGTGAATGTAGTGTCCAGTAAGTGCTGTCACCAGTAAGGTGAGCGCCATCTGAACACTACATCACTCACTATGCATATAATATGCCTTGACCACACTGAATACCTTACTTGAGGGTGTAACTTTTTTGACCAGTGTATACTCAGTGAATGTAGTGTCCAGTAAGTGCTGTCACCTGTAAGGAAAACTATAAACTGTTTTTCCGTAATGCCCTGTTTATCAGTCGAATGATAAGATAGCACTGTAAATGAATCCACACATTACTACCTCTGTTGCTTTTATTGTGATGTCTAACACGCGTTTGAACTGTTATGCCACAATCATCAGCTGGATGTCGACATTTCCACATTATGCAATGTACATCTAGCAATGTGAGACCTTAATTTTTCCCAGCGAATTGAATGTTCAAATAACTTACGGGTTTGCTGCCGGGTTACGTCGTCGAACACCGCCGATATTTCGACAGGAGCACATCCTGCCATTCTCAAGGCACAAATGCAAGAAGGAAGAAAGGAAGAAATGTGTAAAGAAATTTAATACCTCGGTTCACAGAGGAGAAACAAGGAAGATACCACACACAGAAGAAGTGTCAACACAAACAAAGGTAACCAACATTAGAAATATCGATAGTTACTATCAATCAACAGGTGACGTCGCACTAATTCTGTCCCTCTGTTTTTTGATGAGAGACAAAGCCGGATTCCAAGCAGCATTTAAACAAAATCCAGCATCTCTGTTAATAAGGTTGCTTGATAGTTATCTCAGGCCCTGAAAGTCTGGCAGCTGAGCTATCACATCTCGAAGTCACCTTTCGTCAGAATGGTTATAGTGAGAGGCAGATCAAACGTGCGTTGCGCCATCAGCCTTCTGTGCAACGGGTGAGTGACGATGGCAACGACGTGGCACCTAAGTCTACGGCCTTTTTGCCTTACGCAGGAAGCATTTCCAACAGGATTGGCCGTATTTTGCGGAAATATGATGTGAAATGTGTTTTTCGACCACCTTCTAATATTAAGGCCCTGTTGGCATCCGTAAAAGATGATTTGGTTTGCGTAAGGCTGGGGTCTATCGTATTCCTTACAGTTGTGGCATGTCATATATTGGTCAGACAATCAGGACTGTGGAAGCCCGGTGTATTGAACATAAGAGACACACACGCTTATAACAGGCGAGCAAATCCGCTGTTGCAGAACATTGCCTTGACACCGGTCATCCTATGGAATACAACAACACGGAAATTCCGGCTTGCACGTCCAGCTATTGGGTTAGTGTTATTAAGGAAGCTGTTGAAATCAAACTACCAAGCAATCTTATTAACAGAGATGGTGGATTTTATTTAAATGCTGCTTGGAATCCGGCTCTGTCTCTCATCAAACAACAGAGGGACACAATTAGTGCTACCTCACCTGTTGATTAATGGTAACTATCGATATTTCTGATGTTGATTACCTTTGTTTGTGTTGACACTTGTTCTGTGTGTGGTATCTATTGTGTTGGCAGAAGAGCCAACACCGTGTTGCTAGAGGAGGCCGAAATGCACGCTTTTAAGCTCACGCAGGCTGGCGTGAGGTCTGGAAAATGACAATGTAATTAATATAGCCAATAAGGTACGGTGCTGCTGGAATACTTAACTTTAATCCATAATTGGTGTACATCGGTCTGACTGTACATTAATAACAATCTCAATATAAACTGGTAATGGCGCCTTGCTAGGTCGTAGCAAATGACGTAGCTGAAGGCTATGCTAACTATCGTCTCGGCAAATGAGAGCGTATTTGTCAGTGTAGCTTCGCTAGCAAAATCGGCTGTACAACTGGGACGAGTGCTAGGACGTCTCACTAGACCTGCCGTGTGGCGGCGCTCGGTCTGCAATCACTGACAGTGGCGACACGCGGGTCCGACGTATACTAGCGGACCGCGGCCGATTTAAAGGCTACCACCTAGCAAGTGTGGTGTCTGGCGGGGACACCACAGTATCTTCCTTGTTTCTCCTCTGTGAAACGAGGTATTAAATTTCCTTGCACATTTCTTCGTTCTTGCATTTGTACCTAGAGAATGGCAGGGTGTTCTACTGTCGAAATATCGGCGGTGTTCGACGACAACACCCGGCAGCAAACCCGTAAGTTATTTGTACATCTAACAAGTCATTCTGACGTCAGTTTGGCAGACAGCGATGGTGCAAAAAGGTGATGGGTCGTCTGGCACGAGAGTTTCCATGATAAGCGCTGTTTACAGTAATGGGACGTGTTACCTCCCGTTAATGTATATGTACAAACTGAATGAGTTTACTTTCTCCATTTGCCAACACAACGAACTTCCTTTAGAAATTTCTCAATATATTAGCTTGATATCCGTGAACTGTGCACCCTTGGTTATGTAGCAGGTAGACCACTACTCAACGGCGTCAGATTGGCACCAAGCTTCACAAAAATGCTGCTCTATGCCACCATGGACATGTTACACGATGAGAGTCAAAAATATTCAAACAAACAGGTTTTGTGTTGATCGGAACTCTAGAAGCATGTGCTTGTAAGTTTTTACTGCTAAATACTTCTCTGTTAGTTGTAACCGTCTACAGATCCCTTTTAGGAAACTTTCAGAAATTTTTTTTGAGAAATCTAGACGCATTATTGAGCTACCAGTAAGACAAGAAGAAACATGCAGTAGTTTGTGAAATTTCAGTGCAGATTTCGTAAAAAGTATGGACTGGAAAAATTATCTAGAATATTATTTTTGTGTTTCAAATTAATTTCAGTAGTCAATTTTCCGACTCTTATGTAGCAAAGTAGTAGCACAATGGTTATATTTTTATAGATAGTCCTCAGGCTGAAACAATTACTGTTACCTCATTGCCAATGGACTACCTAATCATCAAGCATAGTTACGGAAATAAACAGTATGGTACCTTTATTGGACCCTGATGCTGATTCATACAAAGCAGTGAGGCTTATTAATGAGATCAAAATACACTATTTTAAGAGTAAATCTGTACATTAAAAGGGGTTGTATAGGATGAGATATATGTAGAAAGACATGCTGACGTCAAATTCAATTTATTACATAGCAAATTCGTGTCAGTATTTGAAATGTACTTTCCTAAAAAAAATATGCAAAAGACCCATTAAAAATACAAATAAAACATGAATAACTAAGGGAATTTAAATCTCAAGTAAGGGGAAGAGGAAAATTTATGCAAAAGTCCGAATAAATCGATCTCCAACATTACTTGCACATTAGAAAAAAAATATTGCAGTATTTTAAGAAAAGTCATTAAACTGTCTGGAAAGTAGCATATCCTGGTAGAAATGAATGGTGCAGATAACAGGATCAAAACTGTATGGAACACAATCAAATGGACGAAATAACAGCCAGTCAGTGTACAAGTTTCCATAAAAATTAAACTGAAAATATGGTTCAAATGGCTCTGAGCACTGTGGGACTTAACAATGGAGGTCATCAGTCCCCTAGAATTAAGAACTACTTAAACCTAACTAACCTAAAGACATCACACACATCCATGCACGAGGCAGGATTCGAACCTGCGACCGTAGCAGTCGCGCAGTTCCTGACTGAAGCGTCAAGAACCGCTCGGCCACAGCGGCCGGCAATTAAACTAAATGATAATGTTCTGACTGATAGTTCGCAAGTTGCAAGTACTTTTAATAATCATTTTCTGAGCATAGCTTGTAACCTCCCCCTCACTTATCGACCTTAATGACAGTGAAAAATTAAACCGCGTGTACCTAATGGGAATTTGGGAAAAGCAATCGTCACCGAAGTTAATCTGTTGGTAAAGAGGGAGGAAAGGGTTACATCTAAATGAAAGGAAAAATGAAAATGAAACTGGTGGAAATTAATTTTGAAAAGGGGTAAAGTTAATAAAGAAAGTAAATATGCAGCTGTTACGTTAACAATTAACTAGCAGAAATTAGATATTTGAGATATGGGGGAAATTACGGTCGCCAGTCCGATGGACAATTACTATAGTAACTGAAAAAGAAAGGTTATTACACATATAATTAGCACTAGAAGCGTGGCAACTGAAGGTTGACACGTGTAGTGTGAAAACTCAAAGTTTGTCAGAAGTAATAAATTTCGCTACACTCTGTCTTAATTTAGCAAAAGAATTAATAAAACCGGAAAATTGAAAGTTAATTTAGTGACTGAAGTTAATAGGGAGATTCGTTTCTGAAGCACATCGAAATTCAGTAAAATACAGTTAGTCTTGGGCTACCTCAACAATCATTTCAAAAGCCGCTTGAATCTACGCAATTTAGAAATAAGAGATTTAACTTGGAACTCGAATTAAATGAATCTGAACAATTAACAATAGTAAAATTTAGTACGTACCAAGCTGAGCTGCAGTCACAGGTAAGCTAAAATATGGTAACAAAACTCGCACTCTTAATTTGTGCTTGTGTAATCTAAATATTGTAGCCAGCTATGAATACCTTAACTGAACTTTTAAATTAAAGCATTGAAATCGAATGATGCTGGCGTTTGAATTTCAACGACACTCGGGTTCATTCCGGAAAAGGAAAGGACCCTGCTTGGTAATGCAATTGGGACAATGAGCAACAAAGGTTCATGCTAAGTTGCTGTAATTTTGTGATGCAACAATTTTAAAAGTTTGAAAAGCTGAGGTCTGCCATACAGTTCTAAAACTTTACGTGCTTCCAGTCTTCCTTGTTGGTTGATTGAAAGTTTGAAGCCGTCGATCGAGGAGGTGGTGACAGTCACTCATTGTCGGCCGTCGCTGTTGCAGAAGCTGGATGTTGGCGCGCCTTCTTCTTGACACGGTCACCATGCGAAACGGGCTCTTGATGTGCGCCAGCTAATGCTTCCCGTCCGCGACACCGTGTCAGAAACTATCATAGCAAGTCGAGCGCAAATACATGCTGCCCAACCCCGAAAGCGCGGCAACTTGCGGGAGCGTCACACAACACACCTGCTCCACTGCACCACCCCAGCCAAACTCCCCCTCTGCCCGCGCTCCACGTGACAGATTTAACACTACCAAAGATCCTAAACACTTTTGTTCTCCACACGACCTATCGATGTATTCGTTCGATAGCATAGTTTTCCCTAGGCCAGACACAGCGTATAAATACAAATAATATTCACAAAACAAATCACCATCAATGCATAAATATATATATGCAAACAGTAAAACAATTACAATATATAAAGACACAGAAATGTCATATCTTCAGGTAACAAAATAAGGAAAAAAATTTATAGTGCAGCAGATGGAAATATGAGGATATGCATTTCCGGCGTTACAAGCTCTATATATAGCGTTAGAAGGTTTTGTTCAAGAAGTGAGAAAATATATTAAAAAGCTCATTCCACAGAAATTTATGCAACCAAAAGTAGCTCCAGCATCCTTCACTGAAATTAATACAATTACAAAAGTTCTATAAATCAGGAGCACATTTGGCTTGAAGGAATTGCTGGCAGAATTCTGAAAAGTTGTTCCAGTGACAGCAAAGGATATAGTGATATGTGCAGCGTTTCAGTCACAGCAAAAGTAATGTACACAATAGTGGTCACACCAGTAAATGGAAACAATTTACTTCTCATATCATAAGTCAGTTTCCAGAACTGTTGCCCGACTTAGAATGCTATTTATACATTCATTCATCAAATAGTACAAGGCTTAAATAATAATGTGTAGCCAGCTGAAATTCTTTATGTTCTTTCCAAGGTATTTGATTGTACAGACCGTGTTACTTCCTTAGAAATTCTTAAGTTTTATGAAACTAATGGTTTTACCCCACAGCTGGTTCGAAAATTTTAGTGAATTGATGGGAAAAGAAATCACAATGGGACTCCCACAAGGTTCAATTTTAGGTCCTATCCCCTTCATCGTGTATGTTAATGACCTTCCACTTACCATTCAACAAGCAAAATTGGAGTTTTGTTGTCGCTGCTAGTGTTATAATAAATCCAATTAGAAAGAAAGCATCAGAAGAGTACATAAATATATTTTCCAAAGAATTATTAAGTGATATCCCTAAACTTTGAAGGAACAGAGTACATTCAGTTCTGTACAGCGGAGTCATACCAGCTATTGATGTAGCACACAAACAGGAGACAGCTAATAGGGTAAAATGCTCCACATTTTTGGATGTACGTATTGATAAAAACTAGAAATTGCAGAAGCATATTACTGAGTTCTCAAACAATTGCGTTCAGCTACCTTTGCTCTTCGTATAACTGTTAATCTTGGAAACAACCACATCACCTCTTTACATATTTTGGATATTTCCACTCAATAAAGTTTTGAGGAACAATTTTCTGGGTTTACTCATCACATAAGGGAATAAAAGTCGAAACAAGTGAAATTCCGATTTTGATATGTGAACTGTGACTTTTGAGTAACCATAATCCCCGTGACCCCAAACTGAACTTTTGTAGTGGTAAATTGCATAATATTTGAGCGAGAATTCTGTCACAGATAATCCATTTTGTAATCCTTTCTGGTATTAGGTTTAGTTCGATACAATAAGCTGGTTATTATGAGTGACTATGATTGTGTATGAGTGTTGAAACTGGAATCTAATGTTATCACGGCTTGATAGTGTTCTTGCATCAGACAAGTGACAATTTATCTAAGTTTTCACTTACAAAGTACCTTTGGATTAATCGCTCAGTGGATCTGATACTGAAAAACATTTGCTGCATGCACTGGATTCTTATAACGCTACTGGTTCTACTACAGATTGTCTGGTAGAGGAACAACACTACTTTCAAACAGGGAAGGTACACGGGTCAGACTGCAGAAGGAGTGATTGGAACTGTTTTATGCAGGACCAGCAGTTAATAACCGCACCATTGCTGTAGTGCTTTTTTGGGTAAGATTAGACACAGTTCAAATTCTATGCTTAACTGCATGTCTTCTTCCCACACGTGCTTTCAGATAAAAACTATTCAGCTTTTTCACAGTGAAAACACACCTAACTTAATATTCCTCATAATGAAATAAACAAATTAAATCTTCGAAATTCCTCGTTTCACTATATCCGATGACCACTATAATTGCTGCCTGCATGTAATTTAAAAATTCTATAGCTAAATAATACTCATCAACACATTTCATAGTTTCTATCCTAATCACTCCAAACGAACGTTGAAGCCAGTTCGATACGAAGGGTCACTGTCGCAGTTAGCTAATGCACTTACTGCCGTGTTGCCGTGTTGTCTTCACTGACGTATCCTAAGCCTATGATGAAACCATACTCCTCTTATGGTCACAATATGTAACTACATTGTCCACAACACACCGATAATACTTGGCGTACGATATGGACAACGTTACATCTAAGATGATTCTATTTGCTTTCTGCCGATAGTAACAGTCAGCTTTGTTGATGAAGAATGTTAATAGAGATAAATCACGTTTCTCTAGCTACCAATTTATTCACTGTATAAAAGATAAACACGATTTGATTGTATTAATTAATTTTCAGTCATATTCGTATATTAGATTACACTTTAATTCGCGGTACTGTTTGTCTTTAACGAGAACCGACACCTTACGTGGTCGCCTGTGTCTAACCGCAGCGTATACCAACTTTATCTCTTATCATGCCTAGCTCACAACTGTACTTTGTTCGCTTTGCGTGCCACTGCCCACTGTTAGGGTCACCGATATTATGTACCAACATGGAAGAGTACTGTTTCCTTACAATTTTCTTTCATGATTTTGAAAGCAGCTGTTTCCAATTCATTGTACACTCCTGGAAATGGAAAAAAGAACACATTGACACCGGTGTGTCAGACCCACCATACTTGCTCCGGATACTGCGAGAGGGCTGTACAAGCAATGATCACACGCACGGCACAGCGGACACACCAGGAACCGCGGTGTTGGCCGTCGAATGGCGCTAGCTGCGCAGCATTTGTGCACCGCCGCCGTCAGTGTCAGCCAGTTTGCCGTGGCATACGGAGCTCCATCGCAGTCTTTAACACTGGTAGCATGCCGCGACAGCGTGGACGTGAACCGTATGTGCAGTTGACGGACTTTGAGCGAGGGCGTATAGTGGGCATGCGGGAGGCCGGGTGGACGTACCGCCGAATTGCTCAACACGTGGGGCGTGAGGTCTCCACAGTACGTCGATGTTGTCGCCAGTGGTCGGCGGAAGGTGCACGTGCCCGTCGACCTGGGACCGGACCGCAGCGACGCACGGATGCACGCCAAGACCGTAGGATCCTACGCAGTGCCGTAGGGGACCGCACCGCCACTTCCCAGCAAATTAGGGACACTGTTGCTCCTGGGGTATCGGCGAGGACCATTCGCAACCGTCTCCATGAAGCTGGGCTACGGTCCCGCACACCGTTAGGCCGTCTTCCGCTCACGCCCCAACATCGTGCAGCCCGCCTCCAGTGGTGTCGCGACAGGCGTGAATGGAGGGACGAATGGAGACGTGTCGTCTTCAGCGATGAGAGTCGCTGCTGCCTTGGTGCCAATGATGGTCGTATGCGTGTTTGGCGCCGTGCAGGTGAGCGCCACAATCAGGACTGCATACGACCGAGGCACACAGGGCCAACACCCGGCATCATGGTGTGGGGAGCGATCTCCTACACTGGCCGTACACCACTGGTGATCGTCGAGGGGACACTGAATAGTGCACAGTACATCCAAACCGTCATCGAACCCATCGTTCTACCATTCCTAAACCGGCAAGGGAACTTGCTGTTCCAACAGGACAATGCACGTCCGCATGTATCTCGTGCCACCCAACGTGCTCTAGAAGGTGTAAGTCAACTACCCTGGCCAGCAAGATCTCCGGATCTGTCCCCCATTGAGCATGTTTGGGACTGGATGAAGCGTCGTCTCACGCGGTCTGCACGTCCAGCACGAACGCTGGTCCAACTGAGGCGCCAGGTGGAAATGGCATGGCAAGCCGTTCCACAGGACTACATCCAGCATCTCTACGATCGTCTCCATGGGAGAATAGCAGCCTGCATTGCTGCGAAAGGTGGATATACACTGTACTAGTGCCGACATTGTGCATGCTCTGTTGCCTGTGTCTATGCGCCTGTGGTTCTGTCAGTGTGATCATGTGATGTATCTGACCTCAGGAATGTGTCAATAAAGTTTCCCCTTCATGGGACAATGAATTCACGGTGTTCTTATATCAATTTCCAGTAGTGTATTATAGTGGCATAACGAATGAGTATTTGTGGAATGTATATCGGCCACCTACATTTTTGTCTCGTGCTACTGAGCTGTAAGAATGTGGAGTATGTTTGTCATGACATGATTTAGGCGGAATGTGTGTGTGTGTATGTGTTCCATTTCATTTCAGCATTATGTGAATAAAGGTGTTTGCATCGTTGCTGCCTGTTTCGTTTAGTATGGAGACTATAAATTATTAGATTAGTGAAAGAGACAGTTCACTTAGGTTTCTTCGACCTATCTGAAAATTAGTTGTAGAGTATTTTGTTTAGTATTGATGAGAGGAGCAAAGCGTCCAGTAAGGTAGTTTCCCCCTTGGTTCTTCTACAAATATGTTTCACGTCCTCCCTCCCCCCTAGCCCCTATAGATTATATGTGTTTTTCTGTGGTTCTAAGAACCATGCACCGTTTTGGGTTTGCGATCGCTTCTTATAGGTCTAAAAGTCCTATGAAAGTGAGATAATTTTTCTTATTTAATGCTTGCTTTCGCATGTAAGCTATCATAACTTCCTCTTGGTGTCTTCACCTTTCCTAGTGTCAAATGGTTATCTACCAGTGCCTTTCTACAATGTTATTTACCTTATTCTTGTCAGCCAATTGTATGATTGAGCTGCTAAGCTGACTGTGTGATAGTTTCACTGCCTTGGGAATGATGTAGAAGACTATTCTCCGAAACTCCGATGGTATGTCCCTAGTTTTATATTTGGTACAACACCAAGTCGAATAATCATTTGGTTGCCACTATCCAAAAATTCTTATGGATGTTATCTACCCTTGATGCCTTGTTTGATCACAAGTCTTCCAACACTCTGTCGGACTCAGTCTCTTCAGAACCGATACATATCTATTGGCAGTAGGCAATTCTTCCATCTCGTGGAGGCAATCACTGTGCTCCCGCCTACAGTGTATTTAAAGTAGTTAATTATTAGTGGAGATCTTCAGTGTATACAGTTCCAGAAACAAAAAATGCAAAATCTTCAAGGACTGTGTTAAGTTGAATCAGGGTATAATACTTGCACACCGAGGGGTTTTCCTCTTAGGGATACTGGGCACAGTGTATCGGTGTTGTGTCATTGCTTTAAGCAGTGGACTTTGGAGCATTCCCACTCATAGACCAGGTTCTGGACGTCTGTGTTCTACAGATGCATATCAAGGTCGAAACACTGCGAACAGCGATGACCGAACAAGCATCATCCAGTGGAGAAATTTGGGTACGCACTCCGCCTGATGTGTCACCAAGGACCGTTGGCAAACATCTGCAGTATTAAGAATATGTGTGCTCCCTGCCAGACTACTGATGTCATCACGACACCACACAGCAAGGCCTCTTTGGTTTCGCGAAGTAGTCGATTGGAGAGTAGATTAGCATTCTGTTGTCTTCAATGGTGAGGACAGGTTCTGTTCGTATGAAAGTGATGGACGTACAGGTGTATGGTGTAGACCTGGTGAGCTGCCTATTCCAGAATGGTTCGCCGACGACACACAGATCCAATAACAGCTTTCATTAAGTAGGGTCATGAATTATAAATCACGGTCACATTTGGTGTTTCTTTAGGGTAAATTACACACTTTTCACGACCTTCAAAGGCTTTTGTCTCCGCACCACTGCTATTTTCCTGACAGTAAGGTGAAGTGCGTTTTCAGCACAACAATGCACGTCCACATACGGCTGCTGCGATAAAATTGCCTCTTCGTAGTGTACGACATCTGCTCTGGCCAGCAAGGTCACCAGATCCCACGCCAGCTGAACACGAGTGGGACATGGTGAGGCAGGAACTGACTCATTCTCCAGAGCCTGCAAGAACAATTGCCGAATTGCAGCAACAGGTGCAAGGTGCCTAGGAAAACCCATCGCAGTTTTTCATTCGTCATCTTTATGGTCGTTTGCGTTGCCTCCAGAGGGGGTGCACTGTGTACTTGAGGTCACTCTATAGGCGCTCTTTACTGAGATGCGATTTTTTTTGCTTTGAATTTGCTGTCATACACTTCTACAGAGATGAACTACCTGTCACCTCACTTGTTCAGGCCTTGTCCTTGACGGTGTACCATCTTCTTGCGGAGATAAATATCTATGCTGAAGAGCCAAAGAAACTGGTATACCTGTCTAATATCGTGCAGAAGTGCCCCAACATCACGTGGTGTGCACTCGATTAATGTCTGAAGTAGAGCTAGAGGGAACTGACACCATGAATCCTGCAGGGCTGTCCATAAATCCATCAGAGTACGAGGGGGGAACATCTCTTCTGAACAGCACGTTGCAAGGCATCGCAAATATGCTGGATGATGTTCTGGGGAGTTTGCTGGCCAGCAGAAGTGTTTAACCTCAGAACACTGTTCCGTTCCTAGAGCCACTCTGTAGCAATTCGGGACGTGCGGGAAGTCGCATAGTCCAGCTGGAATTGTCCTTGTCTGTCGGAATGCACAATGGACATAAATGGATTCATGTGATCAGACACGATGCTTACGTACGTGTTATAAATCAGAGTCGTATCTAGACGAATCAGTGGTCGCAAAATCACTCCAAATATATACGCCCCACACCTTCACAGAACCTCCTCAATCTTCAATAGTCCCCTCCTGACATACAAGGTCATTCGATTCATGAGGTTATCTCCATACCCGTACACATCCATCCACTCGATAAAATTTGAAACGAGGCTCGTCCGACAACGCTACATGTTTCCAGTCATCAACAGTCCAATGTAGGTGTCGATCGGCTCCGAATGTCCATATCGATGTTTCGTTGAATGGTTCACACGCTGATACTAGTTGATGGCGCAGCATTGAAATCTCCAGCAATTTGCGGATGGGTTGCACTTCTGTCACGTTGAGTGATTCTCTTCAGTCGTCATTGGTCCCGTTCTTGCAGCATTTTTTACGGTGGTAGCAATGTCGGAGATTTGATGTTTTACCCGATTCCTGATATTTATGGTACACTACTGGAATGGTCATACGGGAAAATCACCAGTTGATCGCTACCCCGGAAATGCTGTGTCCCATCGCTAGTGCCCCACTATAACAATACCTTCAAACTCACTTAAATCTTGATAACCTGCTATTGTAGCAGCAGTAGTCTATCTAGCAACTGCCCCAGACCCTTTTTGTCTTATATAGGCGTTGTCGGTCGCAGTGCCTTATTTTGCCTGGATACATATCTCTGTATTTGAATACGCGTGATTATACTAGTTTTCTTTGGGCTACAGTATATATATATATATATATATATATATATATATATATATATATATATATATATATATATATATAAACGTAAAACGCGACAGACAGCAAGCACAACTTGCCTTTGACGGTAGAGACATAGTTCTGGCGCTATTAAGTAGAATGCACAATAAAGGCCTTTTTATAAAACTGTACGTGGGGGTAGTTTTTCAATATTTCTCGATAAACCAAAATATAAAATATTTGCTGCTATCGATCAGCCAATCAAAGATAAATAAGAGCACTGATATACTAGATGAGACAATTTCATAATTACGCTATTCAATTATTAGCTTAAGTAGTAGTCTGGTATTGTGTTCTTGTTCATCATTGAATGTAGACGTACATGTGAAACCTGGTACTATATTTACGATAGTTTATTTTAATAATCATCAGTTTAAGTAAAAATGATATCTCTGCGTTTAGCATTATTAATGGAATTCTAACAACACATTCTCCTGGACCAATAATGTTATTATTTATACGAGATGGATATACACTCCTGGAAATGGAAAAAAGAACACATTGATACCGGTGTGTCAGACCCACCATACTTGCTCCGGACACTGCGAGAGGGCTGTACAAGCAATGATCACACGCACGGCACAGCGGACACACCAGGAACCGCGGTGTTGGCCGTCGAATGGCGCTAGTTGCGCAGCATTTGTGCACCGCCGCCGTCAGTGTCAGCCAGTTTGCCGTGGCATACGGAGCTCCATCGCAGTCTTTAACACTGGTAGCATGCCGCGACAGCGTGGACGTGAACCGTATGTGCAGTTGACGGACTTTGAGCGAGGGCGTATAGTGGGCATGCGGGAGGCCGGGTGGACGTACCGCCGAATTGCTCAACACGTGGGGCGTGAGGTCTCCACAGTACATCGATGTTGTCGCCAGTGGTCGGCGGAAGGTGCACGTGCCCGTCGACCTGGGACCGGACCGCAGCGACGCACGGATGCACGCCAAGACCGTAGGATCCTACGCAGTGCCGTAGGGGACCACACCGCCACTTCCCAGCAAATTAGGGACACTGTTGCTCCTGGGGTATCGGCGAGGACCATTCGCAACCGTCTCCATGAAGCTGGGCTACGGTCCCGCACACCGTTAGGCCGTCTTCCGCTCACGCCCCAACATCGTGCAGCCCGCCTCCAGTGGTGTCGCGACAGGCGTGAATGGAGGGACGAATGGGGACGTGTCGTCTTCAGCGATGAGAGTCGCTTCTGCCTTGGTGCCAATGATGGTCGTATGCGTGTTTGGCGCTGTGCAGGTGAGCGCCACAATCAGGACTGCATACGGCCGAGGCACACAGGGCCAACACCCGCCATCATGGTGTGGGGAGCGATCTCCTACACTGGACGTACACCACTGGTGATCGTCGAGGGGACACTGAATAGTGCACGGTACATCCAACCCGTCATCGAACCCATCGTTCTACCATTCCTAGACCGGCAAGGGAACTTGCTGTTCCAACAGGACAATGCACGTCCGCATGTATCCCGTGCCACCCAACGTGCTCTAGAAGGTGTAAGTCAACTACCCTGGCCAGCAAGATCTCCGGATCTGTCCCCCATTGAGCATGTTTGGGACTGGATGAAGCGTCGTCTCACGCGGTCTGCACGTCCAGCACGAACGCTGGTCCAACTGAGGCGCCAGGTGGAAATGGCATGGCAAGCCGTTCCACAGGACTACATCCAGCATCTCTACGATCGTCTCCATGGGAGAATAGCAGCCTGCATTGCTGCGAAGGGTGGATATACACTGTACTAGTGCCGACATTGTGCATGCTCTGTTGCCTGTGTCTATGCGCCTGTGGTCCTGTCAGTGTGATCATGTGATGTATCTGACCCCAGGAATGTGTCAATAAAGTTTCCCCTTCCTGGGACAATGAATTCACGGTGTTCTTATTTCAATTTCCAGGAGTGTAGATAGCAGCGGCGATTTCGCGTCGGCGCAGTACAAACGTGGAGATAGGTGAACATGACCTTTTCTTCCTTTCTGGCCACCATTTTTTTTTAAATTTATACTTGCAATCTTCAACATTTCTGTTCTTCTAAAGAAATCGGATTCTTTTTGTTATAATTTTTATCTCATTTTTGTTTCCACAATTACCGATATTCCTACAAACCAGGCCACAAGGAAAGGTAAAGCTAAGAAAAAAACGTGCGTCTACCTCACCCGTATATTCATCATATGTTACTGACTTTTACAGTAATTATTATTACTTACCATCATCCCCAAATGCAGTAGTCATTAGACAGCCCACTCACCCGCGAATGTACATGCCTTTTCTCGTTGTTGCAACCAGTCTGATGTTAAATATTACTGATATTTGATTAATATTCTGTGGCATAGTTTCCACTTGTGTATATTGGTATTTTCTCAACGCTGTTTCACGGCGAGAATTATTACGCGACTTTATAATTAAACCCATTTTCCAAATTACTGCACCGACTGGTGAAATAATCAGAAAGATTAAAAAACAACGGAGTATAAATTTGAAAACTTAATAAACCACGGAAGAATGTAGATAGAGAGGAATGACATGGGGTTTTATTAGAACCAAAAAAAAAAAAAAACAAATTCACAAAATGTCTAACAGATGGCGCTGGACAGCAAAACTGCTACCGTGACGGGTGACAGGTACGCCGATATGTTACAGAATCACATCATCCCCAGCCTGGCTGATAAACACCTGCTGGAACGTACGATGTTTGTGCAGGATGGCGCTCCACCCCGTATTGCTAGACTCGTGAAAGATCTCTTGCGAGCGTCGTTTGGTGATGATCGTGTGCTCAGCCGCCACTTTCATCATGCTTGGCGTCCCAGGTCCCCAGACCTCAGTCCGTGCGATTATTGGCTTTGGGGTTACCTGAAGTTGCAAGTGTATCGTGAACGACCGACATCTCTAGGGATGCTGAAAGACAACATGCCACGCCAATGCCTCACCATAACTCCGGACATACTCTACAGTGCTGTTCACAACATTATTCCTCGACTACAGCTATTGTTGAGAAACGATGGTGGACATATTGAGCATTTCCTGTAAAGAACATCATCTTTGCTTTTTCTTACTTTGTTATGCTAATTATTGCTAATCTGATCAGATGAAGCGCCATCTGTCGGACATTTTTTGAACGTTTGTATTTTTTTGTTTATAATAAAACCCCATGTCATTCCAAGCATGTCATTCCAAGCATGTGTGTCAGTTTGTACCTCTCTATCTACATTATTCCATGATTTATTCAGTTTTCAAATTTATACTTACTTTTTGATCACCTGGTATATATATATATATATATATATATATATATATATATATATATATGTGTGTGTGTGTGTGTGTGTGTGTGTGTGTGTGTGTGTGTGTGCAATATTATAGAAAGACCTTTGTCTTGTATGCTACCGAATAGCACCGGAACTATGTCTCTACAAGTAGTGCTAGCTGTCTGTCGCGTTTGGCATTTGTCTAACGGGCGGGAACGGGCGAAGTTGTGCGGTAAACGAGCAACAGAACTGCAGCCAAGTTCCCGAGCAGCAGGACAGCACGTCTCGAAAAGTTTCGATGACACTGGCCGGACTTGTAAAACTGCTCTCGAAGGCTGGTCACAGGCGCAACTTCAGCGGCGCCACCGCCCAACTCCAGCGGATTGCCAGCAGGTTCCCGGGACATGGTGGAACTAAGGGCGGAAGTTGCGCAGATGTCGCCGAGCTGTTTCTTTAAGAGTTCCTTTACAGTATCAGAAGAGAAAGAATTACAGGACCTGTTGAATGGAATGAACGGCCTAATGTGCCAAAGGATGAAATGAGAGTAAGCCAAAAAAGATCAAAGTAATTGAAAGTGACAGGAATGACATTAGGGATAATCTTAACTTGACAATTGGAGATCACAAAATTACAGAAACTGACCCAGCAAACACGCAAAATTACACGTGACGGAAGATGCAAACCGATTAGCATAAACCAAGAGGGCCTTCCTAGCTAAAATAACTCTGTTAGCATCATCTATCGGTCTCAGTTTGTGGAAGACATTTGTGAGAATGTAATTGAGAAGCGCAGGACTATATGGAAGTAAATCATGGGAAATAAATCGGGAAACAGTAAAAGAAGAGAGTACACATGTATGCTATATTACGTTACAGAAGCATGCTGAATAATATTTAGTGGACTAACACGAGTCGGCGGGGAGAGGAACACTCGGAAAACAGCGACAAGAAAAAGGACGTGTATTAAGATATCGACAGGTAAAAACTATGAGCCAGGACAAAGACTGAAATATATCCAATAAATAATCGAAGACAAACTTTCCCATGGACTTATTCTGGACGTCAGACGAGTACAATCGTAAATGCAAAAATGATAATTTTGAGGTTTCTATCGCCTGTGGCTTGTTTAAGCCGTACCCACTTAGATATAAATTAGTGTGTGTATACTTCACAGAAAAAAATGTTAGGAAAGTAATACCTTCGTATGTGCAAGCAGAACTCGACGATAAACAATGGTAATGATTATACAATAGTTGATGTAGTTCTCTGCGCTCATTATAGTATTAGCAGTAATGATAGTTTACCTGTCAGTGATATATTACTTCTGTATCATCATACGCATTGTTAGTTAATCACGTGTAAATAACAAATTTCTGTAACTTTTTATGTTTGGAGCAGCATCTTTGACGGACTCGAAGAATAAAATGGTTTCTAGTAGCGGCAGAAGTAAAAGGATAGTGGAGGTAGCGCTAAAAATAGTACAAGTAAGCAAACGTGTAAGTGTTTCAAGTACTTCAAGATATAATATTCTATCCTATAATCCGAAGCTATCATCGACCATGAACTTCCAGTCACTATGCGTAGCTATTACCGATTGTAACATATTATTCGTCATAATAGGAAGCAACAAAGCTCTTAATGTACATTCCCAGATTTTGGATCATTATGATCTGGATGCTTTACCACCAGTCAGCGGTACAACCATCGTCGAATATATCTCGGGACCTAATACAACTACAGAAGCAGCTCATCCTCGTGACAGAAATGAGTGGCTGGCATATACACAACTGGCACGATTGGAACGTTTGTCATTCGATCAATCAAAAGTACACCTGTATTACTTATCTACCAAAATTCATCAGGTTTTGCATAAGAATGCTATTTTGTTCATTTACTTAGCTCCCTACGAATGGACCCGATATATTGCTAACAAATGAAGAATTCCAGGCATACAATTTTCAGTTATCATTTTGGTTCGTCATGTGACACACATTTACGTAAATATTCCTAAACAAACTTTGTTTAGACTGAAACGCAGTTACTGCCATTTAAATTCAAGTAATGGTGACCTTAATCATTCAAATGGTTCAAATGGCTCTGAGTACTATGGGACTTAACATCTGAGGTCATCAGTCCCCTAGAACTTAGAACTACTTAAACCCTACTAACCTAAGGACATCACACACATCCATGCCCGAGGCAGGATTCGAACCTGCGACCGTAGCAGTCGCGCGGTTCCAGACTGAAGAGCCTAGACCCGTTCGGCCACCGCGGCCGGCCCTTAATCATTTTAAGCTGCATTGCTTCGGTTACTTTCCCCTGTTTTGAGGTCTCCGCCTTTCTCATACATGATATCTGAGGATGTAGACAGCTCCGATCATGACGACATTGGTAAGAAATGCAACTATGAAATAGATGGTGAGGAGATCTAATGCAATCGCACTGATGCATAGGTCTCTGGCGATGAAGCTCCATTCAGTCACATCGGATGGCTGATAATATTTATAATGCAGATGAGAGTACTTCATGAAGTGTTGCATGGAATGCCTTGGATAACATTGATACTCTCACCACACATGAAAGGAAATTACCGAGAGGCCGGAAGCGAATGCGTCATCACAATAAGCGGAAGTAAAAGACACACGGAAGCAGGTACAGAGTATATAGATAAAACCACTGCAATAATGTTGGAAGAATGTGTTAAGCCTTTGTGCAAATCTTCTCGTAAAAGAAAGTTTTCATAAAGCATTACGTCTGAAGACAGGTTGCATATTTGGAACTGTTTCCGGAGAAAAGGAAACAACAATGACATTAAGGGATTTTATGTAGCTTCACAATAATTCCAAAAAATGTTGATAGACTGGTTGTACAACACAGGGACTTAAGGCGTAATTTGACACTTGATTACTTCTTTCAAGTTCGTGGACAAAGACCTCACGTTTGAAAAACATTTTCTTCAGTACCTTGAGTTTTTATAAACTGTATCTCAAGACAGCTTTGACCAAAAACGCTACTGCTGGAATTGTGAACCAGATAGTAGAGGAAAGAAGGTACTACAAAATAAGTTGATCGGCGAAATAAGGGATAGCGTCAAAATACACATCAGAATGTTCACCATAAGCAAGGGCCACTACAGCCAAGAGGTATTAGGTAGACTCTATCGTGGTAGCCATCCCAATATACATATTAAACTTCTAGTCGTTGTACGTACAACACTGCAAGTAAAACCAATCGAAGCAAGAGTTCATTGCAAAGCAGTGGCATTACCATAACATTTTTAATTCCGAGTTTAACTTGCTAATGATGCATGTGATGACTGTGACGAGTTTTAGGTGAAACTTAAAAATAATGCAACAGATGAAGAAGTAATCCAGATTAAATCAGAATATGATTCCCAAGTGTCAGAAGCAGATATAAGACACCATAACAAGACATTTGAGAAAAATCGGTCAAAATAATCTGGGTAGAAAACAAATGTTGTCATTTTCGACCTTCAGAAATGTTTACAGCGTGTTTTATCTAAGAAAGCTTTGACTATACAAACTGACAATCCTTGATGCTTCAGGGCAGAAAGCGTATAGCTGAATGTGCGATGAAACAGTTGCAAGTCACAAATCTAAGGAAATGTCAACTTCCTTACTGAAGTGGGCCCTGCCTGAAAATCAAACTGAGTGACTTACGATATGGACTGATAACTATGGAGGTGACACTCGCCACTTCCCCACGGTGTCCGCAGCTCGTGGTCGTGCGGTAGCGTTCTCACTTCCCGCACCCGGGTTCCCGGGTTCTATTCCCGGCGGGGTCAGGGATTTTCTCTGCCTCGTGATGACTGGGTGTTGTGTGATGTCTTTAGGTTAGTTAGGTTTAAGTAGTTCTAAGTTCTAGGGGACTGATGACCATAGATGTTAAGTCCCATAGTGCTCAGAGCCATTCACTTCCCCACGGTGGTGTGACGTTTTTGGCTTCTGAACCGTGTTCCTAATTTTAAAGTGATCAACCATAAATTCGTATTGAAGAGACATACTCATATGGAGACAGATGGTCTCCATACCGTTATTGAACAGCCAAATGCAGACTTAGCTCAAACACCACAACTGTGACACCTTGGGATCGGCAACAGTTTTTCACCGAAGCCGTTTCAAGGAAATGTTTGAAGTGTATGACGCGCAAAAGGTGGGTTTGAAAGACTCTGAAACTCTTTTCAAAGGTCCGCCATCGACTTTGCTTAAATGAACAATCAAAAGTTCATCACCACAAAAATTTGTGGTGAGCCAAATTGTGCATCTACAAGTACGCATAGGCGGATTTACATATAGGCCAACTAGGCATGGGCCTATGGGCGACATCTTAAGGGGGATGGCATTTTTTGCTCTGTAATCACTTTCACGTTTTACGTTTTAAAATTACTGTGTTTACAAACGACACAAATTGTTAATATTGTTAAACCGCTTGCTAGTTTAAATGAGGCTTAAGAACGAAATTGGACAATACAAGCAGAAAATATACATAGTTTACTTGGTGACTGAATAGAAATTTAACACTTGGTTTCTGTCTGGTATCATCGTCTGATCGTTCAAAATATTTTGAAGCAACTTGTCAGGATGGCAATCTACAATACAATGTTTGAAACGTTATTATTCAGAGAACGTTATCGGCTTCTACTTAACCCTACCATATTTTCCCCGTGAAAATACCGAGACCCCTGAAAAGTTGTGATAAACCAATCAGCAGTTTCTTAAATACTGTAACATGTTTGCGCTTTAGTATGTAAAACCTAACTCTTCTTAAATTTCTTGTAGAAATTACGGGGAAGTATAAAGTCAACCTTCCATTACTGTAATTAATGTGAATGCTCTGTGGTATTCAGTATCTGAGCATAGATTTAATGACACCCGATTAACAAAACATTTTGATAGTGGGAATGTTTTACATCTTTAAACACATGTTTATAACAAAAGAACATAAGCAGAATATCTAATAATGTGTGAAATACACTTCACAACAGTTTAAAAACGTCATTTATTTATTTAATTACTTTTATTAGCGAAAAAAGAAGAAGAAACCAACTTTCTTTTGTCTCATTTATTGTGCTGCAGCCTGCACGATATCAAAGTTCCCACTCTGTGCAATCGAAGAGTACATGGCATTGAAAATTTTACCTTCTTAACTAACCTTTTTTTTCTACGAGGAAAGGTTATTTTTATTTCATGTTGGAACAAATGGTGCTTTTGCGTGTAGACATAACAGCAGTGTTCACACAAATGACAACACACCACATCAACCGCCAACAAGACTACTTAAACTTTGTAGTATATCTTCTCTGACACAGAAACCGCTAAAATGATATAAGAATAAGTGGGATAAGAGTCGATCTCTCACACCTCACTGCAAGAAATTGCAATAAATTATTTGCTTTTTAAATTAGAAAGATAGTGTCAAGAATATTCAGAACATATTTTCGTCCAAAATAAAATTCCGCCGACGGGGGAAATAGAAGCCAAGAAAGGGACTGTCCCGTTTTCTTTACGAGCCGAAATCCAGCCGGCAGGTGTGCTTCTACTGTTCACTGACAACAGAGAAACAGGCGACAATGGAATTAAATTATTCTGCATTTTCGTTCTTTCATAGGACAGTTACGTCGAGCAATCCGAGGTGGTCAGCTCATCGCTCTGTGTTTAAAGGAAAAAACTTTGTGGTCGTGTGCCGTGTTTAAAGTAAAAATCTTTGTGCTCATGTACGGTGTAGTACGATTGGAACTGGATACAATCATTTTGCAAAGTTTTTCTTTTGTTTTGACTATTGGTTGACAATTTTGTAAGTGCCTTTACATGAATAACAGTGAAAAACGCAAACGTGCAAAATTAAGTGGGCCGTTATTTCGGAAATTATCGAAGGAAAGGTGAGAACGGTTAGCAGAGTAGATAAATTTTTCACAAAAAGTGTTTCTGGTTCGACTTCGCGTTCAAGTAGTAGGGATGATATTTCTGGCACTGCAGCTGTTGTAAAAGAAGTAAATATAGACGAAACAAAAGTTAAAAATGAAGAAAAGCAAATTGTTCCTGATTTCGAGTTTCACAAAAAACTAAGTGTCGAGTCAGACGTTACAAAAAGAAATAACCTCGTTAGTGATGATCATGCAGAATGGTGTGTCAATGAATCAGCGATCGACATTCTCTTAGAACGCGACATTAATCAAACTGTAACGGTGATTTATCTAATTCAAGAAGATCAATAGCCGACAAAACCAGATATTTGAACAAAAATGTATTTCACCGTAAACTTTTAAATGGTGAATCAACTTTTCTTGCTGGGATAAACTTTTTTCTTTCATGAAACCAGGAATTAAAACGGTAAAAAAATTGATCTAAAACACGCTGATCAGCAAGAGAGGAAGTATGTGTAAGTCTATATGAAAACGGGGAGGGCCTTATGAATGCCCTCACACATATTGCCAATATTACTTTTGAAAAACCACTTGTGCGAAATGAGGCTTCAGCTTTATTGAATCAACTCAGCAAACTAGAAACACTATTCATGACGACGGTTTGGAAGGATATATTCCAGAAATTTAATGGTGTAAATCTGAAATTGCATAGTTTATGTATTGATAGTAAAATAGTGCATTAATTATATGAATCACTTGCAGGATTTATTGCATCTGTTCGTGACATGTTCGACTATTATGAAAATAAATCCATATAGATTGTGACTAATATAGACTATGAATGGACCTATGAAAGTTCACGAAAACGCAAGCTTCATGATAACGAAGAAGCGGACACTGAAGAAGTTTTTCTGACTGGAAGGGAAAAATTTAGAGTTGAAACATTTCTCCCAGTACTCGACAAGTTGTACGCCGAATTAGTGAGAAGGCTGGAAAGCTATAGAACACTGTTGGACTCCTTCAATGTTTTCAGTAACCTGAAGAACAGTTCATCTGACGATATTGCTGTATGTGAAGGGAAACTCCAAGCGTTAAAAGACACAGATTTAGAGCCTTCCTTCCCTTGTGAATGTGTACATTTTGCGGAACTTTTTAAATCTTCCGAGATTAGTGATATACGGTAGTAGTCGAAATGAGTAAATTTTTACGGAAAGAGAGGTTACAGTCCGTGTTTCTGGAAGTTGACATTGCTCTTAGAATATGTATACGTATGTCAATTACAAATTGCTCAGAAAAACGCTCGTTTTCGGCTCTTAAAAGACTGAAATCGTACCCACGTTCTACGTTGTCTGAGGAGAGATTGAACGCCTTGTCCACTCTTCACATCGAAGCCGATTTCCTAACTGATAACCGTCTGAGCTATGAAGATATGATCAACAAGTTTTCTGCCGTCAAAGCCGGACGAAAACTTTTCTGACTTGCGAGCTTGTTTATTAAGTCATACAAGTTTTACAAATTTAAGATCATAATGTGATTTTTATTATAACATAGAGAATATTCAGTGGATTTACAAACTACATATTACCCGTTTATTTTACAAATACCGATGGCACAACACGGAACTGAACCTCGTTTACGTGCAGACGTGATCGAAGGCGCCCGAGAATATTAAGCAATACCTGAATGACACAGGCCGCTCGGCGCTCTTCAGTTAAGTCATACTGATGCGTGTTCTTGGCGTCTGCTGAAATATATAGTTATCGGAGAAGTATACGTTATCGGAGAGTACACTCGGATGAAAAACTGCTAACAAATAACTTAATTCTGTTCTGTCGATAAATACTCAAAAGCTTTGCTAATACAGTTAGAAAGAGCTACGGTGAGGGCAGTAGCTGCAGTACAAAACAGTTACCCCTTACATGGATTAAAGGTACTGTGTACACTTATTATGCAGCCTCTAGCTACACGGACCCTAATGCTTTGCACGTTAACTATTAGAATATAAAAGAAATTTGATTTTTCCACACTAGTCTTGTAAGTAGGCTGTTTATGTTTTCTCTATGTAAGTAGGCTGTTTATATTTTCTTATTGGCAAAGTTACGTAGCGCTCTATATGAAAATCACTGGCTGTGCTGTGTGCAGTCTGTGGCTAGTTTGCATTGTTGTCTGCCATTGTAGAGGGGCAGCTGGATGTGAACAGCGCGTAGCGTTGCGCAGTTGGAGGTGAGCCGCCAGCAGTGGTGGATGTGGGGAGAGAGATGGCGGAGGTTTGATAATTTGTAATACTGGATGTCAATTATGAATATTAAGGTAAATACATTGTTTGTTCTCTATTGATATCTTTCATTTGCTAACTATCCCTATCAGTAGATAGTGCCTTCAGTAGTTTGAATCTTTTATTTAGCTGGCAGTAGTGGCGCTCGCTGTATTGCAGTAGTTCGAGTAACGAAGATTTTTGTGAGGTAATTGATTTCTGAAAGGTATAGTTTAATGTTACTCAGGGCCATTCTTTTGCAGGGATTTTTGATAGTCAGATTGCGTTGCGCTAAAATTATTGTGTGTCAGGTTAAGCACAGTCTTGTATAAATTGTTCTAAGGCGACGTTTCATATGTTTAAATTGTTCTAAGGGGACGTTTCATATGTTTAAATTGTTCTAAGGGGACGTTTCATAGTCTGTAAATTTATGTAATAGCATATCCAGTTCTATTTTTTTAGTCTGTATTCAGTTATTAGACCGTGTACCTAAATCTCTATTTCATTTTCATTTCTTACGCTTTCCTGTAGATTCACGTTTTGTTTTTATCTGCTACTCATTCTAGTAATTAGATCGTAAAACGACAGTTTAATTTTAATTCTGAACGCATCTCTGTAACAGTACGTATTAATTTCTAATGTATGACACGTTCGTTTCAAATTTTAGATCGTACCACACCTTTTTTATTTCATTTTCAATGGTTTCGTGTAAAAGAACATATTAAAAGTGAATGTATAACAAAAATCTGTTGTCACTTACACGCTCTGCTGAATTTTTAAGAAAAGTTATTTTGCTTGTGTTCGTTTCTGTCGTCTTTAGACAGCATAATGTGTTAACACAATGCAGTTTTCAGTTTGTTTTATCCGCTGCCGTACACCAAGTACAGTTCAGGAACCATATTACATTTTGATTAGGCCGCACCGGCCGGAGTGGCCGAGCGGTTCTAGGCGCTACAGTGTGGAACTGCGCGACCGCTACGGTCGCATGTTCCAATCCTGCCTCGGGCATGGATGTGTGTTATGTCCTTAGGTTAGTTAGGTTTAAGTAGTTCTAAGTTCTGGGGGACTGATGACCTTAGAAGTTAAGTCCCATAGTGTTCAGAGCCACTTAAACCATTTGACTAGACCGCTGACGCTTCCTTCAGAACAGAGAATAGCAGAGTACGGAAACAGCTCAAAGCGCTCCCACCCAAATAGGCCAGTGTGGAGTGATCGGGCAATAATTATTATTTAAAACACTTTTTTTCATTGGGCGGGGGGGGGGGGGGAGGGGCGCACATAACATGCTGTGCTTAGGGGCGCAGAATTTTTAAATCCGCCACTGCAAGTACGGGCAGAGAATTCGTGTTCTGCGTTCTACAAAACAACGTTTGAAGCTGCATTTCAATAGACATGTACAACGGTGAACTAGAGGGACAATATGACCTGAAGTATTTCATGCTACACAAAGTACTGTCAGATCCGTGGGTACAGAAAAGTATGAAGATTTACAAAAGATACTACGAAGTGTGCTTCAATGTTTTCACTATTGCTACAGATTTATACCACAGGCGATGTCAATGCAATCTGAGAAGGACCCTGAAGGAATTGGAACACACAGAAGATATTATAAGACGAGTCTATATTTATATACCGTATTTTGGTCCTCTCTTTCAATTTATTTCGGAAAGAGTGATGAATTTGAACAAAAATATTTGTCATTCTCACGTGTTTTAAAGTATCCGTACTTACTTCAGTATTTAACAGTAATCCAGTATGGTTTAAATTATTATTTCTTCCATTTACATAAACTATGTTGAGCAAGTAATATTTGTGATTGTATTTTTGAAAGAAACTAATAATAAGTAGACACATGTTACACACAATGTTGTTTCTGAATTAATCTCTTACATGGGATCCAATGTAGGTGAAAATACGATCAGTGATGTTTCAGATTTCGATGTACAATGGGATAGGAATGATGATGGAAATGCGATCACATTTGAGGAAGTGGAGAAAATGGTCAATAGATTGCAGTGCAATAAAGCCGCTGGAGTGGATGAAATTAAGTCGGAACTCATCAAATACAGTGGAATATCAGGTCTTAAATGGCTACACAGGATAACTGAAATAGCGTGGGAGTCAGGGCAGGTTCCATCAGACTAGACGAAAGCAGTAATCACACCAATCTTTAAACATAAAAACAGAAAATATTGTAACAACTACAAACGTATCTCTTTAATTAGCGTTGTGGGTAAAATCTTCTCGGGTATTGTTGAAAGGAAAGTGCGAGTATTAGTTGAGGACAAATTGGATGAAAATTAGTGTGTGTTTAGCCCTCTTAGAGGTTGTCAGGACCAGATTCTTAGCTTACGGCAAATAATGGAGAAGTGTTACTAGTGGAGCAGGGAATTGTATCTATGCTTTATAGATCTAGAAAAGGCATATGACCGGGTTCCTAGGAGGAAGGTATTGTCTGTCGAGACTATGGAATAGGAGGTAAACTTTTGCAAGCAATTAAAGGTCTTTACATAGATAGTCAGGCAGCAGTTAGAGTTGACGGTGAATTGAGTTCATGGTTCAGAGTAGTTTCAGGGGTAAGACAAGGCTGCAACCTGTCTCCACTGTTGTTCATATTATTTATGGATCATATGTTGAAAACGATAGACTGTCTGGGTGAAATTAATATATGTGAACACAAAATAAGCAGTCTCGCGTGTGCGGATGACTTAGTTGTGATGGCAGATTCGATTGAAAGTTTGCAAAGTAATATTTCAGAGCTAGATCAGAAATGTAAGGACTATGGTATGAAGATTAGCATCTCCAAAACGAAAGTAATGTCAGTGGGAAAGAGATATAAACGGATTGAGTGCCAAATAGGAGGAACAAAGTTAGAACAGGTGGACGGTTTCAAGTACTTAGGATGCATATTCTCAAAGGATGGCAACATAGTGAAAGAACTGGAAGCGAGATGTAGAAAATCTAATGCAGTGAGCGCTCAGCTACGATCCTCTCTCTTCTGCAAGAAGAAAGTCAGTACCAAGACTAAGTTATCTGTGCACCGTTCAATCTATCGACTAACTTTGTTCTATGGGAGCGAAATCTGGGTGGATTCAGGTTACCTTATCAATAAGGTTGATGTTCAGGATATGAAAGTAGCTAGGGTGATTGCAGGTACTAGTAGATGGGAACAATGGCAGGAGGGTGTCCACAATGAGGAAATCAAATAAAAACTGGAAATGAACTCTATAGATGTAGCAGTCAGGGCGAACAGGCTTAGATGTTGGGGTCATGTTACATGCATGGTAGAAGCAAGGTTACCCAAGAGACTCATGGGTTCAGCAGTAGAGGGTAGGAGGAGTCGGGGTAGACCAAGGAGAAGGTACCTGGATTCGGTTAAGAATGATTTTGAAGTAATAGGCTTAACATCAGAAGAGACACCTATGTTAGCACTGAATAGGGGATCCTGGAGGAATTTTATAAGGGGGACTATGCTCCAGACTGAACGCTGAAAGGCATAATCAGTCGTAAATGATGATGATGATGATGATGGGATCCTAAAATCTATAGTACTGGAACGCTTTCCCAGAACCACGATACCGGTATCAGTCACACTGTAGGAGTAATAAAAATTAAATTTTCATTATTTCGCTTCCTTACACCCTTCATGTAAAATTTTTAAATGCTATTGTAATCTACTCAGTAAGAGGTATAATCAAATGTCAAAAGTTTAACACAGTAAGACAAGTACACAGTCCAGTCACATTAATGTGTCCACGTCCTACGTTCGATGTCAACATATAGTAACCACTCACAGACGGTAGGTGGCAGCACTAGCACTGGAGGGTATATAAAGCACATCAGAAGGGTGCAGAAAACAGTGCAATCGTTGTCGTATTGCAGGAATGGACTGACTGCATGGTTAATGGATTTCAGGCTAAGTGTGGAAGCATTTCCGAAACGGCTAAGTTTGTAAGCTACTTTCCTACTGTCATAGTTAAAGTACACTGTGAATGACAAAATTATGCTATTAAAAACCGGCGCCTAAGTAACTGTGGAGCACCGTGTTCCATAGATGAAAGGGATGAACGACGGCTGCGGATATGTGTACGGGAAAACAGACACGCAAATGTTGAGGAACTCGCCGCCCAGGGGCTACAGACTGCGTCTCCTGAACGACCTCTCAGAGAACATAACTGTGTATGGGCCTCTGCAGCACGGGCTGGTTTCATGCAGCCAAGGTGGTTGCTATTCGTCGGCGACGAAGGCTGGAAATCATCTTGCTGTGTAATTTCCTTCATCAGCAAAGAAACATTGAAAGCTGGAATTTATATGGTCTTCAAGATCACACACTGATGAAGGATCACGAATCTGAGAAGACAACAAACGTGGGGGAAAAGATGCACGTACTTCCTTTAATTCTGATACTGAAAGTTTTATAGAGTATAAAAACATGCAAATTACAACAAAATTGTCAAAACTATGCTGAAAATTTTCAAGACGTTGGGTTTGACATGAATACAAGAGTTCACTTCCTACCTTGACACACACTGGTGTGCTAAACGTAAGGGCGAAAGTAATTGCCTCATGACGTGTCCCTGCCAAGTAAGATAGCTCCATAAATCTTGGATCATATATAGAAATAACTGCTACAGTATAGTTCAGGAGGTACCTGAATCAAATGTGAAATGAGACGAAAAGAAATTACACTTGTATTCAAGGACAATAGTTACACTGAAGTCACTGTGATTCATGATAGTTCCCAGGACATCATAGACAGGGGTACATGGCTGTTAATACAGTGTGTGGTACAACGGATGGTGAGGCATGCTCTGCAACGTGCTCAATTGTCAAAGGCGTCCATGTGACAGTTTTTAGGGGGGCGGGGAGGGATGGAGTATTTTTAATATTCTAGAAAAACGCGTCCCACACATGTTCGATGGGATTTAAATCGGGGGTATGGGCAGTCCAGTCCATTCGCCGAATATCCCCCAGTTCCTAGAGATCTTCCACTTACGTAGTTCGATGCGGCCGAGCATTGTCACTCATAAACATGAAGTCAGGGCCGAATACAACCCACAAAATATGCACACGGGATAGCAGTACAGAGTCGCAATGACGTTAACCAGCAAGAGATCGTTGGTCAAACATTTGGTGGTCAGTACGGCCATGCAACGGTATGCCTTTCCACACCACAGCATGTCTACCACCAAAACGATATGTTCGACAACGTTCCTGGGGGCAGTATGTACCCTCTGAAGGCGAGACGTGGGAACTTGTAATGCACTCCTAATTATTGTCTTTGAATAAAAGTGTCGTGCTTGTTCGTCATATTTCACGTTTCTTGGGGTTACCTTCTTTACTTTACTGTAGCAGACTCTTCTATGTATGGTCCACGTTCCTCGAGCTGTGCTACTTGGCTGTGGTACATCATATGACAGTTACATTCGTTCTCTGGTTTTGCACACCAGTGTATTAACTATTTCGCTGACAATATGTGGCATTTTAGAGGAGATATAACATAGCAACTTTGTATTGACTTAATATCTGACTTTCTCTCATGATAACATTATATGGATAGTATGTTGAATAATTTAACTGTGGAGCTATTGATTAGTTATTCCTTAACTGCAATGTGTAGGTAACTGTTTGCTTTAATCAAACTTGTTGTACAGCAAACTATTTTCATTATTGCTGTTGGTAAATAAATTTTCCAAAAAATATTAGGAACATGGTTATCAGCCACAGATGAGGGGATGGACTACATTGCTAGTTTGCTGCCCTTTTATTACCCTTGCGTGCAACGCGTAAAGAGATTCATTTAGTAGTAGTCAATCGTAGCTATATCATTTACAGTATTAGGTCGACTTAGTTATGTAGTCGGCTCGGATGAAAGACTGGTTGAAGTCAAATCTATATTGAAGTTCCTCGCGTTACAACTCCAGAAAGCATCGAAGTCAATAAATCCCATATGCCGAACAGTGGCTGAATTTTTAAATAGTGTACTTAAAGAGGCTAGAAAGCATTAACTGCTCTCAGATTGCACGATAGTGCTTTAGTTAAAGTGTAAGAATATTTGCTTTTCTCATTATAGCTGCCACAAGGGCATCAATTTAGGAAAAGTCGTTATTTAGTCCTGAACAACATAGTAACATGACATATAATGTATTAGTATCTCTTTATAACTGTATTGCAGTCCCTCTGGTTAAGAGATGATTCGAAGTCATTTCAGTAATGATAAAAGCAACGAGTGAAGTAGGCGTATTAAGTGTTGTAGGACGACCCAACCTAACATCATCTAAACACTCTGGAATAATACGAATGCCTTAATAATAATCCAGTCAACATAATGACATGAAATATATCAGCATTATTTTGCTTTCTCCTCTGTCAAATGTCATAGTTATATTGTTAACTGAAGAATGATTATAGGTACTACAAATTTTTATGCTGTGACGTTAATACTACTTAATAAAGTACAGTATAAGTGGCATGTTTTCGGCACACGAGAAAATGGTAGTTACTTTCTTAAGTTGCAACTGTTTGGTTTCTGAACAGTACCTGATACAGTTCTTGGTTAATTTGGCGAATAAAACCTTGCAAGATTAACCGTATAGCAACAAGGTTTACGAGTGGCATAATTTCTCCATGAATAATTTCCCGATAATGTTAGTGGCAATATAGCAGGACTGCAAATTTGTGGTTGCTTGCTTCATTTTTTCGGTAAAGTTGAAAAATCTCAAGACAAATTCTATTAATGTTTCGACTGCAAATTTAAAAAGAAAATTCAGTTTTCGTCCTTTCTTGACTGCCACCGATTTCTTAAGCTAATAGTAAGGTTTTTCAGAAAGAAAAGGCACAAGTTAAAATTGTACTGATTCTCATCCCTCTGGTTAAGAGATGATTCGAAGTCATTTGACTAACGATAAAAATAACGAGTGCAGTAGGCGTATTAAGTGTTGTAGGACGTCCAAACCTTACATTATCTAAACTCTCTGGAATAATAAGAATGCTTTAATAATAATCCAGTCAGTCTTACAGCACGGTTTTTTAAATGCAAAGTCATTAAAAATACATCAATCATTACGGTGTCCATTTGAAAAAAATATTAGCCTATTCTTACGCAGAGCGAAGCTAATGCGCGCGTTGCATTACTTAAATTAATTAAATCACGCGAGTGTAAATGCGCGACTCGACGCACATACTTATGTTAAAAATCGATAATCACCAAAATACCGCGTTGCCGTTGGTTTCCTGGTGAAACGTAAATTAAAAATTAATATTTAATAGAAAGTTAAAATTAAAAATCAAGGGGATCATGTTGCGAAGAGCAAGGAGCAAGTGTCCACTGCGGATATAAGGAGGTAGAGAAGATGTACCAGGGAACGTGAGATGATAGCATGATGACCGACTATTACTTTACGTTGAAGAGAGACAGTGAGATAAAGGTTCTGAGAGGGAAAAAAAGAGAAAGTTCTATCGATGGTTAAATTGAATGTAGTACTAGAGAGTGCAATACGTAGAAGAGTTTTGGTCAATACTTCTGTCTCGTGACCGATTTTATAACAAAGTATTGAGATGCGCTATGCTTCAAAACTTTGTCATCCCTTCATCATAGCGGAAAATAAAACTGACACTGCGAAAGTTTGGTTTCAACCGCTGCTCATAAGACTAGGATTGCGTGACTTGGTGCGATCAGTTTTCCATGGACACATGAATTTTTGACATGATGACATTTCCTTGTCTCCACGCGCCCCACCACTCTGACTACCTCTCAAGTCAAAAATGTGCATCGATAAACCACGAACACTCCTACATTTGTAAAATGCCACCAGATATGAAAGTGCAGTACGACCAGACAATAAGGTACAGTGAATGATGAACTTCAAGGACACCGAGACGTAGACACTGCCAGCGAAGGTCACCATCTGACTGGCATTACTTTCCGCATTTCATTTGTCTTCCCTCTCTTACTAAAATTAAGCACGTTGCTCTACACGTTGTGCAGATCTTCATCCCTGTTCAATAAAAACTGAAAATTTGCCAAGGTTTTAAAATTCATCTGCTGTCCATCAATCACCATGTACCTTGTGTCCTGTATAGAGCGAGGCGTCTGTTTTTCTACATTTGGGAACACTTTTAACCTGAAAACTTCACTTGCTCCCTTTCTCTGGAATGTTTTTTCTTTTACTTCAGAGTTTGCAATAGTAAAAACGAACGAATATTATTTTTATGTTACCTAGTATGTGTGTGTCCTTGGCATGACCTTGGTCATGGTTCCTCAAAAACACACTAGGTTGCAGGGCTGTGCTTAGCAACACACTGTTTACGTTCTTGACACATTATTACTGTGACACACTGGATGTGAGCAAATAGTGAAAGCAATCCTAAATAGCTAGTGAAACGTGAACAATGATTAAGAAAGCAAGCGAGGCACTTTCAAGAAGTCATATTTTAGAGTGGCACAAAAGGTTTCGTGAAGGCAGCGATTCAGTGAAAGACGATCCCAGACCCGGTCGCCCGTCTGCAGCAGATATCGGTGCAAATGTGGAGCGTGTAAGGCAGTCGTTGCAAAAAGATCGTCGAATAACTGAGCGTGCTGCATCAGAAGAACTAAATTTGAGTCGTGATGTCTGTCATAAGATTTTACGCGAAGACTTATGGAAACGGAAACTTAATGCAAAACTCGTCCCTCAGACACTAATAGGCGAACAGAAAGAGGAAAGATGAAGACTTTTTGTTGGAATACTGATTAGACCCAGACGCGTTCCCACATTTCTGTCAAAGAGTATTGCTGGAGATGAAAGTCGGTGCTATCAGTATGATCCTCACACGAAGTGTCAAAACTGCTGTATCGCGAAGTCCGGGCTCACCACCTGTGAAAAAATCAAACCTTCGAGAACAAAGACAATGTTTCCAGAATGAGATTTTCACTCTGCAGCGGAGTGTGCGCTGATATGAAACTTCCTGGCAGATTAAAACTGTGTGCCCGACCGAGACTCGAACTCGGGACCTTTGCCTTTCGCGGGCAAGCGCTCTATCATTTGAGCTACCGAAGCACGACTCACAGCCGATCCTCACAGCTTTACTTCTGCCAGTATCTCGTCTCCTACCTTCCAAACTTTACAGAAGCTCTCCTGCGAACCTTGCAGAACTAGCACTCCTGAAAGAAAGGATATTGCGGAGACATGGCTTAGCCACAGCCTGGGGGATGTTTCCAGAATGAGATTTTCACTCTGCAGCGGAGTGTGCGCTGATATGAAACTTCCTGGCAGATTAAAACTGTGTGCCCGACCGAGACTCGAACTCGGGACCTTTGCAAAGGTCCCGAGTTCGAGTCTCGGTCGGGCACACAGTTTTAATCTGCCAGGAAGTTTCAAAGACAATGTTGATTGCATAGCTTGATAGTAAAGCATTAGTTAGGCATGAATATGTACCCCCAGGTCAAATAGTGAACCAAACTCCTATATTGAAGTCTTGAAACGACGTCGGTGCCCTGATTTGTGGCACTCCCAGGACTGGTTCTTACTGCATGACGTTGCAGTACTCCATACTTCTTTATTTGTTACTGGGTTCTGTCTGGAATCCCAAAACCGCAACATTTGCCCGACCTCTCGCCTTGCGATTTTTTCTTGTTTCCGCGAGCGAAAAGGCAACTGAAAGGAAAGCTTCATCAAGATAACGCAGACATCCAACGGGCTTTGAAAAATGAGGCTACAAGCGTGACAGATGAATATTTCCCTGCTCCATTCCAAGACATCCTGAAACATTGGCAACTGTGTACTGATAGCCAAGGGTACTACCTCGATAGGAGCTGGGATCTTTACGGGTTAGTGCAATTTTCTATTTTTATAGTAATCTGTGGTGCAGCTTTTCTGACAGAAAGATAAAATGTGTGGGATGTGTGTTTTGCCAAATGTAGCTATGGCTTTTTCCGACGTCTTTTGCTTGTGTTGTGATATGTGTTTGATTTATGTTTATTGTTATGTAAGTGCGTATGTCATTGTCTGTTGGAATGGATGCTCCGAGCGAAGGGGGTACTTGGAGTCAAAGGAATCGCGCTAACTATTTTCTTTTATGACAACCAGCTGCCTTTAGGAGCAAAAGGCAACGTAATGACTTTGTGCTGGAGTGTAGCACGTGTTAGATCTTGCCCATAGTTCCATTTTGTGTTTCCTCCATCCTGTAATCTTGTCCAGAAACGCCTAAAGACAGTGCGAGCGACATTCAAGTTCCGAATAAACTCGAGCTAACTGTAGGTCGCCTCTAATTTGCCAGAGATGCAAACAACAGTAATAGTGTGGGTATGTGTTGAGTACAACATTCGGCTTTCCTATGACTCGAATAATGAGTGCCACAAGTACAGAGAATCACTACACACTGGTTATGAAAGGATGACGTAAAATCTGAGATCACCAGTATGACTTTAAATGCACCCCGTCCTGAATACGGGCACTGATTTCGCTGGTAAGGGTGTTGTGGCGTCCTGTGGCAAACTGACTCTTAACTGTCGTAACTGATCCTTAGCCCTCTATACTGACTCTGGGACGGAGATAACGGCCGAGTTGGGTCCACACGTTTTCTCTTGGGGGCAGATCTTGAGATCTTGCTGGTCACAGAGCACCTCAACATCACTCACACAGTTCATAGAGGCACGTATCAGGTACGAAAGATGATTGCCATGTGGGAAAGAGGCACCATGAAACTGTTGCACGAGAAGTAACATAGAAGGGTATATGATACCTGTGACTTACCGTTGTGCTTTCATAGTTTCCTTAATCACTGTCAGGCGGGATCTGACGACATCCTCCACGGATCCCCACACCACGACGCCAGACTTTTGCCCCCCAAAGCATTTGGACTGGGATCTCTCCTCAGCTAGCCACCGTACTCGATCATGATGAACATCTGTGGTATTGCAGAACCGTGATTCACCGCTGAAAACGATGTGACTCCATTTATTTCCCCTGCTTCCTGATCTCGGTACCTCACCAAATACAGCCTTTTGTGTTTTGGTATTGAAGCGAGTCTACGCTGGGAACGGTAATTTCCTAATCCAGGTGCTGCTAGTCACCGGCCGATAGTGCAGATTGACGCAGAACGTTCCAGGAATCTGTTCCTTGTTCCCGCATGTTAGGGGCAACTGTCGAGTGGTTAGGCGTATCTAGTGCACAGGTAAGCTATCCTCCTTTGGGGTGGTCAATTGGAACCTTACAACGAGTATGCCTGGCTCCATGTTCCCATGCTGTTTAACATCTGTGTGATGCCACATCCAGATGTCTCAGAAATCTGAATATTGCGTGATTCGACCAGCTAGCCAATTGAAGAGATACAGTGAGGTCCCTTTCAAACTCTGTCAGGTGCTGATAGCGCTGTCTGATACGAGTACGCGTCATCTCCGTGTCCCACACAGTCGTCACTCAACATCTGGCGTTCGTGACGTTCCTTATATACCCTACGAATTCTGGTAACAACATTAAACATGAACAACATTTATGCTTTCTAGTAGCCATTCTACCTGCCACAATTAACTGCAACTCTAATCATTTACATAACTGCCTATGGTATTTGTGTGTTCGAAGTTGCACTGACATGTGACCTTGTCTTTGGATGCTCCACATTTTTGTCAGACGGTATACTTTTTATAGTTCACATATTACTATGCTAAGCGTTTTATCATGACATGAAAATGAAAAAATGTTTACCGTAATATAATGAGGTATAGTAGGAATACACAAAAAATGGGGCATAACAAAGCATCACCATATCAAACAAACTATACAACGTATCTTGTCGCAGTACCGTGCTTCGGTTGCACGTCTTTCCAGTCAAGTACGACATTATGTGCACAACGTCCTGTATTAAAACGTGTTTTACACAGCCAGTAGGCGGAGCTTGTGAGCTGTGGAGTTTCAGTATAGCAGCTGTAAAAATATGAATTGTGACGCGTTGACAATATCCGTAATTTTCTCGCATAATAGTACTACAGATAGTTAAGCCGTGAGTTGCTACTCTTTAAAACCAAATATGCTAATAGTGCACCCACAAACGAGCCTAACACCAAAAGTAAATTACTTTAGACAACAGTACTATACGCTTTAATCATTACTATAGAATAAAATACAGTCAGGAATGTGTAAATCATCCCAAAATACAGGTGAAGCTATCAAATAATAATAGAATCCAAATCGGACGTCAATGCAAGTAAGAGCTGAAGAAGAGCGATTAAAGAAATAATCGAAGACACTGGTATTAATGTCTCCATTACTGTATGACACTACTTGTAAAATCGTATGCAAATGACTGGATAATTCGACTGCCGTCATCTGATAGCTTTTTCTGGTATTTGATTATTATTTGCATCTCATACTTTAACACTAAATTTTCCTTGTTTTTGACCGATCTGCTCATCGCGTTCACCGAAGCTAGCAATGTGTGAAGTACAAAAAGGACTCAATGTTAAAATGTAGGTTCAACAGCCTTTCACAGAGAAAAAGGACTAAAACTAGCGCGTTTAGTAGGAGCAATCTTTCATTACCAGGATTACACAAGGATCTATAAAAGTGACAAGCATAAAAATGTAAATAAATTTACCAAATTTTTGTGTATATCTTCCAACAACGTGTTTCCACACCATTTGTACAGTCGCTAAAATAAAAAGAAACTGCGTATGCGGTCCACAGAGTCAGCAGCGTCAAGGCACACCTTTCCGCGTGCAACGATCCGTGTACCTCCAGGAAAGACACAGGATGCACGATGATCATATCTGTCAACAAGAAAGAATATTTAATGTTAAAGTATGAGATACAAACAATAGTCAAATACCAGAAAAAGCTACAAGGTGACGGCAGTCGAATCATTCAGTTATTTGCGTACGATATTAATTTGATATATTTTAAAAGTGGTCCCACAAATACTGTCGCAAAATTATGGAGAAATTAATACTCGTGAATTACGATAACTTTTTTATTATTATGGAAACGTAAGTGGCATGACTAAGCACTTCGCCTGCGTAAACACGAAGTCAAAGACGCTTCAAGTGTTCGAGAGTCCTAATATCGTCGCGGACAAAATGTCAAAAGTATTATTATAGCTGAAGTTCCTGACTGGAGGTAGATATTACGACGAACGTTCCACGCGTAAGTTTCGTCATGTTTCTCAAAGGGAAGATGGTCCAACAGGTGTCGCAAGTAAACGCAATAAGAATTCACACTCACTGCTGGTTTAACGACGAAAGGGGCGTCAATGGAGGAAGAATGACGCATGCTCAGAGCGCTGAAGAAGAGAGAGTAGCAACAGACCGGTGTCCCCGACGTTATTCGAATACAAAGCGCGATGGCAAACGTCGCTTACTGACGCCGTGGTCGCCAATGGAAATGCGTGCTGTTATCCGGTATGGATGGGTACTTCAGTCTAGTTTGTCCATCACCCATGAACGCCCACAGACCATGCATCGTGAAGATGTTATGTCTCGTCTTGTGTTTGCAAAAACAGACATAATGTCCGATAGGATAGCCGCAATCAATGATTTTACAATGTTACTTATAATCCGTCTTGATTGCAAAATGTTTATTCATGTGACGCAGCATGTGAAAGTTGGTGTATTTGGACGGGTTACTCCTGTAACCGAAATATCAGATCTGAAGATGGTTCTAGATGAACCGAAGCCGGTCATATGAATAAACATTTTGCAATCAAGACGGATTATAAGTAACATCTCGTCATATGGTTGGTCGCTAGTGTTGCACGTTCAGAGAAGGAAGGCAGAGTGTGGATAAAGGAGGTCGAAAGGTGCATCCTCCAAGTCCACGAGTGAAAACAACATTGCTAGACCACAGCACTGGGTGTTGGCGGGCAGGGCACCCAGGCTTGTCACAGTGATTCTTCAAAATGATTGTTCGCTATGACAAATGTCTCAAGTTTGTTAGCGACTTTGTGTATAGCTCACGATGACATTGTGTGTTTGTTTTTGGCACTAACGTTTTGTGTGACAAACAATGACGAAACTTACTTTCAGACCGTTTGTCATTCAATAGATCTACTTATACAGTCTTTAAAAAGTTGTTTGCGTCTGCTGTAACATGCCCTCCTCAAACAATTCCAGTAGATCCATTATTCTACCCTTGTCCTGTATGTGCAAAACTAAGAGGTATTAATTTCACAACAAAGGATGGCCAGTTCCATGGATGTGCCTTGCTATGGCCGCTCTTTCGAAATTATTAAGTCGATAAGCGTCCTTGTGGCCCTTGTGTCTCATCTTGAAGCACCTACAAGTCTGACCGATGTAGCTCGCATTAGAACTGTCATACCACGGAATAATGTAGATAGAGAGGTAAAAATTGACACACATGCTTGGAATGACATGGGGTTTTATTAGAACAAAAAAACAAATTATTGCTAGACGCGTGAAAGGTCTCTTGCACGCGTCGTTTGGTGATGATCGTGTGCTCAGCCGCCACTTTCATCATGCTTGGCCTCCCAGGTCCCCAGACCTCAGTCCGTGCGATTATTGGCTTTGGGGTTACCTGAAGTCGCAAGTGTATCGTGATCAACCGACATCTCTAGGGATTCTGAAAGACAACATCCGACGCCAATGCCTCACCATTACTCCAGACATGCTTTACAGTGGTGTTCACAACATTATTACTCGACTACAGCTATTGTTGAGGAATGATGGTGGACATATTGAACATTTCCTGTAAAGAACGTCATCTTTGCTTTGTCTTACTTTTTTATCCTAATTATTGCTACTCTGATCAGATGAAGCGCCATCTGTCGGACATTTTTTGAACGTTTGTATTTTTTTGGTTCTAATAAAACCCAACGTCATTCCAAGCATCTGTGTCAATTTGTCCCTCTCTCCTAATAAAACCCAACGTCATTCCAAGCATCTGTGTCAATTTGTCCCTCTCTATCTACATTATTCCGTGATTTATTCAGTTTTCAAATTTACACTGACTTTTTGATCATCCGGTATATCAACCTTTTGTCTTAAATTATACCTTCATTTACATCACAGCGTGTTGTTGATTTTAATAGCGGCTTAAAAATATTAGTTACTTTCTGAGATAAGTTACCGAAATTAAAGAATCATTTAAGAATCCTGAAGAAGATACCGGCACAGTCATATAGAAAAGCAGTGAAGAATTCTGAAAAGCAGAATGATGCGATGTAACGCCTAAAGTTTTCCCATAAATGGAAATGGCAACGAGAGCCATCACGTTCGCCACTGACATACACTGGCAGACATATCAACAACTCCATTTCATCCAATGCATGCAGCATCACACAAGAATACCACCAACCCTTGTGATGTGCCATGAGGTTTTTTACACACCCACAGCACTACGTCATCAGCGAGTACCGGCGTGCATAAAGACTCGTCAGCCAAGGTGAGATTTTTACGATGGTTTTAGAGTCAAATAACGATTTGTTTGCGGTTATACTGCTCTCTGTGTCCCGAGATGCATGGTGAGTAGTAATACAATCGTGTCATAGCTGACGTTTGTATGGACGCTGCAATGAGCAGATGGTTCTGAATGGCATTGTCAGGTAACAGTCTATTGCTGTACTGACATGCCTCATGTTTCATTTTCATGTTTCATGTTCATATTTTAAAAAATTCATTGAGTTTGAGGCCGATCGGTGTCAGTTGATATATGCTCACGTTTATAGCAACGAACCGCAGTAATGCTGGTGGGAGTTGCATTTAATTCTTCTGTAGTTTTTTTTTTGTGTTGGTGAACCTCATAAGAGAACTCTGCCTTTGAAGCGAGCTGCCGAAATACCTTACAGTCCACAAGCACTAGCACCGTTTCAGCTTAGAAACCAGAAGGTGGGGGGACTGTGTGCGGCAGACCGATACGTTAGCTGAGCTGTGCGATTGTCGGGGGCTTGCGTTCTTCCTGCTGCTGGCCGAATAGCGGTTCACTAAGTACACTTCACTTAATGTGTGGGCAGGCTGCCTTCTAGAGAAAATCAGGTTAACACAGCAGACCTGCACTTGAGTTTTGGCGGAGTCGTAGATTTAACAAGCCCCCGCCGATCGTTTGCGCGACGAAAAAATCCTTCCAGGAATAGAGTCGGGTGGCACCGCATTCACTATCTGTTGATAAAAGGACTTCGTTTTAGCGACGAAAAAGCCTTCCAAGAATATAGTGGGGTGGGACGGCGGTCACCTTGCAGTACCACGAGAAATGAGGGAGTCGATCAAGAATTCCGTCTGCTCCTCCATAGGGGACACCTACCCCCACTTGTTGAAAATGTGCGACTTTTTATTGATTAACAGTAGTCATTTAGCAGAGGGGAAGAGGCGAACGTTATTTTCCAGAAGATTCAAATGTGTAGATCAACATATTGGCTTGTGAACAAACAGAACTGCAGTGAGCGAACTTCGGACAAAATTGTGAAGAACTGCACCATTCTAAGGGTTAATACCACAAAACGGTTGCCACATTGGGAATTTCCTGATACAGTTAGTCATTAATATTACATAGTCATCTCATTGGCACGGACAAAGTTGTGCAGGCCCAGAAGCGATACTTAGTCTAGAAATCGGGCAACAAGCACTTCTTCCTCGTCTGACAGCGACTGGGGACTTCTTCCTTGGTAGGTGACGAGTAAGGACTTTTGCCTCGGTGGGTGGCTAGTAAGGTCTTCTTCCTCGATAGGCGGCAAGTAAAGCCTTATTCTCCGGCGGACAATGTGGAAGGACTTCATCTCAGCCAGCAGCAATGAGCAACAGATCATGCACAATTCGTCTTCTGCACAGTTAGGGGCAGAATTTTATGATATTATGCATGCTTACTCAAATCGGTGACTAGATTTGGAGATCATCTGTAGGCACGATAATTAGAGCGAGTAACTGTTGGGTACCCGTGGTCTAGGGGTAGCGTCTTTGATTCATAATCAAAACGTAAATTTTGATAAATAATCAGCATTGGCGGCCGAAGACTTCCGGCATAAGAAGTCAGCCTCATTCTGCCAACGGCCTTGTCAAAGAGGGCGGAGGAGCGGATAGAGGTTCAGGGCACTCTCTTGTCTTGGGGCGGGAAATTGCCCCTAAAGGCGGAAGAATCAGCAATGATCAACGACATGAGGATGCAGAAGGCAATGGAAACCACTGCATTAGAGACACGTAACGTGCATCCACAGGACATGTGGCCTGTATTTGAAGAAGTGTCATGATGATCTCTCCATTGGCAAAAGATTCCGGAATAGTCCCCCATTCGGATCTCTGGGAGGGGACTGCCAAGGGGGAGGTTATCATGAGAAAAAGATTGAATAATCAACGGAAGGATAACGTTCTACGAGTCGGGGCGTGGAATGTCAGAAGCTTGAACGTGGTAGGGAAACTAGAAAATCTGAAAACGGTAATGCAAAGGCTCAATCTAGATATAGTAGGGGTCAGTGAAATGAAGTGGAAGGAAGACAAGGATTTCTGGTCAGATGAGTATCGGGTAATATCAACAGCAGCAGAAAATGGTATAACAGGTGTAGGATTCGTTATGAATAGGAAGGTAGGGCAGAGGGTGTGTTACTGTGAACAGTTCAGTGACCGGGTTGTTCTAATCAGAATCGACAGCAGACTAACACCGAAAACGATAGTTCAGGTATACATGCCGACGTAGCAAGCTTAAGATGAGCAGATAGAGAAAGTATATGAGAATATTGAAAGGGTAATGCAGTATATAAAGGGGGACGAAAATCTAATAGTTATGGGCGACTGAAATGCAATTGTAGGGGAAGGAGTAGAAGAAAAGGTTACAGGAGAATATTGGCTTGGGACAAGGAATGAAAGAGGAGAAAGACTAATTGAGTTCTCTAACAAGTTTCAGCTAGTAATAGCGAATACCCTGTTCAAGAATCACAAGAGGAGGAGGTATACTTGGAAAAGGCCGGGAGATACGGGAAGATTTCAATTAGATTACATCATGGTCAGACAGAGATTACGAAATCAGATACTGGATTGTAAGGCGTACCCAGGAGCAGATATACACTCAGATCACAATATAGTAGTGATGAAGAGTAGGCTAAAGTTCAAGACATTAGTCAGGAAGAATCAATACGAAAAGAAGTGGGATACGGAAGTACTAAGGAATGACAAGATACGTTTGAAGTTCTCTAACGCTATAGGTACAGCAATAAGGAATAGCGCAGTAGGCAGTACAGTTGAAGAGGAATGGACATCTCTAAAAAGGGCCATCACAGAAGTTGGGAAGGAAAACATAGGTACAAAGAAGGTAGCTGCGAAAAAACCATAGGTAACAGAAAAACTACTTCAGTTGATTGATGAAAGGAGGAAGGACAAACATGTTCCAGGAAAATCAGGAATGCAGAAATACAAGTCGCTGCGGAATGAAATAAATAGGAAGTCCAGGGAAGCTAAGACGAAATGGCTGCAGGAAAAATGTGAAGACATCGAAAAAGATATGATTGTCGGAAGGACAGACTCAGCATACAGGAAAGTCAAAACAACCTTTGGTGACATTAAAAGCAACGGTGGTAACATTCAGAGTGCAACGGGAATTCCACTGTTAAATGCAGAGGAGAGAGCAGATAGGTGGAAAGAATACATTGAAAGCCTCTATGAGGGTGAAGATTTGTCTGATGTGATAGTAGAAGAAACAGGAGTCGATTTGGAAGAGATAGGGGATCCAGTATTAGAATTGGAATTTAAAAGATCTTTGGAGGACTTACGGTCAAATAAGGCAGAAGGGATAGATAACATTCCATCAGAATTTCTAAAATCATTAGGGGAAGTGGCAACAAAACGACTATTCACGTTGGTGTGTAGAATATATGAGTCTGGCGATATACCATCTGACTTTCGGAAAAGCATCATCCACACAATTCCGAAGACGGCAAGAGCTGACAAGTGCGAGAATTATCGCACATTTAGCTTAACAGCTCATGCGTCGAAGCTGCTTACAAGAATAATATACAGAAGAATGGAAAAGAAAATTGAGAATGCGCTAGGTGACGATCAGTGTGGCTTTAGGAAAAGTAAAGGGACGAGAGAGGCAATTCTGACGTTTCGGCTAATAATGGAAGCAAGGCTAAAGAAAAATCAAGACACTTTCATAGGATTCGTCGACCTGGAAAAAGCGTTCGACAATATGAAATGGTGCAAGCTGTTCGAGATTCTGAAAAAAGTAGGGGTAAGCTATAGGGAGAGACGGGTCATATACAATATGTACAACAACTAAGAGGGAATAATAAGAGTGGACGATCAAGAACGAAGTGCTCGTATTAAGAAGGGTGTAAGACAAGGCTGTAGCCTTTCACCCCTACTCTTCAATCTGTACACGGACGAGGCAATGATGGAAATATAAGAAAGGTTCAGGAGTGGAATTAAAATACAAGGTGAAAGAATATCAATGATACGATTCGCTGATGACATTGCTATCCTGAGTGAAAGTGAAGAAGAATTAAATGATCTGCTGAACGGAATGAACAGTCTAATGAGTACACAGTATGGTTTGAGAGTAAATCGGAGAAAGACGAAGGTAATGAGAAGTAGCAGAAATGAGAACAGCGAGAAACTTAACATCAGGATTGATGGTCACGAAGTCAATGAAGTTAAGGAATTCTGCTACCTAGGCAGTAAAATAACCAATGACGGACGGAGCAAAGAGGACATCAAAAGCAGACTCGCTATGGCAAAAAAGGCATTTCTGGCCAAGAGAAGTCTACTAATATCAAATACCGGCCTTAATTTGAGGAAGAAATTTCTGAGGATGTACGTCTGGAGTACAGCATTGTATGGTAGTGAAACATGGACTGTGGGAAAACCGGAACAGAAGAGAATCGAAGCATTTGAGATGTGGTGCTATAGACGAATGTTGAAAATTAGGTGGACTGATAAGGTAAGGAATGAGGAGGTTCTACGCAGAATCGGAGAGGAAAGGAATATGTGGAAAACACTGATAAGGAGAAGGGACAGGATGATAGGACATCCGCTAAAACATGAGGGAATGACTTCCATGGTATTAGAGGGAGCTGTAGAGGGCAAAAACTGTAGAGGAAGACAGAGATTGGAATACGTCAAGCAAATAATTGAGGACGTAGGTTGCAAGTGCTACTCTGAGATGATAAGGATAGCACAGGAAAGGAATACGTGGCGGGCCGCATCAAACCAGTCAGTAGACTGATGACAAAAAAAACTGTTGCGAAACTAGTAATTTCCTGGAAAGTGTTTTATGTCGATGTTTGGTGTCTGAGGCACTCAATTGCATGGTTATCAGCACCCGTACAAAGTCCCAATTTTTACACAGTCCAGCTTTCTTTTCACAATCCAATGTAGTCAGTGTCACAAATGATGATAATGAAACCCGCCCAGGAATAGAACCCGCTACCTCATGATCCAGAGGCAGCAACGATAGCCACTAGACTATGAGCTGCGGATCCTGGAAAGTGTGAGGGCTCATCCACGGTTCATCATTTCGGGTATTATGCATATTTTAGTGAACATTCTTTTGTCGTAATAAAGCAGTCACTGAGCAGACATCGCAAGTTTGTACTTTCATAGCCGATTTAGTAGATGACAACCTCACGTATTCCCATTACCTTCCCATTTTATCAAAGACATTCTAATCTTTCAATCTAAGAGTTCCCGGAGTTTCTGAACTCCATCTTGATCTAGTGATCAAATTTATATTCATATAACTATTCGTATAGAACTAGTGTAATAAACTAGATTCATTTATAGCCCTATTTCATTCTGTAGTCAGATGACCTTTTTATTAACTATTCTAACTAGGTAACCTGCGTTGTGCCGGTACGTATTTATTCCAGTCTTCTGTTAGTCCATTTCTTCCTTCCCCAACTCTCTGTCCATCTCCTCGAAACTGGCCCCCCACCCCTGATGACTGTGCCGTCATCAGTTCCCGCACAAGATCCCAATTTTTACACAGTCCAATCGAGGCACTGTCAAGAATGATGATGATGAAGAAGCGATGAGGACAACACAAACACCCTATCCCTGGCCAGAGAAAATCCCCAAACCGGCCGGGATCGAACCCAAGACCTCCCCACCCCCTGTCAATCTACTCCATCCCCCACTTTCTGTCCATATCCTACTGCCCCTCTCGCTGTCCACCTCCTCTTGTCCATGTCTCTGCATACCTCCTCTTCCCCTTCTGTCCATCCTTCCTGCTCTGTCCATCTCCTCCTCCACACCTCTAAGTCAATTTTGTCTTCCACCCTCTATTTGTCCATCTTCTCCTCCTCCCTCCCCTTCTCGCTGTTCACATCCTCCTCTTCCTATCCATCTGTACCTCTCCCTTCTACTTGTAGCCGGCCGCTGGTGGCCGAGCGTTTCTAGGCGCTACAGTCTGGAACCGCGCGACAGCTGCGGTCGCAGGTTCGAATCCTGCCTCGGGCATGGATGTGTGTGTTGTCCTTAGGTTAGTTAGGTTTAAGTAGTTCTAAGTTCTAGGGGACTTATGACCTCAGCAGTTGAGTCCCATAGCGCTCAGAGCCATTTGAACCATTTTGAACCTTCTACTTATCATCTCCTCCCCTTTCTGTGTCCATTTTCTGCTCCCTCTCTCCATCCAATTCCTCCTTCTGCTGCTCGCTCTGGTCATCTCCTTGCCCTGTCTCTGTCCATCTGCTCCTCCTCTTTCCTTATCTGTCCATCTCCTCCTCTTCCATTTCACTGTCCATTTCTCCCTCCTCTCAGTCTGTCATATCCACCTCTCCTCTATCAGTATTCATATCCTCCTTCCCTCTGTCTATCTCCTCTCTCCCCTTCTCTCTACACGTTATCACAACCACCAGAATAGGTGGTTGCTGTTTATTACTCCCACAGTGTTTCTTTTCAGATAGCAAGTAATATATGAACCATATTAGATCTAAATCGATCCAGGGCCTTACAAGAAGGTTTACAACCGTGGCTTTGGCCGTGTACATATTGTCACATATATTGCACACATACATATTTAACGTATTTGATACTATTTGTACATATTAGTGAATTTCGCCCTACAGTTTCATTTCCTCGCAGCTCAACGTTTATGATGTCATCTGAAATATGTATCGTACACTGATATACGTTTGCTGTTACATCCAGTGGCATATGTAGGTACCGTCGGCGAAACATATTACGGAATAGAGTTAGCACTAAATAAGTAACAAATTGAAACTTCATGCCTGATGCGGCAGTTTCACACGCATTTCAGTGCTTTTGACGTGATGTCTTCTGAACTATATGTCATACAATGACATAATTTTGCTGGTACTTTCAGTGGTGTATGTGAATACTATTTGAGAATTGTACTGCGAATAGAGTCAGTAGTAAAGGAGCAATAAATTACAACGTCATGCCTCATGTGACAGTTTTACTGCATGAACAGCAAAAATGTAGTAAACAATAAGTTTTTCCCTCTCATCATTTTGAGGGAGTTGTCAGCGAGGAAAACTTTCGTAAATGTGTGAAGTTCGTTGCAATTTATTAAATGCCTTCATTCACAAATAATGAATGGGTAAAATAAGGGTGTTAGCTCGTCGCGAGTTACACAGCTTTTTCATCCCCACCCCTTTGATACGCAGATTCTTCTTGCCCGCGCAGAGATTCTTTCCAGACGGGAAGTGATAAGTGTTCCATGTATAGCTCTAATCGGCCTAATGGTTTAGGAGGATATGTGGAACATACATATGTACATTTTTATAATGGATATTGCTGTTTTGTTAGTTCATAACTCATCATCAGGGACACTCCTTTCTAATTTAATCCATTGAGCAGCTTTAATAGAAGTATATGAGCCTGTGGAAGTATACTAATACAAACGGCCACTAACGTTATCACTGCTTATAAACGAGCCTTAGAATCGCAAGTGATAGCCTGTTTGTGCTCTACCTGTCTGGTGTTACAAACTCGATGGTGGCCACAGCCAGAAGCACATCGCTGTCCAGGTGCTTATAGCGTCGACGATTTCACCGAATTTGATACTCATGATGCAAACTTGACCTGATTAAAGAATGAGCAAAAAATGGAATTTAGGTACGGAGAAAAAGTTCAATGTTAGCGCGGGCTGTTGCGTGTTGACTGTGCTTCGGCTGAACAGGTCGATACGCACACAGTTCTGTCGGCAGCCGGCTCCCTGTTACACGAGGAGGAGGGAAGCGGTCTAAACCCCTGCCGCCGCTCTTCGGGCACGTAGCATAGTGCACGGGCAAATGGCACGGAAGATAACAGTAAGTAGAGGTGCCAGCAAGTGGAACAGCAGCCCACACTTCTGTTCACTCGATAGCCCCGAGGGAAGAGGAACGGAAGCAAACCCCTTGTGTTACTGCTGCTGTATTGCGCAACTGAATAACTGCGTCACTCAAAGAGGTCTGAGTTTGCAGCAGGACGGTCGTCAGCTGGCGAACCTGTCGTCTCAAACGCCTGGTACAGGCTGCATCTCCCGACAGCCTTCCTAACACTTCTCGCTCCTTCAAGTACATAACTTAAGTTTGCGCAACGGATTGGAAAGGGATGAGCCCTCGAATTTGAATAATGGGTATCGAATTTTCAACATTAAAGAACAGCAGAGCGAAGGGTTCTGTAACTCTAGAGTTGATAACAAAAGAGGTTCGATTATTCCCCACTTTTGTCATAATGCATACACAAACAAGAACTACAGCTAAAGACAAATTCTGAAAATTTGTAATACTACAACAGTCAACGATCGCAAGTGACCGATTTCGGTTGTAATCACCATCTTCAGACTGATCTGAAAAGGTATGTTCATATTTATGAATAACTGTATTATGAAAAATTATGAAAATTCCAAGTATTAGCACAGGGCCGGCCACGGCGTGCCAATCTTCGTGCGTGCCATGTGAGAGCCGAGACCAGACCTTTCCCGATTTCACTCAGTCCTTCTCGGAAGTACCCGAAACAGCGCGACATTTTCCTCAGAATTTCGATGTGGCATTTTTCGATCGGCAAAACACTCTACAGTTATGCAGATTCTTTTTGTCAGCGCTTTTGATCCTTCACTGAATAAAGAACCAGCACAGGTCCTGTGGCAGTGTACACAAACGATTAAAATGAATGGGAATGACAGAACAGAGGGAAGAGATTTCTCAGTAAATATTATGCAGTTGTATAAGCAAACTTGCCGCGTAACGACGTTACAATACCTTGCAGAAAGAGTCTGTAGATTTAGTTGGCAATGAAGAGCAAAATAATTACTAATATCAACAGACGACGTCCATTGTTCTTCACATCAGGAAGCATTTTGTGCTGAATTTGCAAACATGGAGCAGGTGAGGAAAGTGGTGGTACGAATAGTGAAATTTCTGAAGTCGCAGGCATTATTTCAATGTCGGTTACAACAGTTTACAATCGAAATGAGAGGAGAATAAGAAGACTTTATAAAGTAAAAACTCAAGGGGGCGTGCCTTGAACTATTTTCCCATTTGAAACTCGCTGTTGTGGAATTTATGAAGGACGGAGGAGTGCAGGAACAAAAATTAGGACACCCGAAATAGACAGCAGATCTTTTCATTATAAGTGTTTGCTACATACTGCCTGTTGTGCGCCATATCGGGATTTTCTGCACTATTCATTAGTTTGTGGCCTGATCTGGCTCCGGGAAATTTTTCTTGACTCTGCTCGCTGCGCCTTGGCATTCTTAGTATGCTTTCAATTAACTTTACTCTGTTCTGTATACATTGCAGACACCTATTAGACAAATAGCATTCATAATTTTAATTAAGGTTTTACTTTAGACCCCTGTTTAGTTCTAGCTCGTTTTTAGCTGCATTTTAACTAACATTTTACTGTGGACCCATGTTTAAGCTCTATTTTATTTTAACTGTATTTTAATTTATCGTATTTTGTTCCATCGAGAATGTCCGACGTCATTTCCCTCACTTTCCAATATTACATTGTTACTCACGCTTATGGTCGTATTAATAACATGTCATGCTACTTTTGTTTATAAAAGTGGACATTGCTGTTTACATCAGTCACACGATAATCATTACAGTTGAAACCACTCATTAAATAAAATAATTACTGTCAGTCATAGACTGTTACGTTTTTGACATATTATTTTGTTAATGTTTCACTTTCGAATCTACTTTCGTCTGTATAACGGAAATAACTGCAAGGGTTTTGCTGTGAATGTTGTCAATGCTGGACAGGCGTTAAGAACATACTTCTGCGTCTACGGAGTCACAGAATGGAAGTCCAGTTGCCTCTATCTCCGTACTACAGTCACACGCAGCACTTTCATAATAACCCCATTTCTTCAAGATGTCCCATTCGGACGCGGTTGAGTGTAGACCATTTGCAACAGGTGCATCAAACCCCGTAACGTTTATCACCGGATTTTGGGTTAGGTGGGCATTACAAGGTGCACGTTCATTCCAGCGTCCCTTCCACTACCTCGGTGACATCAAAATCGTTTGTGACTCGAAAATTAACTCAAGACGGCTTGACTGACTTCGGGTGTAAAGCTGGTTAATTCTGGAAAGTACTACTTATGAATGAACTCTTATGCAGCTCTATCTTCTTCAGGATCTGCATCTTACCAGCTTTTTTCTGAGGCTGGAAGAGGCATTACTGGTTAGAAGAGGCAACCAGTGAGGGGGAGTAGGTCAGAGACTGCCATTAATGTATCCCATGGTCTCATTCGTAGTTGTATGTGCGCTGTTTCCTCACACAGGCAGACAATATTCAGCAACTGATTACACAACAAAAACTGCAGCGTTGCCTAACATATCTGCATATGCTCCCTAGCTTTTGCCAACTATCTTGTCGTGCATATTCAATCGTGAACCAAGTTTCACTGAAAAGTCATGCAGTGCTGCATAAATAACTGTCCAATCGAGGATGATACCAAGATATTCGCTCATGGGAAACTTCGACCTCGTCAAGTAACTTTCTGTTGACCTCATTAACATGGAGTTGAATAACTATTGGCCAATTGGCCATGTTTTATTTGAGTTTCATTGAAGTCCTCACTTGCAAGAATACTCTTTGAGTATGATGGGGTCACTTCAGAGCGTACATTGGTAATACACGATACCGTTATTCTGGAGGCAGTCGATTTTCAGGATTCTTCTTATGCTAACTTATTCATTCAAAAAACAAATCTTTGTCCAGAGACCGTGTTGTGTATACATGCTCGTTTCTCATATAGAATTACATCGCCAACTTCGAGCATCAAGACTTCTTTCCGTAGTGTATAGTAAACAGCTCTCTGAAGTCTTGATTGAACTAATATTGTGAGCGTTAGCACTTGATCGTACTGTCTGATTTTTGTTAAAGCTATTCTTCTCGGCTAAGATTATTTTATCATTGACATCTCGGATGTGGTTCAGAATTATCCATTACAGTAGTTTCTATGCCATGCTGATTAGGGTAGAAGGTCAATAGCTACATACATCAATTGCCTCTTTGCTTGGTATCGAAACTGCCGTTGCTTTAGATGTCTTTAACGTCTTTGGTAATTTTCCAGTTCCCAGTATTTTAATGAAGAATTCTAGGGGCTAATCTTTTGTTCGGTGATCTATATCTTCAAGGAACTCCGAACACACCACATAAAATCGAGCAGACTCGCCGAAGATTGTGGAAACCACTCGGTCATTCAAGCGTCCCTCGGGGAAAGATGTAATATCGACAAATTCTTCTAAACAGCTTCTGCTATACCGCAACAGAGAATGAATGTAAGTTTTGGCGATATATCACTTAGACCACAATTCTAAAATGGCTAAAGATGTGACCGATGTATCTTCCAAAACTTACAAATGAATAAAAAATGAAAACACAACAGAGTGGAGAAAAAGTAGTGAGAGAATAGCATCTATTCTACATAACAAAGTTATGCTTTGTCTTTTCTTCGGACACATCCCAATTCTAAATATGGTCTAACGGTTTCTATATTTCGTTCTCCAAGGGCAGTATGGCAGCGCAGTTCCAACTCCACTCGTGATATCAAATTGATATGCAAATTAATTAAATTGATCAATTAATCACCCCGTTACCACCTACCCCCGCTCCCGGATGACGCCACGTATTTTTCTAAGCCTCCAAGTGACGTCAGTCCCCACACCCTTCCCCCCTCTCCACCCCACCCCACCTCTCCACCAACCTATACTATTGGCGGGAATTTCGAATTTTAAAGAGAATTTCTTTCTCTCAGGGCTGTGCCGACATCCCACCCCACCGCTGCCCTGAAATTAGTGGGAAATTTAAATTGGTGGTGCCCTTTCCGGGATTAGAACCCTGGTCCTCCTGGCAGAAAGAACATGTAAACCCCCCCCCCCCCTCAACACAATTAAACCACCAGAGGCGCTTGGAATTGACTGGAAATAAAAATTGGATGTGCCCTTTCTGGGACTCGAACCATGATTCTTCTGGATAGAATGCCCAATTGCACCCCCAACACATGTAAATCGTCTAGATGCAGGAGAGAAAGGTTAGTTTAGTGTACTTTATTTATTTTGGTTGGGAAAATGACGCTACAATTGGTCCTTATTACGTAATTAATCATAAAGATCCAGCCTAATTATACAACCATATGTATAGCACAATGCAAGGACTGCATAAAATCGCAATACGTCTCAAAAACTGACGATGCCATAAAACTGGTGTTATCCTGCTGGGAAACAATTTTGCAATACCAGTCGAAACTATGAGAGACATACTCAAACTTTACCCTGGCGGGAAAAAGGCGGGGGATAAGATGCTATCTTTATTCTTTTTGGTAGGAAATACCTTCAACTGATGATATGCTGCTGTTGGGCAGAGACGAGTTTAAAAACTGTATACCCTACAGCTCAGGTAATCTAAGGCAATACATGCTATCACAACTGATGGAAAAATGTGTCCTAGCCCCAATTACACTTCGAAAATGCCATCTAAAAAATGCAGTATTCGTAATGAACGGGTCATAACGCAGTGCATGTACTCGTACTGGGGAAAATCGTCATCCTAAAAGACTGCAAAGGGGGTGGTAGTGTAACATGCATTCTCCTAGCTCTACAATCACAGACTTCCAAGAACAGAGGCCCTCTCATCTCCCCTCATACCTCCCTCTCCACCCTCCATCAACCTATGGGGAGGAGACATGCTTCTTCAAACTGTCAGATACTCCACAGAGCGTCTCGCGCCCCCACTACAACCCTTTTACGGCCGCCGACCGCACCAGGCGTTCCCCTACCCTCCACACTCGCTTGCAACATGCAGCATACCTTGGGGCAACGTTCCTAGACAACACAAAAGGAGGGGAATTTAGTAGCACAACCCCGCACTCGAGGAGCTTTTTCAAAAGTCAGCTGCGTGTGAAACAGAAAGCCACTTATGCCTAAAGAGAGCCACTTCTGCCCACACCAGCCTACCGTTATGCGCTAAACTATTGAACATTAAAGTGATTCCAATATTAAAGTCACTATTAAAAAAGGAAAATACAATCGTCATAATAATATATGTCCCCTTTCCACGAAAATTGGTGAAGTTCATTTTCTTTTAGTTATACAGGGTGTTACAAAATGATACGGCCAAACTTTCAGGAAACATTCCTCAGACACAAATAAAGAAAAGATGTTAAGTGGACATGTGTCCGGAAACGCTTAATTTCCATGTTAGAGCTCATTTTAGTTTCGTCAGTATGTACTGTACTTCCTCGATTCACCGCCATGATTTCATACGGAATACCCTACCTGTGCTGCTAGAACATGTACGACATACGACATAAAATGTGGTTCATGCACGATGCAGCTTCTGCACATTTCAGTCGAAGTGTTCTTACGCTTCTCAACAACAGATTCGGTGACCCTCGGTGACCCTCCGCCACACACCGTTGAGTGGCTTGAGGAGTATAAATGTAGATGTAGATGTAGATTGGTAGAGGCGGACCAATTCCATGGCCTCCACGCTCTCCTGACCTCAACCCTCTTGACTTTCATTTATGGGGGCATTTGAAAGCTCTTGTCTACGCAAACCCGGTACCAAATGTAAAGACTCTTCGTGCTCGTATTGTGGACGGCTGTGATACAATACGCCATTCTCCAGGTCTGCATCAGCGCATCAGGGATTCCATGCGACGGAGGGTGGATGCATGTATCCTCGCTAACGGAGGACATTTTGAACATTTCCTGTAACCAAGTGTTTGAAGTCACGCTGGTACGTTCTGTTGCTGTGTGTTTCCATTCCATGGTTAATGTGATTTGAAGAGCAGTAATAAAATGAGCTCTAACATGGAAAGTAAGCGTTTCCGGACACATGTCCACATCACATATTTTCTTTCTTTGTGTGTGAGGAATATTTCCTGAAAGTTTGGCCGTATCTTTTTGTAATACCCTGTATGAGCAAAATCGGTGTAGTTTTTACATTCAAGTGCAGGATACAATATGCATCTCATTATTTTGTGACCTCCAATGAAGTGCACCACCACAGATCACGAATGATCAGCAGAGACCATGTTTGAAATCAGGAAAAAGAACCCTGACTATTTTGCTGCAAAAATTACCGATCACCATAGAATGTAATCATAATAATTTCAACTCCAAAGAAGGAAATATATATATATTAAGCTAATTCTATCAGCTTGTTGAACCACGTGGAGTGTCTGTAAATAAACTGGCATGCACATGTGTATTACAACCAATTCAAAAATTTGGAAATTTGTGGTAAGGTCTTAGGAGACCAAACTGCTGAGTTCATCGGTCACTAAGCTTAAACACTATTTAATAGGAATTAAACTAACTTACGCTAAGGACGACACACATACACCCATGCCCGAGGGAGGACTCGAACCTCCGATGGTGGAGCCGCGCAGACTGTGACAAGACCTCTCAGACCGCGTGGCTACCCCGTGCGGCTACAAACAGTTCACACAATCTTTCGCGCCACTGGCATACAAATCGGAAAAAACACATTACGTTTGACGACAATAAGCAATAATTCAACAGAATGTAGCTGTTTTGTACAATATGACAGGTCCGCTTTACCATTGTAATGCTATATCATACTAGCATTCATGAAACAAATCGTGAGAGCCTGTCTCGACCTGTGTAGGTGGGAGATTGAAATTTCGTTAAAAGAAATCGCTGCAACGAAAAGAAAAAAAAAGAAACGCCTGTCATTAATCATTCTGTGGTGCCCTTGCCATCTCCTCCACCCACCAGGAGGCACAGCATTGATACCAATTTGATACGTTAAGTAATGAAATTGATCATGAGAGTCAATTTGCATGGGCTGTAATTTTTTTTCAGTAGTCGGATTACACTCACTAGGTAGGTCAAATGAAAATCCGTGGAGGGAAGTCGATGTTCCTTTGGAGGGACACTATTGAGAAATGACATCTGATGCTGAACACAGAGGGATTCTAGAGCCCACAACATACATTTTGCGTAAGGAGCGCGCTGTTAGAAACATGATCATAACGCCTATGTTACCATCACCCTGGATAAAAAACGGCCTTCAGTCTATAGGGACACACAGGTCGCTGATAGTCTTATGCTTTCTGGTAGAAAAGCTGTCCGCAATTTGGAATCAAGTCTATCCATTCCACCACATATTTGCGTTGGATCCTGTAGCGATTTTTTCCAATGATTACAGTCACTGATGAATCCTATTCATGCCACTCTCGTATCTCGAAACGAGTCACCTTATTTCGAACCTATCTGCTAAGGATCCCATGCACCAAGATCTCCAGCGCTGTTTTTTAGGCAGTCCCTCTGCATCTTGTAACTGCTGCTAAGTCTCTGCCCTACACTCTATGCAGTTTCATCCAAGTGATTCTCCAAATTTAAGTAGGACATGAACAGAAGTCGGAGAGCGCTAACTCTAAGATCTTCTGTATCCTATGAGGAAACAGGACGAGCTCAGTTAATGTGACATGACCGCGTTTTGACTACTCAGTGGAAATGGGAACAAGTTGTCATAGCTCCGCCAACTGTGTACATTGTGTAAAGACAGCGCCATACGAAGCTTTCCCCTGCAACACGAGATAGTAGAAGAGATAGTATGTGCAGTTATGGTGATGTTTCTTGTTGGGAAAATTAGGAAGACTCCACATCTCCGCATCATACATGGCATGGAGGAAGGACGAAGATTTTGCTACTGCATTGCGACATATCTCCAAACTACATACAGGTACTGCAGTACAAAGGATATCTGTGTCTAGCACAGTGAATTCATGTGTATCACCCAAACATATGTGGCGATCCTATTAAATATGCAGGTAATGGTTCATTGGAGCAGGCGGTTCATGATCAAGTCGGTTTCACTGACTGGTGTAAAATTTCATCACCTGCACTGTAGGGTGGCCATATACAACAGACTATCAGTCACACGAGAGGGTTCCTGTATTCTTCCTTCATAAGCAATTTAATACATTCTTTTTTCGGTTGTAATACACCCAGTCAGTGTACACTGCCATCACTTTGTTTTCTCTACCATGACTTAGAGATCCGTGTCAGCTGCTGCTAAAGCGACATTAACAAATTTCGATCCTCTAGCTCCCACAGAAAGCTGAACATTGCATGGCATGAACTATACACATACCACTACACAGTCTGGTAGAAATAAAACAAGAAATACCACCATAACTGCACGTTCTATCTCTGCTACTACCTTGTGTTGCAAGGGAAAGCTTCGTTTGGCGCTGGCTTTACACACTGTACACGGTTGGCAGAGCTACGACAACATGTTCCCATGTCCACCGAGTGGTCAAAACGCGCTCTAATCGCATTAACTCGGCTCGTCGTTTTTCTCCGTAGGATGCAGTAGTTCTTAGATATGGCGCTCTCCGACTTCTGTTCATGTCCGACTTAAATTGGGAAGATCACATAGACGAAACTGCAGGGAGGGCAGGGCAGAGACTAAGCAGCAGTTGCAAGATGCAGAGGGACTGTCCAAAAAAACAGCGCTGAAGTTCTTTGTGTGTGGGATCCTTAGTAAATAGGTTCGAAATAAGGTGACTCGTTTCGAGATACGAGAGTGGCATGAATATGATACACCAATGGCTCTAATCACTGAAAGACGTGGCCTGAGCTCCCAGTTGGTGCACATCTACAGCGCAGAAAGATACGTATATCGCTTCTTTTTGTGTTTACTTCGTAGATTCTTACTTAAATTGCGTGTAAGTTTCGTATAGGAGGTGTAATTTTGAGTTTTAGTAACTGTAATCGTAAATTCAGGCAGATTGTAGCGCAGTCGTTAGGCATTTGTACAGGTTAGCTCATACATTCTTTGCGTGTTTCCCTTGCGTTATCTAGGCACGGACTCGTGTTTCAGTAACTGTTGTTCAACATCGATTAGAATGGACAGGGACTGTGATTGCTGTGTTCGGACGAGGGCTGAGTTGGAATCCCTTCGCTCACAGCTGCAGGCGGCGCTGACTTCGGTCGCGCAGCTTGAGGCTGTTGCCAATGGGCACCACTTTGGGGAGCCAGACTTGGGTATCACGGGGATGTCAACCTCGTCCCATCTGTCCCCAGATCGGTCTGCCGCTGTGGTTGCCCCGGTTGCTGCCCGCAGTGGAGCTGAGCTCTCGCCTGTGGTTGATTGGGAGGTCGTTCCAAGGCGTGGCAGGCAGCGAAAGACGTCTCCGGAGGCTGATCAGCAAAGCCTCCCCGGTGCGTCTGACAAACAGGTTTCAGGTACTGTCTCTGGCTGAGCCAGATGTAGCTGCCTGTCCTGTTTCAGAGGATGATTCTCAGCCTTCAAGGTCCAGGCAATCGCAGAGGGTGGGCTTATTGGTAGTTGGGAGCTCCAATGTTAGGCGCATAATGGGGCCGCTTAGGGATATGGCGGTTAAGGAGGGGAAGAAATCCAGTGTGCACTCCGTGTGCATTCTGGGTGGAGTCATTCCTGATGTGGAAAGGGTCCTTCCGGATGCCATGAAGAGCACAGGGTGTAGCCAGCTGCAGGTGGTGGCACATGGCGGCATTAATGACGTGTGTCGCTTTGGATCTGAGGAAATTCTCTCTGGATTCCAGCGGCTATCTGACTTGGTGAAGGCTGCCGGTCTTGCTTACGAGATGAAAGCAGAGCTCACCATCTGCAGCATCGTTGACAGAACCGACTGCGGACCTTTGGTGCAGAGCCGGTTGGAGGGTCTGAGTCAGAGGCTCAGACGGTTTTGCGATCGTGTTGGCTGCAGATTCCTTGAATTGCGCCATAGGGTGGTGGGGTTTCGGGTTCCGCTGAATAAGTCAGGAGTTCACTACACTCAGCTGGCGGCTACACGGGTAGCGGAGGCTGTGTGGCGTGGACTGGGCGGTTTTTTAGGTTAGAAGGCCTCGGGAAAGTACGGGGTGGGCTGCAATCTCAAAGGGTGCATGGAAAATACAGGACGTACTTGGATCAAGGAACATTCGAAATTGTAGTTGTAAATTGTTGTAGTTGTGCTGGGAAAGTCCCTGGGCTTCAAGAGCTAATAAAAAGCACAGAAGCTGAAATCGTTGTAGGTACAGAAAGCTGGATAAAGCCTGCAATAAGTTGTGCATAAATTTTTACGAAGTCTCAGACGGTGTTCAGGAAAGATAGATTAGGCAAAATTGGTGGTGGAGTGTTTGTGTCTGTCAGTAGTGGTTTATCTTGTAGTGAAGTCGAAGAAGATACTCCGTGCGAATGGTTATGGGTGGAGGTTACGCTTAACAGCCGAACTAAGTTAATAATTGGCTCCTTCTACCGACCCCCAGATTCCGATGATATAGTTGCTGAACAGTTCAGAGAAATTTGAGTCTCGTAACAAATAAATACCCCACTCATACGGTTATAGTTCGTGGGGACTTCAACCTTCTCTCGATATGTTGGCAAAAATACTTGTTCAAAACCGGGCGTAGGCAGAAAACATCTTCCGAGATTCTCCTAAATGCTTTCTCCGATAATTATTTCGAGCAGTTAGTCCACGAACCCACGCGAATTGTAAATGGTTGCGAAAACACACTTGACCTCTTAGCCACAAACAATCCAGAGCTAATAGAGAGCATCATGACTGATACAGGGATTAGTGATCACAAGGTCGTAGTAGCGAGGCTCAATACCGTTTCTTCCAAATCCACCAGAAACAAAGGCAACATAATTTTATTTAAAAAAGCGGATAAAGTGTCACTAGAAACCTTCCTAAGAGACAATCTCTATTCCTTCCGAACTGACTATGCAAATGTAGACGAGATGTGGCTCAAATTCAAAGATATAGTAGCAACAGCAATTGAGAGATTCATACCTCATAAATTGGTAAGGTCCGAACGCTGTTGCAGAGGCAACGGAAAAAGCATGCGAAGTTCAGAAGAACGCGAAATCCCGAAGATTGGCTAAAATTTACAGACGCGCGAAATTTGACACGGACTTCAATGCGAGATGCCTTTAATAGGTTCCACAACGAAACATTGACTCGAAATTTGGTAGAAAATCCGAAGAAATTCTGGTCGGATGTAAAGTAAACAAGCGGCAAGACGCAGTCAATACCTTCGCTGCGCAGTGCCGATGGTACTGTTACCGACGACTGTGCCGCTAAAGCGGAGTTACTGAAAGCAGTTTTTCGAAATTCCTTCACCAGGGAAGACGAATGGAATATTCCAGAATTTGAAACACGAACAGCTGCTAGGATGAGTTTCTTAGAAGTAGATACCTTAGGGGTTGCGAAGCAACTCAAATCGCTTGATACGGGCAAGTCTTCAGGTGCAGATTGTATACCGATTAGGTTCCTTGCAGATTACGCTGATACAATAGCTCCCTACTTAGCAATCATATACAACCGCTCGCTCACCGATAGATCTGTACCTACAGATTGGATAATTGCGTAGGTCGCACCAGTGTTTAAGAATAGTAGTAGGAGTAATCCATCGAACTACAGACCTATCTCATTGACGTCGGTTTGCGGTAGGGTTTTGGAGCATATACTGTATTCAAACATTATGAATCACCTCGAAGGGAACGACCTATTGATACGTAATCAGCATGGTTTCAGAAAACATCGTTCTTGTGCAACGCAGCTAACTAGCTCTTTATTCGCACGAAGTAATGGCCGCTATCGACAGGGGATCTCAAGTTGATTCCGTATTTCTAGATTTCCGGAAAGCTTTTGACACCGTTCCTCACAAGCGACTTCTAATCAAGCTACGGGCCTATGGGGTATCGTCTCAGTTGTGCGACTGGATTCGTGATTTCCTGTCAGGAAGGTCGCAGCTCGTAGTAATAGACGGCAAATCATCGAGTAAAACTGAAGTGATATCAGGTGTTCCCCTGGGAAGCAACCTGGGACTTCTGCTGTTCCTGATATATATAAATGACCTGGCTGGCAGTCTGACCAGTTCTCGTAGGTTGTTCACAGATGATGCTGTAATTTACCGTCTAGTAAGGTCATCCGAAGACCAGTATCAGTTGCAAAGCGATTTAGAAAAGATTGCTGTATGGTGTGGCAGGTGGCTGTTGACTCTAAATAACGAAAAGTGTGAGGTGATCCACCTGAGTTCCAAAAGAAATCCGTTGGAATTCGATTAGTCGATAAACAGTACAATTCTCAAGGCTCTCAATTCAACTAAGTACCTGGGTGTTAAAATTACGAACAACTTCAGTTGGAAAGACCACATACATAATATTGTGAGGAAGGCGAGCCAAAGGTTGAGTTTCATTGGCAGGACACTTAGAAGATGCAAAAAGTGCACTAAAGAGACAGCGTACACTACACTGGTTCGTCCTCTGTTAGAATATTGCTGCGCGGTGTGGGATCCTTACCAGGTGGGATTGACAGAGGACATCGAAAGGGTGCAAAAAAGGGCAGCTCGTTTTGTATTATCACGTAATAGGGGAGAGAGTGTGGCAGATATGATACGCGAGTTGGGATGGAAGTCATTAAAGCAAAGACGTTTTTCGTCGTGGCGAGATCTATTTACGAAATTTCAGTCACCAACTTTCTCTTCCGAATGCGAAAATAATTTGTTGAGCCCAGCCTACATAGGTAAGAATGATCATCAAAATAAAATAAGAGAAATCAGAACTCGAACAGAAAGGTTTAGGTGTTCGTTTTTCCCGCTCGCTATTCGGGAGTGGAATGGTAGGGAGATAGTATGATTGTGGTTCGATAAACCCTCTGCCAAGCACTTAAATGTGAATTGCAGAGTAATCATGTAGATGTAGATGTACAGGATTAAACGCAAATATGTGGTTGAATGGATAGGCTTGACTCCAAATCGCGGACAGCATTTCTACCAGAAAGCATAACACTATCAGTGACCTGTGCGTACCTATAGACTCAAGACCGTTTGTTATCCAAGGTGATGGTAACATAGGCATTATGATTTCGTTTCTAATAGCGCGCTCCTTACGCAAAATGTATGTTAAGGGCATCAGATATCATTTCTCAATAGTGTTCCTGCAAAGGAAACATCGTCTTCCCTCCATGGATTCCCATTTGACCTGCCTGGTGAGTGTAATCCAACTACTGAAAAAAATAATCGCTGGAGGAACAGAGTTCGAATCCTAGAAAGGGTACCACCACTTTTAATTCTCCACCAGTTCCCTGGTGGGGGGGTGGGGGGTGGGGTGGTTGGATATTGGCACAGCCCGGGGACAAAAAAAATTCCTAGAAAGTTCCAAATTCCCACCAATGGGGTAGGTTGGAGAAGGGGGAGGGTGGAGCAGGGAAAGAGTGTGGGGGCTGAGGCCCACTTTCAGGTTAATAAAAAACATGTGACATCATCCAGGGGCGAGGGTGGGTGTGATTGGGTGTGGGGGTGGATGTGGCTGGTAATGGTGGTTTGTGGGGACAGGGGTGATTAACTGATCAATTTAATTAATTTGCATATCAGTTTAACATCAAAAGTGGATTCGTGATCGCACTATCATACTGCTTGCAATCGTTCTGTACTTAACGATGAATAGTTGTCATTCAGAAAAATTTGTAAACCTAGGAAATCTGAAAAAATTCTAAGCCTGGGAACTGTATTTTAAAAATTGTGTGCCAATATTAAAATTTTGAAATGGACGTTTTTTAATTTCTCAGAAAATATTGTCTATTCAAATGCAAATAGAGGTCGTGGAGATTCAAGTTCGAATGTTAATTTGAATGTTGGTGCGCTTGGATTTTACAATATTTGCCTGACAGACAGAAATACCAAAGATTTATCACATGAAGTTCCACTGTGTTTGGGTGCATTTATAGCTTTGAGCAATTATCTACAAGCAGGAAGGAAAATAAATCCTACGTTGTGTCCAGAACTACGGAAATTAACCGTGGGTCACTTTTGAAAGAAATCTTTGCACACAACCTTTCCCTGAACTGGAAGAAAGAGTATTTCAAAAAAAATAATCAAATGCCAAGATGACTGTCTTCATTGTGTCGCTGCTACACGGACTATAAAGACAGATTTAGGGGGACACTGGACCATCCTGTAACAGAAATTAATGTATTATATTTTTCACCTTCAGTTTAAGCTAATGATTTCATAACAGGTTTCGACTTCTTAACAACTCATCATCTGCTGATTACACTGAAGCGCCAAAGAAACTGATATGGGCATGCATATTCAAATACAGAGATATGTAAACTGGCAGAGTAGGGTGCTGCGGTCGGCAACGCCTATATAAGACAATAAGGGTCTGTTGCAGTAACTGCTGCTACAATGGCAGGTTATCAAGATTTAATTGAGTTTGAACATGGTGTTACAGTCGGCGCACGAGCGATGGGACACAGCATCTCCGAGATAGCGATGAAATGGGAATTTTCCAGTACTACCATTTCACAAGTGCACTGTGAATATTAGGAATCCGAGAAAACATCGAATCTCCTACATCGCTACCGCTGGAAAAACAGCCTGCAAGAACGGGACCAACGACGAATGAAGAGAATCGTTGAACGTGACAGAAGTGCAACGCACCCGCAAATTGCTGCAGATTCAATTCTGGGCCATCAACAAGTGTCAGCGTGCGAACCATTCAACAATATGGGCTTGCAGAGCCAAGGCCCACTCGTGTACCCTTGATGACTGAACGACACAAAGCTTTAGGCCTTCCCAGGGCCCATCAATACCGACATCGGACTGTTGATGACTGGAAACGTGTTGCCTCTTCGGACGAGTCTCGTTTCAAATTGTATGGAGCTGATGGACGTGTACGAGTATGGAGACAACCTCATGAATCCATGGACCCTGTATGTGAGCAGGGGACTGTTGAAGCTGGTGGAGGCTCTGTAATGGTGTGGGTTGTATGTAGCTGAAGTGATATAAGACCCTTCATACGCCTTGATACGACTCTTGACAGGTGACACGTACGTAAGAATCCTGTCTGATGACCTGCATTCATTCATGTCCTTTGTGGCAATTCCAGCAGGACAATGCCCCAGCCCATATATTCGGAATTGCTACAGTGTTGCCCCAGTAAAACTCTCTGAGTTTAAACACTTCAGCTGCCCACCAGACTCTGGAGACATAATTATTTGTAGCATGTCTGGGATGCCTTGCAACATGTTGTTCAAAAGAGATCTCAACCCTCTCATACACTTACGGATTTATGGACAGCCCTGCAGGATTCATGGTGTCAGTTGCCTCCAGCACTACTTCAGACTTTAGTCGAATCCATGCCACGTCGTGTTGTGACACTTCTGCATTCTTGCGGGGGCCCTACATGATACTAGGCAGGTGTACCAGTGTCTTTGGCTCTTCAGTGTAGAGTACGCTGCATAGCAATTCGTAAGTATTACTGAACAGTAGACGATGTATCATAAACTTTTACTGTAATAATAATGAGCGTATGGCATTGATGGCCGGGAGACCCCTCGTGGGGTCTTTAAAGCCACCACGGCGACTGGCGAGTGAATGAGGATGAAATGATCATGAAAGACACACAACACCCAGTCATCTCGAGGCAGAGAAAATCCCTGACCCCGCCGGGAACCGAACCCAGGACCCGATGAGCGGGAAGCGAGAACGGTACCTCAATACCACGAGCAGCGGACAACTTTTACTGTATTGTTCAGCCTCTGATAACTCAAATGACATAACTTATTTTTCGTTGGACGGACATACGTAAGAGTGACCACTTAAAAAAATGGTTCAAATGGCTCTGAGCACTATGGGACTTAACTGCTGAGGTCATCAGTCCCCTAGAACTTAGAACTACTTAAACCTAACTAACCTAAGGACATCACACACATCCATGCCCGAGGCAGGATTAGAACCTGCGACCGTAGCGGTCGCGCGGTTCCAGAGTGTAGCGCCTAGAACCGCTCGGCCACTTCGGCCGGCCGCTTAAAAATACAGTTGTATTTTAAGTTTATTTCCGTTGAAAATTGCACAGATCCACTTCTATCTTTTTAAATATCTTCATTCGAGAAAACTTTTTGGTTGCATTGTATACTGTGATAGCGTTTCAATACCAGTTTCTCAATGAGACTTGTAACAAAACAAAAATTATTTCAAATATCCTTTCATTGAATGGCGTATTTTTAATACACTAGTCAATATCCTCCGATAAATTTGTGGCGACCTCTCAGCGGATGGTTTACGAACTGTGCAAGATTCAATGTACGCGTCGGAGGCGACAATAAAAGGCATAGCGTTATTTGAATCTTGTCCATCTCTATATTTTTAAACAAGTTGTGTCTGAAAATTCGGTGAATGGTCTCACAAAATGAAGGAAAGAAGAGTTGTAGAAGAGGTATCTTTACAGGATTTCAAAAAACTCATCGTTAGCCACAATACACTTCTAACATCGGCTGCAGTGCTGTTGGGAAGTGTCAGTAAATGCTTCAAATGGAATCGCTCGAAGTACCGTGATCACACATTTTTGTAGGATATCCGCAACATCAGTGAATTTTCGTGAACAATAATGCTCACACTGTCACCGATTATCTTTAACTCTTCTGCTCTGATCCTCAAAGACACCCGCCGATCATCCGAAAGCATCTGTTGCACTCGTGTCATTCCAAAGTGGAGCGCAAAACAAAACAACAAGTTAACACGATGTTTTGCTTCAAATTACATAAAAGCTCGACAGAAAGATGGAGATTCATAGAATGTTAGGGCAAGTGTGAAGCGTTGAAGCAGCGAGTGGGAAGTGCGTGTCTGAGTGGTTTAAACACTTTGGAAACGGAAAAGACTGTGTCGAGGTTGAGTAGAGTTCGTGTCAACTCACACAATCCCGGACAACATCGAAGGAGTGCGACGGACGCTTGTGGATGATCGGCGGCTGTCTTTGAGGATGAGAGTAGAAGACTGAAAATCAAAGACAGTGAAAGCCCTACTGTTCATGAATATTCACAGATGTAGCAGTAACCCAACAACCCGTGACCATATTCCTTCGAATGATACAACACGAAGCGCTTGCTGGTAATTTCCAAGAGCATTACAACCGACGTCGAAAGTGTGTTTCTCTTAATGGTGACTACTTGAAGGCCAGGACAGATATTTTGTCAGTAAATTTTATTTTCTTTAGTTTCTGAGACCATTGACCGAACATATCAGACACACATTGTATTTTATTTACGAACAGGAGTTATTTAACTGTGCGACGGCGCTTTTTGTGAGAATAATGGCATTTGCGTTCAGAGCATCTAGACGAAGGGAGTCACATAATTATCTCTAATGACACTGAGCAAAAAAAAAAAAGTTCAAATGTGTGTGAAATCTTATGGGACTTAACTGCTAAGGTTGTCAGTCCCTAAGCTTACACACTACTTAAACTAAATTATCCTAAGGACAAACACACACACTCATGCCCGAGTGAGGACTCGAACCTCCGCCGGGACCAGCCGCACAGTCCATGACTGCAGCGGCCTAGGCCGGTAGGCTAATCCCGCGCGGCGATGCTGAGCAGTGCATAATAATGACTCAATACAGGCGGTACTCTAAAAAAATTCAGTGGATTGTTCCATGATGCCAAAATTTCTACAACAGTTCTGTATCTTTGGCGGCAGTTCCATTATATCCTAGCTTATATTAGGCCGAGACAAAGAAATGATCACATTATAATGACGCTCCTTTGAGAATCTCAGCTATGGAAACTAGAGTAAAGGAACCATAAGTTGACGAATATTCAGAGCAGATATCATTTTTCATGTAGGATGCTTCAGTGTTTCATACCCGCGAAATTTCGGTGGAATTTTCGCCTGCCATCACGCCTGACGTGTATTCAACAATACGTATCCCTTGATGACGAAGAAAAGTGGGAATCACAATACACTTAGCTTTGATCATGGTAAAAAGTGGAAAAATCGTAGTTAGTACTTCAGGTTCGAAGCAGCAGTTCTGCATAAACATTACGTAATACGTTCTGTAAAATTAATCGAAGCAAATTAAGAAAACGCTTTCAGTTTTAGCACTCTTTGTGGTTTCATGTTGCTTCTGGCTAGTCTTCAGTACAATTCTCATTAAAACCTCAATAAAATGCGCAGGACTTCGACATATGTTGAATCTGCAGAATACCTCTCTCTCGTAACATACATGACAAGCAGCTCCCAGTATCGATATGAAGCAACTCTCCGAAGTCCACACAGTCTTACGTATGGGCGTATTTATGGGAGTCACTGGTAACAGTGCGTATACAGATTCAGTATCAAGATATGTTACTAACTTCATAGCAATATATCGGCCTCTGTGTAATAATCATATTCTATATACACTAGTGGCCATTAAAACTGCTACACCACGAAGATGGCGTGCTACAGACGCGAAATTTAACCGACACGAAGAAGATGCTGTGATTTGCAAATGATTACCTTTCCAATGCATTCACACAAGGTTGGCGCCGGTGGCGACACCTACAACGTGGTGACATGATGGAAGTTCCCTACCGATTTCTCATACACAAGCAGCACTTGACCGGTATTGCCTGGTGAAACATTTTTGTGATGCCTCGTGTAAGGAGGAGAAATGCGAACCATCACGTTTCCTACTTTGATAAAGGTAGGATTGTAGCCTATCGCAATTGCGGTTTACCGCATCGCGACATTGCTGCTCGCGTTGGTCGAGATCCAATGACTGTTCGCATTGACGGCACTCTGAACAGTGGACTTTACAGTTCAGATGTGTTACGACCTGCGGCTCTGTCCTTCGTTCGATCCCTGCGAAACCCTAAATTTCAGCAGGATAGTGCACGACCGCATGTTGCAGGTCTTGTACTGGCCTTTCTGGATACAGAAAATGTTTGACTGCTGCCCTGGTCAGCAAATTCTCCATATCTATCACCAATTGAAAACGACTGGTAAATGGCGGCCGAGCAACAGGCTCGTCGCAATACGCTAGTCACTACCCTTGATGAACTGTGGTATCGTGTTGAAGCTGCATGGGCAGCTCTACCTGTACACGCCATCCAAGCTCTGTTTGAATCAATGCCCAGGCATATCAAGGCCGTTATTACGGCCAGAGGTGATTGTTCTGGGTACTGATTTCTCAGGATCTACGCACCCAAATTGCTTGAAAATGTGATGAGATGTCAGTTGTAGTATAACATATTTGTCCAATGAATACCCATTTATCATCTGCATTTCTTCTTGGTGTAGCAGTTTTAATGGCCAGTAGTGTAAATACATTTGTGAGAGACATTTAGCATTTCTATTTTCAACAGTCCAAAGTGATTTGATCAGCATAGTTCCTGTTGATATCTTTAAAGACAACATCGCAATTTAATGTCGCACTTTTCTCTGAACATGACTTACCAAGCTTAAAATACTGTTCTACTTTCATAAAAATCCCAATATGTCGTCAGTAACGGAATTTGTTTCAATTAGGCGTGTTTCTAAATTTCTAATTCATACACAATTAATTTATGCATTGAATATAGAAAATGTAATGAAATGTGGGTGTGGCATTGTTGGCCAAGAGGCCCCATCCGGGGAAGTCCGTCCGCCGAGTCAAAGTCTTATTACAGTCGATGCCAAGCTGGGCGACTTGCGTGCCGATGATGATGAGGATGAAATGGTGACAAAGAAAACACAACACCCAGTCCACGAGCGTAGAAAATTCCCAATCCGGCTGGGAATCAAACCTGGGCCCGCTGCATGGCACGTAAGCACGTTACCACACAGCTAAGCAGGCATGAAAATCGCAGCTTAACTCAACAGTGCTGGCACAATAAATGGGCATTGAAGCTCAACCCATCAATAACCCAAGCAGTACTGGTAGGTCATTCTACTCTCATTAGTGCGGAATATCGGGAATCCCCATCATCCGTGACCTTAAATGGGACAAATATCGGTTTCTCTCCTTCAGAAAAGAGTCTAGGGGTAATAACAGATAAAATTCGATATTGGACTGAGCAGATAACTGCAATGACCAAGAAGACAAATGGTTCAAAATGGTTCAAATGGCTCTGAGCTGTATGGGACTTAACATCGGAGGTCATGAGTCCCCTAGAACTTAGAACTACTTAAACCTAACTAACCTAAGGACATCACACACATCCATGCCCGAGGAAGGATTCGAACCTCCGACCGTAGCGGTCGCGCGGTTCCAGACTGAACCACCTATAACCGCTCAGCCACACCGGCCGGCAGCAAGAAGACATCAGCCTCTCTCCATGCCTTGCAAAAATATAAAAAGCTCTTTCCTATTGACGTGAAGAAGAAACTTGTACAGACACCTATACTTCCAGTTTACTTATACTTCCAGTTACATCCTCATGAAATCTTACGGTCTCTATAACTGATTATGAATGCCTGTGTTCGTTGATGTTCGATTCTTTGATCAAATTTCATCATCATATGCACTGATATCTTGACTGCGTGCAGACGAGCGCATACATTTTCGTACTCTCTGTTGTTTCCTACTGTTTCATCTACATACACCGTCCCCCATATCTCTCCTCAATCTTAAGGCTCTTGTCTGAACAACATGGGAAAAACACCCGTTATCATTACAGCAAAATCCTTTTTATCCCATTCCATCGTTTAGCTGCTCTCTCCAAGTTCTTCTCAATAGCAGGAAGCCAATTCTGGAATAACCTCTCGTGTTATACTAGAGAACTGAATAACAGCTCCAATTTGGTAAGACAGTTAAAGACATACCTGCTAAGGCAACGATAAGGATTACCGTGTACATCCCTCTTTTCAACCTCAGCTTCCTAATATCCTTACAGAGGGTGTTTCCGTAAGAGTGTGCAAAAATGTAACATACCATAGGGAATTCTCCACTGTACAGCGTGGGAAGCAGCAAGCAGTGAAGGGAACAAAAGAAAAATTCGGAGTAGGTATTAAAATCCATGGAGAAGAAATAAAAACTTTGAGGTTCGCCGATGACATTGTAATTCTGTCAGAGACAGCAAAGGACTTAGAACAGTAGTTGAATGGATAGTGTCTTGAAAGGAGGATATAAGATGAACATCAACAAAAGCAAAACGAGGATCATGGAATGTAGTCGAATTAAGTCGGGTGATGCTGAGGGAATTAGATTAGGAAATGAGACACCTAAAGTAATAAAGGAGTTTTGCTATTTTGGGAGCAAAATAACTGATGATGGTCGAAGTAGAGAGGATGTAAAATGTAGACTGGCAATGGCAAGGAAAGCGTTTCTGAAGAAGAGAAATTTGTTAACATCGAGTATAGATTTAAGTGTCAGGAAGTCATTTCTGAAAGTATTTGTATGGAGTGTAGCCACGTATGAAAGTGAAACATGGACGATAAATAGTTTAGACAAGAAGAGAATAGAAGCTTTCGAAATGTGGTGCTACAGAAGAATGCTGAAGATTAGATGGGTAGATCTCATAACTAATGAGGAAGTATTGAATAGGATTGTGGAGAAGAGAAGTTAGTGGCACAACTTGACCAGAAGAAGGGATCGGTTGGTAGGACATGTCCTGAGGCATCAAGGGATCACCAGTTTAGTATTGGAGGGCAGCGTGGAGGGTAAAAATCGTAGAGGGAGACCAAGAGATGAATACACTAAGCAGATTCAGAAGGATGTAGGTTGCAGTAGGTACTGGGAGATGAAGAAGCTTGCACAGGATAGAGTGGCATGGAGAGCTGCATCAAACAAGTCTCAGGACTGAAGACCACAACAACAACAGCCTGGGAACCTGGGGTCAGAGAAACCAGCTTAAGGAGTTATTAAAGTAAACCTGTCTACCGCTTTGTCTAGAATTACTGTTTTCCAGCTTGTTTACAACTAACATGCGTGCAAGTTTACATGTACTGTGCTGTTTATTTACACATACATTCTTTATTTCCTGCTTGGGAAGAAGGAAGACGAGCCTGGTAACCAGGAAGTCTACCTGGCGGTCGAAATGTCCACCTACATTAGTGATTCGTGAGAGAACGAGGATACAACATGACGGTGCACCGCCTCAGTTCAGTGTGGATGTTCACAACTATCTCAGTGCTCTATTTCCTGGTCGCAGGATTAGAATGGAAGGTTCTATTGTATGGTCTGCGAGGTCTCCTGTCCTGAATGCCTTTAGTTATTACCTCCGGGAATATTTAATGTCACATGTGTATGAGACCCTAGTGAATACGGAGATGGAATTAGTTGCCAGGATTGTAGCTGCCTGTGATGTGATTCGAAATACACCAGGGATATTTGTCAGGGTGCGTCAGAACCTTGTTCGCCGATGTCATGCTTGCATTGAGTTTGATGCCGTCAGTTTCTACACATTTTGTAAGATACGGTACAAACTGTACGTTTGTTGTGTCAGTAATGGTGTTTACAGTTAAATGTAACTAATGTAAATAGGGAAGTACACAGTAATGTGACTTTATTCCTGTTATCTCCTTAAGCTGGCTTCTCTGACGGCAGGTTCCCTACCTCAAATTGTTCACTGGAGCATCTTCTATATCCTGTTAAATTTTTGCATGCTCTTACGCAAATACCGTATGTATTTAGATGATGTAGTCTCCTTAAATTCTGGCCGGGGTGGACGAGCGATTCTAGGCGCTACAGTCTGGAACAGCTACGGTCGCAGGTTCGAATCCTGCCGTGGGCGTGGATGTGTGAGATTTCCTTAGGTTAGTTAGGTTTAAGTAGTTCTAAGTTCTAGGGGACTGATGACCTCAGGAGTTAAGTCCCATACTGCTCAGAGACATTTGAATCTCCTTAAATTTCCTTGCCTCAGAACTCGCTGTATCGGAAAACAACAGTTTTGTAGACCTATGAATCATTCTTATATCTGTCAGTATCTTAATTATTATTGTCCTATTATCATTATTATTTTATTATTATTATTATTTTTATTATTACTATCATTATTAATGGCAGCAGCTGCAGTTGCATAAGTACTGTCCGTATTAACTTTATCAGTTTATAGTCACTATAATTTACTCGGAATGGCACTTCAGACAGTCAAATCTATGTAATACTGATTTCCTATTAAAACTGTTATTTTGTAGGTAACTACGAAATAAAAAGGCATTGTATGTGTGAAAACTTGGTCTGATGTAAGAGAGGACCTGATGGGCGTGATTATATCAGTTTAAATAACTAAATAAATAAATGACATAATACTCGCAATGAACGAGGGCGTGCTGAGAAGTAAACCTACAAATTTTTCATGTGAAAAATCTTAAACCTTTTAACGAAATAAACGTAATCAATATTTTCCATCTTTATCCTTCATACCCACATACTTACCTCTCAACATGCGAAGATCACTTCTCTTCCAACGAGAGACCAGTCTGTTGACACCGTCACTGTAGAGGGTATGACTTCGTTCACAGAGTCAGTACCTCACCTCTGCTTACACCGCTTCATTGAGAACAGAATTAAAAAAAAACTCGGAGACATTTCTTTTCAGCATGCTCTCGTAATATGCGTTGCCCTTAATCAGTTATTTAAATTTGCACTGAGATATAAATTACTAAAGGGTAATACTTTTTACTAATACATAAATTATAAGAGGGCTTAGTGCCAGATAACGTGTAACTTGTATTCCGTATTCATTTTGTTGACTTTCTCTTTTTATGGTACAAAACGCGGTTGCAGTCGAGTAAATCAAGTGCACTGCCAGAAAAAAATTAGTACGCGCTGTCATAGGTTTCCATTTCACTCAAGATTTATTACTGCGACAGTGCATATGGAGTATATGAAATATTTACTCTTACATATCGAGAGGACAAGCGGTTCTGAGGTACCAGGTATCGACCCATGCTGAAACATCCATTTACTAATGATGTACCCTCCATGGCTCCGTGGGCCGCAATGCGGGCGTTAAATCTGTAATCCAGTCGATCGCACGGATGGCGGAAACTGTCCTGGGATAGGTTATTCCACGCCTGCTCGACCAGTTCACGTAGTTTTGTAAGCATTGTTGGTTGACGAGTGGCAACAGTCACTTCTCAATATATCACACCCCACACGTGCTCGATTCGAGACAAATGTCAGCAGCGCGTTGCTGCCTCTGGATCATACAGTCACGCGTTCGATTCCCGCCCGGATCGGTCATTTTCTCCACCCGTGGACTGGGAGTTTGTGTTGTCTTTATCATTCCATTATCATTCGGGAAAGTTGCGAGACTGGAGAGTGTCAAGGTTGGGAATTTGCACGTACGCTGATAACCACGCAGTTGAGCGCTCCACGAACCATATATCATTACCATCATCGTCCTCGAGTGAAATTCGGAGATCGTGCTGGCCCGGGAAGTTACTGCACGTCTTGCAGAGAACGTTAACTTTCACAGGCAGTCTGTGGACGAGCATTATCGTGCTGGAACAACACATCACTTTCCCATTGCAAGAACGGTGAAAGAATGGGTCTAACAACATTCTGCACTTACCGACCGCTGGTTGGCGTTCTCTCCTGAAACGCTAAGGGTGACCGAGAGTTGTAGCTTATAGGACAATAGACCATACGGCCTAGGGTGGGACCACTGTGTCTGGACGAATGGACCCAACGAGACAGCGCTCACCAGGTCTACGTCGTACATGCAAACGACCATCAGCTACGTGTAGGCGCGTTCTGCTTTAGTCGCTGAAGAAACGAGCCGTGGACGTCCATGCTGTGACGTGACTGGAAGACTGGCTAGAGGTGTGCGTGGCCGTAGTCCCGGTGGTAATATACGATTAGCGACAGTTCGTGTTGACATGTCTGAACTTAACAATCCTTCTAATCTGTGGTGTGATACCCGTGCGATCTGCCACCTCTGCGCTTACAATACGACCATACTGGCGGCCGTCTGTGCTGGGTGGACGTCCAGAACCTTGTCTACAGGTGTAAGAATGTTCACGTGACTTCAGGTAACAGCTTCGTTGCACAACTGACTCGGCATGTCCTATAGTTCAATTCTTTTATCTTGGCGGCTCGCTCATGCCCGCCCAGACGCGGGAGATTGCTGCGTTGCCAGTTGCACACGACGCACGCGCCAATAGAAGCAGCGCCATAGTATAGCATAGTTCGCAAGCTTACGTGTAGGGGGGAGCGCGCAGTTCATGAAGTAAAGCCACCACGGCCGCATTAACCCTTTCGCTGCTACAAAGACGTGCTCCCTGCAATCCGCGCTGTGCGCGATTTTGTCACTGCACTGCTCGCCTGTGCAGACACATCGTGTTCCGACTGCTTTGACACTCTTATAAATCGATTCCACAAAAACTATTTGGCCCAAAAATTAGATTTTTACACATCTTCTTGACTGATACCTTCCCCCCATAAATGACTTAATTTTGTTTCGATGTTCAACGCAGTTATTATGCAGCATTAAATATAGTAAACCGTTGCACTAAATTTTGAAGAGTTTGCAGAGGTAAAAGTCCATAGAGTATATTCTCCATATGGTCGATTTTAGTTGCCACAATGTTGAGAATGAAATGTGGACGAGATACCTAAATTTCATATCAAATTTACTGCATAATAATAGCTCATTTAAGTACCACATAGGTGTCGTATGTAATATTGAGAAATATTCCGTCTTTCGCGACTGTAACAAAAGTTTTATTTACACTGAGCACGTTTGGCTTTATTTTAAAGCACTTCAATCAATCAAAAGGAAGTAGACAAAATACATTAAACAAAACTGTGGACTTACAAAAACATTAGGACTTGAGTATACCGTCTATCAGTGAAGTGCTCTGAGCTATGTCAAATATAATTTTTGTGTGTGGCACACACAAACATCATTTATTTGCTAAAACACTGATCTCCCAACACAAACGTTGAATATTGTGTTACCGCAGCACAAAACTACGAAAGGTGACTTGGCAATGGAGGAGACAAAATACTGTCCACTGAAGATGCTTCAAAAGAGAGAAACGCGTCTGGTCTAAATAAGTCCCTTATTACAGCTGCAGAAGAGGAATATATTTCAGTATCATTGGTAAAACTGCGACTGTGGAACAAAAACAAGAAAGAGAAGATGAGTACCATTGTGAATGTGCCATACCTTTCCTTGATTGAAGTGCTTTAAAATAAAGCCAAACGCGTCCGGTGTAAATAATACTTTTATTACAGTCGCGAAAGACGGAATATTTCTCAATATTACATACGACACCTACGTCGTACTTAAATTAAATAAGATATTGTTATACAGTAAATTTTATATGAAATTTAGGTATCTTGTCTACATTTCATTCTCAACGTTGTGGCAACTAAAATCGACCATACGGAAAGTATACGCTATGGACTTCTACCTCTGCAAATTCTTCAAAATTTCGTGCAGTGGTTTACTACATTTAATGCTGCATAATAACTGCGTTGAACATCGAAACAAAATTAAGTCATTTATGGGGGGAAGGTACGTCAAGAAGACGTGTAAAAATCAAATTTTTGGGCCAAATAGTTTTTGTGAAATCGAATGATAAGTGTGTCAAAGCAGTGGGAACACCATGTGTCTGCACAGGCGAGCAGTGCAGTGATGACAAAATCGCGCACAGCGCGGAATGCGGGGAACACGTGTCTGCAGCAGCGAAAGGGTTAATGAAGAGACAAAGCACTAGAAATTTCAAAAAATTGCATTCAAACGAATATAATTCGTGAAGTAAGGCCTTCAATATTGTTTTTTAATTATGAAAATACTTGGCATCGCACAAGGTTTGAATTCATCACCTTTCACATAGCAGCCCAACACCTTAACCGTTGCACTAACGCACCTCGTCCGACTACATAATGCATTGAGGACTATAACACGTTACGCAAAATACTGACAAACACTGTTGTTATGACATAAATTACTCACGCTTCGTCGAGTACAATAGGAAATAAACAATTACCGCTGTTCTTTATTGCGAAAAAGCGGTTCGTGAGAGTGATAGAAACACCTTTCCTTGCTATCGCCTGAATTAGGAGTGTTATTGCTTGTTTGGTTTAATTAATTAATAGAATATGAAGCAATTGGTATAAAGAATGCTTTTCCAAACTTTCTATAAAAGAATGTCTGCTATCAAGACACTGCTCTGGTTCTATTACTTTATTTATGACTGAACGTTTCTAAAACTGAAGACACTCGTCCATGCTCTGCACTGCAGTCGAGATGTGGCAACGTCGTTCTCTGTTCATTGTCTGACTGTGTTTTGTGACGTCAGACGCATAGAACGAACCTAAACTCGGCCGCCAACATAAATGACGCGCACTTTAGTCGTGTGGCAATTCTCCGAAAGGACGATCCCACCACTCGGACAGCAGGATTTGACTCCTTTTGAACTCGTCCATTTCGCCGTAGAAAGCACAAGTGCGTCTACATAGCATGGATGTCTGCTTGCTTCACACGTTTGAACCACAATAAGCCTTCTGGCTATGGGTATTCGCTATTAAAGGCTAGACACGGATGGTGCTCTGCTATCTATATCACTACGCTGTCTGTTGACAGACGGTGTTGGAATTATTATCAGCACATCTACTATCACCAGGTGGTGTGTGCCGTCAGCAGATCAAAGTCGACGTCGTCTTTCCAGGTGTACTAACTTTTTCCCGACAGTGTATTAGCCACAATTGAATTGTTTCTTAAGAGATTATCTTTATATTTGTAGACGGGCGTTAACATGGTTTTAACTATCATACGTTAGAATCCCTTGTTTCATTTAACAACATACGACAATATAAAGTGAACATAATGATATCCTATAAAGGATATTAATCTGATGTCTATTTCTTCACAAATGGATTTTGTTAACCAACACTTTCGTTTACTAATCAGTACTGTTTTATCTAACACATGACTTATCTCGTTACAACACCCACAAATTCATTGGAAAACAGCCGGCCGGAGTGGCCGAGCGGTTAAAGGCGCTACAGTCTGGAACCGCACGACCGCTACGGTCGCAGGTTCGAATCCTGCCTCGGGCATGGATGTGTGTGATGTCCTTAGGTTAGTTAGGTTTAAGTATTTCTAAGTTCTAGGGGACTTATGACCACAGCAGTTGAGTCCCATAGTGCTCCGAGCCATTTGAACCATTTTTTAATTGGAAAACAATTCCATTTCCACCACAGCTGTATTGTGACTGCTTATTTCCGCACTGTCAACTGATTTCGACATTACCCCCTTTTCAAACTTATAAGTTTGTTTGACAGTAAGCACTTACAAATGGCATATCTCTGATGTCAGGTGATACTGTGGAAATCAATTACTTTGGTCATCCAAGCAACCGAGCCAAAGTGGAAGAAGATGGAGCAAGTTGTATACTTAGAAAAATTCATAACTCTTCATGCAAATAATCTGGGTCATGCAACAGAATTAGCAATAACAAAGGAAACTGACGAACAGTAGCTCTAGGGTTCACCAGCAGAAGTAGGGAGGGTTGTATATTATTCTCTAAGTGTTATAGGTACGTGGTTCATAGCCAGAGAGGATATTATTGCCTTTATTTGCAGCAGTTATTCTGTGATGATACGACTGTAGTAAAGCTTTTTCTCATCTCCCTAAATTCGTGTGCTTAAAAAAATTGTAATTGAGATACAATCTACTACTGTTCTTTTTTCATCGCCTGCTTAACGGATAGGTTATGAGAGAAAGAGTAGAAATGCTGGGAGTGTAAGGTGGAATACAGCCGTTTATATATTACTCCTTCCGTTTGCATATGTAGCAGTACTAGAGGTGGGGACTGTGGAGCCGCCATGAATTGCAAGGACGCTTGTGGAGCGTTTGTATGGAGGCGGAAGTAAACCCTTTTTGCCAGTTCACAAGACGGCAGGTTTTCCAGAACGTCCACAGAAGTAAGTGCGTGGGTATGGACCACTGATAAATTTGCTCCTGAACACGTCATTGCCCACTGTCACATAATAAGACTATGTTCAATTCGAGAGAAGGAAGGAAGGAAAATTTGGTTTAACGTCCTGTCGACATCTAGGTCATTAGAGACAGTGCACAAGCTCCGATTGTGTCAAGAAGAAGAAAACCGGTCGTGCTCTTTGCAAGGAACCATCCTGGTATTTGCTTGTAGCGGTTTAGGGAAAAAACCTAAATCCGGATGGTCGAACACGGGTTTGAACCGTCGCCCTCCTGAATGCGAGTCCATGCTCGATTCGACTGCGGTGTAACATTTGTATAGTGTAAGCGTGGTATCGTAGATCGATACCACCCTCAACACCGTGTCACAGCAGGCAACGAAAACGCACGTTTTCGACAGACGCCGATAGCTGTCACGCAGGGATCCAGTAGATCCAATGATGAGCGCCCACTGAGCCACACCGTCAGTGAAAAGGAGCGCCCTCTGCCGCCACTTTAGAGGATGGCCGATGGCTGCTACACAGGCGAGTCTCAGGACCCAGTCTCCGGCAATCTTGAGCCTTAGTCAACCTTCGACCACTGGCTCGTGCATTAGTAGTGGGAGCCTCACACTGCACTACACTCTTCATGTAATAGCCGGCCCTTATTGTTGTTCGTTCTTTTATAAATTTTGTTCCCAACGCTTCGATAAAAGTGAAAGTTAAGTAAAACTCGTTTACTGCATTTACGTGTTCGCTAATAATTTCCGCTCCTGTTCAACTTCCTGCGACGACAGTTGCTGCCCATATCTCCTTACCATTGTGTAGGAAGGAGTACGCAATAGTAAGCACCACTGTTTTGGCCACTGACAGGCCAGTCGGGCACGACGGACCAGCTGGTCGTCATTAGGTAATGGCGTCGTGTCCGTGCGTTATGGGGAGTGTGATGATGATGGCTGGTTTGTGGGGCACTCAACTGCGCGGTCATCCAATCTTTACACAATCCAATGTCAGCTACTTTCACGAATGATGATGATGATGATGATGAAATGACGGGCACAACACAAACACACAGTCCCCAGACGGAGAAAATACCCAACGCGGCGGGAATAGAACCTGGGACCCCGTGATCCAGAGGCAGCAACGCTAGCCACTAGACCACGAGCTGCGAACTTGGGGGGTGTGGGTCAGCAAGTAGGAACTATGGCTGTTGTCATATTAGCAGACATGTTGCCGCGACCACTCGGTCAACCAGCTCCTCATCTGCCACGCCAACACTGGGTGCGCTCCGTCCCAGTCTTCCCACAATGGAAAAATTCCTCACACTACTGCGACTCGAACCTGGATCCTCTGCATGGTAATCAGGCATGCCGAACTAAGGTGGCGGAATTAGGCTTCAGTGTGATGACACTATGTGTGGCATGCAGGCCTGTTGGCATCAGTTAAAACCAAAAGGAAATCGGTTTTTGTGTAATGAATGTGCGAAATGTTGCTGGAATAATTCAAACGTATACCGGAAGTGTATTAGCAGTCTGGTTACTTATATCGTGTCATAACAACATGGCAAAATATATTAATACTAACCTCAGGCTTTATGCAGCTGATACGGATTTCTGTAATGAAATACTAATTCAAAAACTTGCCGAAATATCCAATTCGATCTTAATATAGTCTCATAAGTGGCTCAATGGTAGTAACTGGTTTTAAATGGACTGAAAGGTAAAACTGTATACTTCACTACTTCTATAGCTGGGTACCTGTTCTATATCTCATCAGTTTTTACGGTAATTTAGATGGCCCATAAAGGCAATACGAAATAGGTCCCTTCGCCTGCTCTTAACACATGTGGGTTCCAATATCTGTACTGCAATACGCTGAGGTGGCCAAAGACCTCCTAACATCCTGGCGGATATCCTTACGCCCGGCGGAGTGCAGCAGCTCGGCGTTGCATGGACTCAGCAAGTCGTTGTAAGTCCCCTAAAGAAACATTCACCCGAGCTGCCTCTATAGCCGTCCGTAATTGAGAAAGTCTGCAGAATTTTGGGCACGAACTGACCACTCGATTATGACTCATAAATGGTCGATGGGATTCGTGTCAGGAGATATGAGTGGTTCAATCATCCGCTCGAATTGTGCAGAATGTTTTTCAAACCAAACGCGAACAGTTGTGGCCCGGTTACATGGCATAGTTGTTGGGAAACATGAAGTCTATAAATGGCTTCAAATGGTCTCAAAATAGCCGAACGTAACAATTTTCAGTCAATGGTCGGTTCAGTTGGACCAGAAGATCCAGTCCATTCCGTGTAAACATAGGCCACACCATCATTGGGCCACCATCAACCAGCACACTGCCTTGACCACTTGTGTCCGTGCCTTAAATCTGACATTCTCGGCACATTCTTGACAGTATAGATCTTCGATTATGGAACTGCCTAACTATTTCCGAAATGAAATGTCCCATGTGACTAGCTTCAGCTACCATTCCACGTTCAAAGTCTGTTAACTCCCATAGTACGGCCATAATCAAGTCAAAAACTTTTTCACGTGAATCGACTGAGAACAAATGACAGCTCCGTCAAGGAACCGCCGTTTTATTCTCCGTGTACACGATAGTACCGCCATCTGTATACGTGGATACCGCTGTCCCATGACTTTTTGTCACCTCGGTGTATATTGTGAAAATAATTGGACTGACATGGTGTAATCTAACTCTATTTCCCAGTTTTATTATAACACTGTATGAAATATAAAGCAAAATTTTGCCTAGCATATACCAAATCTGTAATCTGTTACCGGTTCTAATGTATCACATAACGTATTTGTTACATCACTGTTGTTTTATTTTGTAGAGTCACTGGCAGTTCTCGTTATGATTCTGATATGAACTTTTGTAATTCGGATTTGAAACTGTTACTTCTAATAGTATATTTGGCATAACATATGATGTGTGAGTGCTAATCCTCTACTTTTAATAGGAAAGCACATATGAGAAAAACGAACATAATATGCCAGTGAATACTGAACCAGTAGTTTACTTAATGTTATCAACGACCCATAGGCAGGATTCTAAACATCTTTGGTCATGTCATAACAGCTGTGTCTATACTACGACCTGTTTATAAGTGTTGGGCCGGCCGGAGTGGCCGTGCGGTTCTAGGCGCTACAGTCTGGAACCGGGCGACCGCTACGGTCGCAGGTTCGAATCCTGCCTCGGGCATGGATGTGTGTGATGTCCTTAGGTTAGTTAGGTTCAATTAGTTCTAAGTTCTAGGCGACTGATGACCTCAGAAGTTAAGTCGCATAGTGCTCAGAGCCATTTTTTGTAAGTGTTGGCCAATGGACGTAATGATGCACTATTGTATTGCTTTGGCTCCACGTATGCACAGAAATACGACTTATACCGGTCCAGATGTGCCAGTGATCTGGTAAAATGTGAATTGGACCGTGAAGCTTAAAATATGTAAGCAGCATGGTTTATAAAGCTCACGTATATGCGACAGTTGTAGACAATTGATGTAGAAACCAGTGTCACCATTTTTAATGTATTAAATTTGCTTGTAAATGACGATGGGTTGAAACTGACTAATTGTACGGATAATAAACAGATTTAAGCTTACGTGGCCAATGTTTTCGTTCTCAAAAAATGTAGAAAAGCTGTATTCAATGAGTAAAATGTCTATCAGTTACCATTTTTATTAGTCAAATTATTCAAATACTTGGGTATAACATCTCGTATGAATAAAAAATGGAACGAGCACATGGACTCAATCAATCAATGAAACTTCTGCACACTGTCGGAATGTTTAGAAAATTTTAGTCAGCATACAAGGGGCACTGGTTAGAATTCAGAAGTTTTTATTCTAGTCTAGTCTGAATTGTCCAAGTCTAGGTTACGCTTCAGAGAAATTGCTTCAGAAAAGACTTAAATTTAGATTAGGTGTTAACAAATTCCTCTTTTTTTAGAAATTATTTTATTGATATTTTCATTCTTCATTTTATATACTCCTTACTACGCACTTCATCAGTTATTTTCTTGCGGAGATACCGGTACTCATGTACTACCTCAGCCTCCAGATGATGGGTGACAGTCATTCTGAAGGTGATAGCCACCCAATGTTCTGATATTTTGTAAATGCCACAATAGTCAGCGATCACAAATATTTGTTTATTCAATTACCGATTTCGTTCATTTTGATCATTCTCAGCCTGACCTGTCTTATTTATTCACTACCGGTTTTGGTCGTTTTGATAACCCTCAGATTGATCTGCCATCTGAAGTTAACACAGAAAGCAAAAGAATTGCATTTCCTGTTACCTTCATGCAGACAGGTCAATCTGAAGACGATCAGAATGATCGAAAACGGTAATTGAATAAACAGATATTCACGATCAGCGATTTTTGTGACATTTGTAAAAGTTCACTTTAGTGTCTCATTCCCTATACTAGTTCCTCAGCATCGCATGATTTGTTGCGACCACATTCCATTACCTTTACTTAACTTTTGTTGATTTTCATCCTGTAATCTCTTTTCAAGATACTAAACATTGTGTTCAACTGCTTTTCGAAATCCTTTGCCGCCTCTGACAGTATTGGATTGCCACCGGAAAACCTCAAAGGTTTCATTTATTCCCCCTGAACTTTAATTTCCTTCCAAATTATCTCCTTGATTTCCTTCGCATCTTGCTCATTGTACATACTGAATAATATAGGGGATGGGCTACAGCCCATCTTACTCCGTTCTCAACCTCTGCTTCCCATTCATGTCCTCTGACTCGAATCAATACTGTTTGGTATTTTAATCCTGCGTCCTGAAAAATTTCAAAGAATGTAGTCCAATCAACAGCGTCGCTAAATCTAGAAATGTTATACCCGTAGGACTGCCTTTCTTTACTCTATTTTCTACGATAAGTCGCAGGGCCACTATTGTCTCTAGTGCTCTTACTGTTCTCCGGAACGCAAACTGATCTTCCCCGATGTCAGCTTATTCCAGTTTTCTCATTCTTCCGTAAACAGTTCGATACTTTGAAACCATGATTTATTCAGTTTGACGGTTTCATACTATCAACATCTGTCAGCACTTACGTTCTTGGAAATGGAATTATTATTTTACACTCTGCCGACAAGATTACTCGTCTATGTCTCGCAGATATCGCTAGAGTACTAGTTTACCTTTTTCTTCATTCTATCGTAATGTGAGACCGAATTTTTCTCCCGGGAATTTTAGGGTTGTTGCGCTACAGAAGCTAAAACAGCGGAGGAAGCTGCAGCACTGCTCTCGTTCTGTGGTACACGGATTCAAAGCGTGGAATCCGATATTCGCAAACCTCTTTGCCGAATTTTCGCAGTCGTCATTTGGGGATATCGGCGCAGCGGCGAGATAGTATGTGCAGGAACTGCGTGCGGGTAATCAGCTTAAAAGCTCCGGCGAGCCGGCAAGCGGCTGCGCCGTGCTGTAGCAAGCAGTGAGCGCCGTCTGCATAATCACGAGCGCACTGGGGGGGGCTTCGGGCCCGAGGCGGCGCCGTAGCTGTGGCCTAATGAAGACGGATGATGCGACGGGTTGTAAGGCTGGCAACTAATACACCGCTCTGCCGCCGCTGCCGCAGCCACCGCTACACAACAGCGGAAGTCTGCGAGCCGCCGTCGGTGTCATACGGGAAGCACGCTGCCACGTGGCGATGAAACTCTGCACCGCTGTGCTCGTCACAAGGCAGTTCCAGGGATACAGGCCAGATAATCGAACTCGTGACGATCAGTTTGGCTTTAGGAAAAGTAAAGGGACGAGAGAGGCAGTTCTGACGTTACGGCTAATAATGGAAGCAAGGCTAAAGAAAAATCAAGACACTTTCATAGGATTTGTCGATCTGGAAAAAGCGTTCGACAATATAAAATTGTGCAAGCTGTTCGAGATTCTGAAAAAAGTAGGGGTAAGCTATAGGGAGAGACGGGTCATATACAATATGTACAATAACCAAGAGGGAATAATAAGAGTGGACGATCAAGAACGAAGTGCTCGTATTAAGAAGGGTGTAAGACAAGGCTGTAGCCTTTCGTTCCTACTCTTCAATCTCTACATCGAGGAAGCAATGATGGAAATAAAAGAAAGGTTCAGGAGTGCAATTAAAATAAAAGATGAAAGGATATCAATGATACGATTCGCTGATGACATTGCTATCCTGAGTGAAAGTGAAGAAGAATTAAATGATCTGCTGAACGGAATGAACAGTCTAATGAGTACACAGTATGGTTTGAGAGTAAATCGGAGAAAGACGAAGGTAATGAGAAGTAGTAGAAATGAGAACAGCGAGAAACTTAACATCAGGATTGATGGTCACGAAGTCAATGAAGTTAAGGAATTCTGCTACCTAGGCAGTAAAATAACCAATGACGGACGGAGCAAGGAGGACATCAAAAGCAGACTCGCTATGGCAAAAAAGGCATTTCTGGCCAAGAGAAGTCTACTAATATCAAATACCGGCCTTAATTTGAGGAAGAAATTTCTGAGGATGTACGTCTGGAGTACAGCATTGTATGGTAGTGAAACACGGACTGTGGGAAAACAGGAATAGAAGAGAATCGAAGCATTTGAGATGTGGTGCTATAGACGAATGTTGAAAATTAGGTGGACTGATAAGGTAAGGAATGAGGAGGTTCTACACAGAATCGGAGAGGAAAGGAATATGTGGAAAACACTGATAAGGAGAAGGGACAGGATGATAGGACATCTGCTAAGACATGAGGGAATGACTTCCATGGTACTAGAGGGAGCTGTAGAGGGCAAAAACTGTAGAGGAAGTAACTATAGAGAGAGAGTAACTATAGAGAGTATATGTAGAGTAACTATGTAGAGAGTAACTATAAGCTGCGCCTTGACCTGAAATAATACGTGAAGCAAATAATTGAGGACGTAGGTTGCAAGTGCTACTCTGAGATGAAGAGGTTAGCACAGGAAAGGAATTCGTGGCGGGCCGCATTAAACCAGTCAGTAGACTGATGACCAAAAAAAATCTAACTGATACTTGTATTCATATAGAACGCAACTTGTAAATTTACTACTTCAAACAGGAGCAAATTATGATATAAAATTCAGAGGGACGTACGATAAGAAATGCCACCTTTTTCTTCTGAAAGCATGTTGGTTTTATACAGGATCCGAACACAACATACTGCTCTCCACTCTCTTGGTTACAAAACCTTATGTTTCAACAAAATCTCTGTTCAGTTTGTAACACCATAGCTCAGACACTACATACCTTTTGCTGATTCACTTTGCTTTTCATCGTTACGCTTCTGTAATTATTGTATGATTAATTCCATACTGTATAAAAGTATATACTCTTTTCTCTGTTAAAACTTTGATGGCTTTTAGATTGTATGAAATGTTGTATCTTCATTGGTTTAAAACTTTGTCTCAGTTGGAGGGAAACAAAAATTATTATATACATGGTGATCAAAAAGTCAATATAAATTTCAAAAATGAATAAATCACGGAATAATGTAGATAGAGAGGTACAAATTGACACACATGTTTCGAATCACATGGGGTTTTATTAGAACCAAAGAAAAAATACAAAAGTTCAAAAATTGTCCGACAGATGGCGCTTCATCTGATCAGAATAGCAATAATTAGCATAACAAAGTAAGACAAAGCAAAGATGATGTTCTTTACAGAAAATGCTCAATATGCCCACCATCATTCCTCAACAATAGCTGTAGTCTAGGAACAATGTTGTGAACAGCACTGTAAAGCATGTCCGGAGTGATGGTGAGGCATTGGCGTCGGATGTTGTCTTTCAGCATCCCTAGAGATGTCGGTCGATCACGATACACTTTCGACTTCAGGTAACCCCAAAGCCAATAATCGCACCGACTGAGGTCTGGGGACCTGGAAGGCCAAGCATGACGAAAGTGGCGGCTGAGCACACGATCATCACCAAACGACGCACGCAAGAGATCTTGCACGCATCTAGCAATACGGGGTGGAGCGCCATTCTGCATAAACATCGTACGTGCCAGCAGGTGTTTATCAGCCAGGCTGGGGATGATGCGATTCTGTAACGTGTCGGCGTACCTCTCACCAATCACGGTAGCAGTTTTGCTGTCCAGCCTGATCTGTCGGACATTTTGTGAACTTTTGTATTTTTTTTTTAAATTCTAATTTTCTTGGGAAATGGCAGCGCATTGCCATGCGGTTCTAGGCGCTTCAGTCTGGAACTGCGCCGCCGCTACGGTCGCAGGTTCGAATCCTGCCTCGGGCATGGATGTGTGTGATGTCCTTAGGTTAGTTAGGTTTATTAGTTCTAAGTTCTAGGGGACTAATGACCTCAGATGTTAAGTCCCATAGTGCTCAGAGCCATTTGAACCATTTGAACGAAGTCGGCGTTCCAAAACATCCCACAGTTGTTCTATAGGATTCAGATCAGGACCCTGTGCAGGCCAGTAATTAAAGGGATGTTATTGTCTCGTAACCTCTCCACCACTGGCCTTGCATTATGAACAGGTGCTCGATCGTGTTGAAAGATTCAATCGCCATCCCCGAATTGCTCTTCAGCAATGGGTAGCAAGAAGGTGCTTAAAACATCAATCTAAGCCTGTATTGTGATAGTGTCACGCAAAACAGCAAGGGGTGCTAGCCCCCTCCATGAAAAACACGACTACACCGTAACACCAAAAGCTCAGAATTTTACTGTTGACACTACACACGCTGGCAGATGAAGTTCACCGGGAATTCGCCATACTCACACTCTCTCATCGGGTCGCCACATTGTATACCGTGATTCGTCGCTCCACAAAACGTTTTTCACTGTTCAACCGTCCAATGTTTACGTTCCTTACGCCAAGCGAGGCGCCGTTTGGCATTTACCGACGTGGTGTGTAGTTTTCTCACTTCCCGCCTAAATGTCGTAGTAAAGTGGATCCTGATGCAGTCTGCTGGAATTTCTGTGTGATGGTATGGATAGAAGTCTGCCTATTATACAATACGATCCTCTTCAACCGTCGGCGGTCTCTGTCAATCAACAGACGAAGTCGGTCTGTACGCTTTTGTGCTGTACGTGTCCCTTCACGTTTTCACTTCACTACCACATCGTATACAGTGGACCTACGGATGTTTAGGAGTGTGGAAATATCGTGTACAGACGTATGACGAGAGTGACACCTAATCACCTGATCAAGTTCGAAGTCCGTGAGTTCCGCGGAGCTCCCCATTCTGCTCTCTCACGCTGTCTAATGACTACTCAGGTCGCTGATATGGAGTACCTGACAGAAGGTGGCAGCGCAATGCACCTAATATGAAAAATGTATGTTTTAGGGGTGTCCGGATACTTTTGATCACATTGTGTATGTGAACTAGACTCTGCTAGAGTATAAGGACGATCACTAGTGTCGTCTCATGATACCACTGGGAAAAATTCGACTGAAACGTGTTTATACTGCATGAAAACATGGCAAAACCTGTGCGTTATAAGCCAATGGAACGACGGAAGCACAACGTTGCGACACATACCGTGTTACCGATACTGTTTCTGTACAATGCTATTTGGATGAAACGACAGTGCGGAAATGACACTGTGGAAAAGACTCTGTGACAAAAACGTGCGTTAGTCACGGGTAGAGGGAAATGTAGCTTCACGTAGGCAGAAGATGGAAACACATGGGTTGGGAGCAGTCACATATATGTACAAGTTAATACTTAAACCCTTAAACTGTCTTTTTCTTATTTTATCTCGATCAGTATTTGCGCCCCATTTTCCTTGGTGGAGGCAGCGGGAGTGGGGACTGAGACGGGGCATGGGCTATCTTGCCTGGCCCTCTGCACCGCCCTGACTACAAACAAGTTAGATGATCTACAACTTTAGATGTGATTTTTCCTTTTTTACACATACCGTCTGATGATTTTTTAAGTTTTTTCCAACAAGAAAGCGCTTCAGATGAAGTTTGTTTGGGTCCAAAAGCGTTGTGTGCTTACGGTATCGAAGCTCGCTTAATGACAGACAGTGAAAAAATATAGCTGTCACCAGTATCATTTCAAAGTGATGCTCTATACTTTTTTTCCCCTCCCCAGATGAGTGGTCAGCTGGTCTGACTGTCATGCAGTGGAGTCAAGTTCCATTCCAGGTCATGTCAGAGGTTTTGCCTTGGTGGGAGGATGGTACAGGGTGCATTCAGCCTACCGATTGGTAGCGGTTCCAAGGTCAAGAAACAACGACCGGGAGAACGGTGGACTGACCACATGTCCCTCTATATCGCGTCTGATGACGCCATTGGCGAAGGATGACACGGAACTTGGAAGCGCCTGATTGGCCCCTCTCGGTCCAGAATGGGGAACTTTTCCTTTACTACTGTATATGTTTATGATCATCTGACAAGTGCGCTTCAGACAAATCCTGTCGTGTACAGATACGCTGACCTTTAATTAAGATTCAACTTAGAAAACAATTTTGTTCAGCAAATTGAGTGTTATTTCTTACATCAGAAGATTAATAAAATAAAAAGTAAGAAAAAATGTCCTTTTTCCATTTAATTCACTGTATTAAATTTTCGAACAATGGCCCTCAGATTCAATAGACTTTTTCGTATTTACAATATGTTCCGTTACAGTATTTACACTGAAGAGCCAAAGAAACTGGTACAGCTTCCTAATATCATGTAGGGCCCCACAAGCACGTATAAGCGGCACGACACGACGTGGGATGGACTCGACTAATGTCTGAAGTAGTGCTGGATCGAACTGACATCATAAATCCTGCAGGGCTGTCCATAAATCCGTAAGAGTACGAGGGGAGGGAAATCGCTTCTAAACAGCATGTTGCAAGGCGTCCCAGATATTCTCAATAATGTTCGTATCTATAACGATGCCCATACATAAAAACTAACACGACTTGGGAAATCTGAGGTGAAGTACGTAAACGATAGCCCGCCCCGTTAGCCGAACAGTCTAACGCACAGCTTTCCGGATTGGGAAGGAGTGCCTGGTCCCCGGCACGAAGCTGCCCGGCGGACTTGTGTCGAGGTCCAGTGAGCCGGCCAGTCTGTGGATGGTTTTTAGGCGGTTTTTCGTCTCGGCGAATGTTGGCTGGTTCCCCTTATTCCGCCTCGGCTACACTATGTCAGCGATTGCTGGCAAACGGGTTCTCCACGAACGCGTACACCACCATATATATTCCAGTAACTAACTTTCTGTACAGTTTTAACTCTCTACAGCTTCCTCATGTATGATGGAAGGTATCCTTGATGTATTAACGTGTGATCTAATATCCTGTCATCCCTTCTTACCAAATTTTCCACTTCATTTTGTAATTAACCTCCTGATTTCTTATATTATCAGTCCACATTTAAAACATCCTTCCATAGCACAACATCTCAAACGCTGTCTTATTTCCCAGTTTTTACACGGACCATGATTTACTTCCGCACACTCTTTTCCATTTAACCTGCCCTTATTGCTGACGAGATCAGCCAACTGTGACAGTGCCTGAGAATTCTGTGTTGCGTAATACAGGGCCCTAATTAAAACTGGGGCTCGATATAGTCATATGGTCTGCTATAGTCAATATTAGATAACTTATCTGAAGAAAGAGATAGTCTGTGACCGTATGGTCAAATGATTTAAGCATTGGCAAGTGATTCGAATTTTATGATAACTAGTTACAATAATGGAGGTGAAACATGGACGACAAACAGTTTAGGCAAGAATAGAAGCTTTTGAAATGTGGTGCTACATAAGAATGCTGACGATTAGATTGATACATCATGTAACTAACTAGGAGGTACTGAATAGAATTGGGGAGAAGAGGAATTTTGACACAATTTCACTGGAATTGGTTGGTAGGACACGTCTGAGGTATCAAGGGATCACCAACGTAGTATAGGAGGGAAGCGATGAGGGTAAAAAATGTAAAAGGCGGCCAATAGATGAATACAGTGAGCAGATTCAGAAGGATGAAGGTTTCAGTAGTTACTTGGAGATGAAGAGGCTTGCACAGGATAGAGCAGCATGGAGAGTTGCATCAAACCAGTCTTTGGACTGAAGTTCTCAACACCAGCAGTTACAATAAAATATATTATATTAATGTATTAGAAATCCAAACAGAAACCCAAAGAAAAATGGAGGAAACATTTACTTCGTATGTAACCACAAAGCCTTCCTAAACAAGCAATCGATTATATAACATGGGGCAAGAGAGAAATGAGATGGTAAGACCGGAACAGGACCTTGGCCTAACGATGGAGTGGCAGAAGAAGAAGGATAAAATACGGAAGAGGGATATTGTCTACTGATAAATTGGTGTAGACGATACTACTATATTTAGTAATAGTAGTAATACTTGTAGCAGCCTTATTCATCTGTAGATCTCTTTTTACAAGGATATAGGACATGTCAAAGTATTTACAAAAATTTAGAGCAATTTAAAATAAGCTAATTAGTATACACTTATATTTTCAGACTTCTACGTAGAGACAATCATTAGATTTGCTCCTGGTATACAATACTTTTTTTTCAAATAATATATTAAATAATGTAATGCCACATTGTTTACTCATATCTCACTATCAGTCACTGTACACACTATACACTCATTGTTTTATAACACTCCACTCACTACACACACACACACACAGACACACACTCACACACACACACACACACACTGGTGATCTCTGGACCATTCTCTGTTCCACAACTTCCCATTTGCTATCCTGAAAAACTGAGTACACATCCCTCCATAAGGAGTGAGATGTTGAGCTCAGAAAGAGGAAGAGGTGTTAATATTGTCCTATGCATACCTTGGGTGTAAGTATTTCAAGAAAGGAAAAAAGAAGGGAAAAAATCGTTACATGAAGGTGTTATGTGGAATGTTGCATGTTTTATAATCACTATTATTATTATTTATTTGTATAAAATTTTTTATCAGACCCCTACTCTGTTTTATCTGAATAATCCTTCAATGTATAAAATGTATTGCATAGCAGGTACTTTTTAGCTGCCTTTTTAAATAAGTGTATTTTTGCAATTTCTTTAATCTCTTTTGGTAATTAATTGTACAGTTTTATTCCTTGGTAGAAAATGCTGTTTTGAGTTTTATGTTTATTTTTTCTTGGTAAACGTAAGTTGAGTCTATCTCTTGTTGCATGGTCATGGACAGAGCTGTTTGTGCAGTAATTACCAATGTTATTTTTGATGTGTACAACCGACTTCTAAATGTATTCACATGGAGCAGTTAAAATCTACAGTGTTCTGAACAGATCCTTACAATGAGTTCGACTAGTATTTTTGATTATTGTTATTATGGCTCTTTTCTGTAGTTTCATAATTGTGTACATATTTTGTGCATTTGTTCCCCAAAAAAGAATGACATAGCTAAGAATTGAGTGTACATATGAATAAAAGACACTGCATGTTACACACTGATGATAGGATTCTAAGGGCATAACATGCTGAAGACATTCTGTTTGCAAGTACCTTTGTGTGTTCACACCACTTCAGCTGAGGATCGATATTTATTCCTAGAAATTTGAATTTGTTACACAGTCTATAGAGATGCCATCTACATTTAATTTCATTTTTCCTCTTCAAACTGAAATTCATGGCATTAGTTTTCTTTGTGTTCAATGTCGCTTTATTGCTTATTGATCAATCATAAACTTCCTTGAGAGTTTCATTTGCTTTCTCGGCAAGGAGTTCTCTTGTTTTCTCAGTGACTATAATACTGCTGTCATCGGCGAAGAGGATTTTTTTCACCATGAGTAACACTACTGGGAAAGTCATTGATGTATATCAGGAAAAGTATTGGTGCTAATACGTTACCTTTCGGAACCCCTATATTAATGTATTTTGGTTCTAATAAGTGTTTTGCTTAATGTTTAGAACTATTTGAAGTATGTGTTATCTGTACTCTTTGTACCTTATCTGTTAGTTATCATCAAAACCAGTCATTATCTACCTCTCTTATTCCTAATGCCTCTAACTTATTTAATAGAAACACCTTCGAAAGATCCAAAAATATGTCTGCGACACAATCATTTTTATCGACAGCATCAAGTACAGCTTTTGTGAATTCTACTATGGCTGACACCATATTTTTGCTACTTCGGAAACCAAACTGTGATTCGCTTAAAAGATTCTATTTATTCAGGTAATTCATTAATCTGTCTTTCATAATTGCTTCTATTATTTTTGAGAATGCTGACAGCAGGTAAATGGGCCGGTAATTTTCCATATCTTCTGCATTACATTTCTTAAGCAAAGGTATAACTGTTGCTTGTCTTAACTGCTCTGGAAATGTTTCTGATGTGAAGGATTTATTTATTATATTTGTTAAGGGGCCTTGTATAGTCCCTATGCTTTGTTTCAGTACACAGATTGGTACTTAATCTCAGCCTACCAACTTTTAATTTTTTAGTTTTTGAATTGTTTTACTGCCTTCATTCTCTGTGGTTTGAAGTAACATTATTGTATTTAGTGCAACATTATTTACAGCTGTTATATTTGTATAGGGGAATTTTTGTTGTAACTTCTCTGCAATACTTGAAAAATGCTCATTTACGTAGTTTGCTAAGTGCTGTGGATCATTTATTACTTTACCCCCTCCCTTATCAGTATGTTATTCTGCGTTTGTTTGCCTTTCGCCGTTTCCTTTTTTATAACATCCCAGACTGGTTTGCTTTTATTTTCTGTATTATATACTATTTTGTCATTAAATGACCTTTTTGCAGCAGTCAGCACCTTCGTATAGATCTTTTTGTATTTATGAATTTAAGAATTCATAGATTTCAGAATCTATAGATGAATTTAATAATTCTGGATCATTGCCAATCTTTTTCATGGAACTGAGGTATTTAAGTGTTTGGGAGGACTTCTTAATACCTGATGTAATACCATCTGTTTTTGTGGGATGTTGATACAGACATGCATACTTTTGGAAATGCCTTTTCAAAGTTCAATTTAAACAATGCAGATAAATACAAAAAACGCCATACTGCATTCATTTGTAGTGTGGCTGTGGAGAATATTAAGATCTGACGCATTTACACACTCCAGAGTATACAAAATACGTAGTAATGCAATAATAAAGTATGTATGAATGTGTAGCTTTCACTGATACTATCAGTAGCGCTGAGCTATCATCCAAAACATTGCTTGTCATGATCATATGAACTCTTCAATAGTAAATCATTTTCAATGGTTTTTATGTGAGTGTTCATTTACTGTGATAGTATAACTTCCGTAGATAACTGTAATTTTAAAGTTCTAATAAATGACAGCAGCAGACATGTTGATAAATAAAGGATTTCCGCTACGATGGAACATCGAATAACTACTGAATTATAAAGTACACTCTAAGACAGTAAAAATGCTGTAATACTAAAGAAATATCCGAATGGGCCGGATATCAGGTGATGTGATGCACATGTAGAGGCAAAATAATGCTTACAGTTACAGAAAAGTTGGATAATTTATTTTAGGGAAAGTGTTTCACAAACCGAGCAAGTCAACAACACGTTGGTCTATCTCCGGTCTTTATGCAATTAGGTATCCGGCTTGGCATTGGTTGATAGGTTTGTTGGATGTCCTTCTGAGGGATATTGCGCCGAATTCTGTCCCGCAGCCGTGTTACGTAGTCAAAATCCCGAGGTAGTTGGAGGGCTCTGCCCATGTTGTTGTTGTTGTGGTCTTCAGTCCTGAGACTGGTTTGATGCAGCTCTCCATGCTACTCTATCCTGTGCAAGCTTCTTCATCTCCCAGTACCTACTGCAACCTACATCCTTCTGAATCTGCTTAATGTATTCATCTCTTGGTCTCCCCCTACGATTTTTACCCTCCACGCTGCCCTCCAATACTAAATTGGTGATCCCTTGATGCCTCAGAACATGTCCTACCAACCGATCCCTTCTTCTGGTCAAGGTGTGCCACAAACTTCTCTTCACCCCAATCCTATTCAATACTTCCTCATTAGTTATGTGATCTACCCATCTAATCTTCAGCATTCTTCTGTAGCACCACATTTCGAAAGCTTCTATTCTCTTCTTGTCTAAATTATTTACCGTCCATGTTTCACTTCCATACATAGCTACACTCCATACAAATACATTCAGAAATGACTTTCTGACACTTAAATCTATACTCGAGGTTAACAAATTTCTCTTCTTCAGAAACGCTTTCCTTGCCATTGCCAGTCTACATTTTATATCCTCTCTACTTCGACCATCTTCAGTTATTTTGCTCCCCAAATAGCAAAACTCCTTTACTACTTTAAGTGTCTCATTTCCTAATCTAATACCTTCAACATCACCTGACTTAATTCGACTACATTCCATTATCCTCGTTTTGCTTTTGTTGATGTTCATCTTATATCCTCCCTTCAAGACACCATCCATTCCGTTCAACTGCTCTTCCAAGTCCTTTGCTGTCTCTGACAGAATTACAATGTCATCGGCGAACCTCAAAGTTTTTATTTCTTCTCCATGGATTTTAATACCTACTCCGAATTTTTCTTTTGTTTCCTTTACTGCTTGCTCAATATACAGATTGAATAACACTGGGGAGAGACTACAATCCTGTCTTACTCCCTTCCCAACCACTGCTTCCCTTTCATGTCCCTCGACTCTTATAACTGCCATCTGGTTTCTGTACAAATTGTAAATAGCCCTTCGCTCCCTGTATTTTACCCCTGCCACCTTTAGAATTTGAAAGAGAGTATTCCAGTCAACATTGTCAAAAGCTTTCTCTAAGTCTACAAATGCTCATATTGATCGAAATATTTCCATTGGGGAGAGATCCGGCGACCTAACTGGTCCAGATACGTTTTCCCAAGCACGAAGACAAGCCGTAGAAACTGTCGCTGTGTGCGGGAGCCATTATGTGGCTCAAATGTAAGCCCAGGAGGCGTTGTCATGAAGGGCAACAAAACGGACTGTAAAATATCGTCGACGTGCCGCTGTGCTGCAAGGCTTTCGATGACGCCAACCGAAGGGGTCCTGATGTGAAAGGAAATGGTGTCCCAGACCATAATTCCTGGTTGTCGAGCTGTTCGGGCCAGCCGCGTGGCCGAGCGGTTCTAGGCGTTTCAGTCTGGAACGGCGCGACCGCTGTGCTCGCAGATCCGAATCCTGCTTCGGGCATGGATGTGTGTGATGTCCTTAGGTTAGTTAGGTCTAAGTAGTTCTAAGTTCCAGGGGACTGATTACCTCCCTTAGTGCTCAGAACCATTTGAACCATTTGAGCTGTTGGGCAGGCGATAGTTAGGCTGGTATCCCACAGCTGTACAGGGCGTCTCCAGACAGGTCCTCACTGGTCATCGGGGCTCAGTTCGAAGAAGAACTCATCTCTGAAGACAATTCTACTCCATTCATAGAGATTCCAGGCCGATGACGTGTCCAACCAGCGGTTGGATACCAAACTCTCTGTCACCTGACGAACAGCTCGACAACCAGGAATTATGGTCCGAGGTTCAATTCCTTTTCATAGCAAAGCCCTTTTGTTTTTCATCCTCGGCTCCCTTACAGCACAGCGATGCTTCTACGATATTCTATGTCGTCTTTTGTTACCCTTCGTGAAAAGCCATTCTGGGCTTATATTTCAGGGAGATAATGCAGACCCGCACGCCTAAAGTTCCTACTGCTTGTCTACGAGCTTACCTTTGCAGGCAGGTTTGTCATATCTATCTCCTATTCAGAGCATTTGGAAAATGATGGGCAGGACCTTCCAACAAGCTTGGGATCTTGACGATAAAACTCGCCAGTTGGACTGAATTTGGCTCTATATCTCTCAAGGGGTCATCTAACAATTCTATCAATGAATGTCAAGCCGAATAACTGCTTACATAACGGCTAGAGGTGGACCAGTCTGTTACTGACTTTGTTACTTTGTGAAGCTCTTTCTCTCGGATAAATCATAAACTTTTTTTCTTAAATTGTAGTAATTTGTTGCTTCCCGGGAAAAACTGCCGAGTGGCTGCCGTGGGCACTCGTTTGTTGGTGACTGCGTGGCTTGCCGTGAAATCCTTTGCTATCGACCTCCGGCCCCACCGCTTCTGACGAACCACAGCATATGCATTCCCTCACAGTCCTCCTGCTACTATGGCATTTTACTAGTTAAATTAGCACATTCAGCAGCAACAAAAATAGTTTTATTAGGGCACTTTTCAGACAAGTAGTGTGAAATAACGTTTTGTTGCTAGATAAAGCATGATGTACTTCATTGGATCAGCTATGAAACTGTATTAACCTATATAAAAACCTAATAGATACTAAAGAAGGTATCAAAAAACACGGCATTTTAGTTAAAGGCCAGAAGAAACACAAATAATCTATATTCACGGCAAACATAACATTAAATAAATTACAGTCAAGTCATTAGCGCTGTTGTGCTTATTTCAAATGTAAACTATGGCTTCATAAGGCACTTACCTTATGAGAATAATATTTTTCAACCATTTAAATTCCTATCCTAAATTATTTCTTTTGCTACACGAGAGCGATGTTCTGGCGCCGATTTCCTGTACTGTTTGTTCTCCAGAAGCTACTGTCGACTCGATGTCTCCAACAGGTACTTACAGCGCACATACATCTATCGATTCCCAACCATCGATAGGACCTGGAGTTAAACCCATGGTAATACAACTATGATATAATTCCTAGTAATTAAATTCGACATCGAATCCCCATAGATCAGCTCTAAACGTCCTCCCCAGCATAATCGATACATTCACAAAACAAAGTATCAATGGTTATTCACTTATCGCTTTGGAAAAATATACATCGTACATTCCTTCCAAGCTCCCACTGGAAAACATCGCTTTTTTGTTACAAGGAACCATCACATATAGCAAGTAACTAATATTCCATCATCCACAACATAAAACTGCATAGTGTCACAACTGTGAATAAACGATTCTGCGCAGAATTCTCCCCACTAGACTGTCTTTCATTAGCAGACAGGCTGCTAAATAAAATGCTTAATTACATACTTAATACTTTTCACCTCAAAACAATTACCATTTTAGAAGTTTACGTTTTACACTAAATCCAGCAGTAACTTGTAGGCATTAACACAAGGAAACCATTCGAAAATAATACACACGATAAATCAAAGTTACTCCAATAAAACTGCCATTGAAATCCTTACCTATGCTGTACATATAATTCTCTCTCAATAAACAATCAAATTGTCCACAGTTGTGGACCTCTGCTTACCAAGAGTTCTTTTTAAATTGAACTCATGAGCAGAAAAGTAAAATTCAAATTCAAGAAGGTGCTGCATGTTGATCAGCATGTGTGTGTGTGTGTGTGTGTGTGTGTGTGTGTCATATGACTCTCTCTTTCTCTCCCTCTCTCTGTACCTTGCAAGTAAGCCATTTGTTCATCAACATACAGCACCTTCTTAAATTTGAATTTTACTTTTCTACCCACGTGTTCCACCTCTACACATTTCTTTTCACAATTAATTACTATGAAGTACTCCATCAAAAAATCATTAACCAACACAATTTATTTTTCATTTGTGCTTTTACTTTAAAGAAAAAAAGCAACTCATTCTAAACTTAACTCCATCACTTTCAAATTCTCCCAACATTTCTTCTTTCATAGGTTTGTTTAACAGACCCATTGTAGTTTTGATTTATGTAGCAGCGACTGCAAAAATTATAATTTTTTTGTATTGTTTTATATGTTGACAAAATTTTCTGAGACCACTTCCAGAGTTGAGAACTGCACGTGCTTTCTGATCACAAATATCGATTTCTACAATTGTCTGTACATTTTCAGTTCATTATTAATAAATAGGGGAGCTATGTTTTTCTCTTCTGTAGATTTGATTTTAACTCTTCAAAAATAAAGATAATAATGAGTTAAATACAAAGTACTAATATTCCACAATAATATCTCTTTAATAGTTATGCTATGAGACGGCATTCAGCTTCTTAGGCCATCATCAGATAACGTAATACTAAACAGGGAGTCCACACAACTTCAGTGAGAATTCATAGTGGCACAAAGATTGCTGTACAAAGATATGTGGTGACCGGAGTTTATTAACGAACAGAATTTCAAGTTGTGTTAGTTTTCAGCCTTCAGTCCCCTTATGGAGAACATCACATTTCATATAATATGAATGCCACTCATTCAGAGCATGTTCTTTCTTTTTTAGTCTGTAACCCCTTTCATACTCAAGTAAATCTAGCAATATCTCTTCCTGATTGACTTATACAAAATTTGTCGCAGAAATTGCAGAAATTTCTATAACTAAAAGTGGGATCTGATCTGTACTACCGAGCAAGGTGGCGCAGTGTTAGCACTCTGGACTCGCAATTGGGAGGACGACGGTTCAATCCCGCGTCCGGCCATACTGATTTAGGTTCTCCATGATTTCCAGGCAAATGCCGGGATGGATCCTTCGAAAGTTCAGGGCCGACTTCCTTCCCCGTCCCTCCCTCCCTAACCCTATGAGACCGATGACCTCGCTGTTTGGTCTCTTCCCCCAAATAACCCCCAACCCAACCCTCTATCTATCTGGTCTGTACTGTTGAAAAGAAGGTGGCGAACAGTATCCCTATATAAAAAGCTGGAGCAGATTTCCTGGAAACAAACTGCGAAATCCTACCCATATGTATCGTTGGAGCCCATTTGTGAATTCAACTGTTAAAGAGAATTGTTTATTTGTCTAGTGGTACCTCTCCACAAGCACAGTACATCTTCCACATACCTGTTCCAACATTGTATTTGACAACGTAGGGGCTCTTTATCTAAAAATGTTTGCTTAAAATTATCCATAAACGTATCACATAATAAATAGCACACTGGGGATCCAACTGCTAACCCATCTAACTATCTGTACAGAGGCTGCTGAAACTGAAGATGGATTCCATTTATGCATGTTTCAGTTGCCACCCTTATATCTTTTGCTTCCAATGGATTTTATCTGGTTTTATGTAACCTTTCTGTTGAAATTTCCATTGCTTCTGCAACAGGAATATTAGAAAACACGCTGTTAACATCAAATGAGACTAGTTTTGAGCCAGATGAAATGGGTACAACTTTAGTTTTTTCGCTAATGCAAATGAACTAGATATTGCAAATTTTTGTTGAAATTTAGTTTTTGCTTTGTTTTGGCTAATTTATGGCAAGGTGCTGCAACTGTCCACACTAGAGGTTTTATTGGAACACCTCCGTTGTGAAGCTTACATAACCGATATAACTTAGTTGCAATTGGTATCATGTTTCTGAAGTATATGGCATCACTATCAGTAAATATTGATTTGCAAGTTTTAATAAGATTCTTCACTTCCAAGGCATATTTCATTGTGGGATCTTTGTGTACCTCAGGTAACCCTAACGAGTTGAGGAATGTAAACACTTTTCCGATATATTCTGACTCATTAAGTAGCACTAAACTCTTCCCCTTGCCATCCTTGGAGGAAATCACATCTTACAAAGACGATCTCATTATGAAGTATGCTCTGGAAGTGAGGAACCTTATTACAACCGCATACAGTACAAAACTACACTGATAACAAGTGGGTGTAAATGTTGTATGTGCATAGGTCTTCACATGTTTTTGCCAGGAAACTAAAATCCAGGAAATATACTCCAGCTTTTTACACTTGATTCGGTCTATTCGTCACATTCTCCAGTTTGTACATAAGATATAATAGCCTGTACTGTTGCTCTCTTGTATATAATTTTTGGCTTATACATTGTCATAGTTTTAATATTTGAATATACTATACCACAATATTTATTTGTTCAGAGACTCTTTAGTTATTACATTATGCTCGTGGTTTGTATCGATATTGTCACAAAATGTCAAACATCTCGGTACAGCATTCTTTGTACAGCTATGAATTCTCGCTGATGTTGTATGGGCCACATGTTCAACATTAAGTTATCTGTCGATGGCCTAAGAAGCCGAAAGCTCGTCCATAATGAACTAATAAATATTATTGTGGAACATTAATACTTCGTATACAAGTTATTAATATGTCCTCCAAGAATCGATGGAATATTCCACAAAAATAATAATAAGATTAAAAAATCGTACTAACCAAAGTCTGACGGTAATATTCAGAAGAACGTGGTTTGCTATGTACTTAAGAGATCAAAGAAGCAAAATTTTCCACTCGCTTCGTAGCGATAAGGATCGCGATCAAATGTTTACTGTCGCCTTTCATGTTAGAAAATAAATTCTTACCGCTCCGTTGACTCAGAAAGTTTGCTTGATGAACTACGTACCACGGGTGCTCGCCATACGGTCTGCGTGCTAAAAAGTTTCGCCGATGCTGAATAGGCAGCGAAACTTTTTATAAGTTAACTTATTTACTGTGTGAAAATGAACCAAAGCAAACGCCAGAAGTGTCAAGAGAAATAGGATTCCGAGAATATAGCCTTCAACATTCGTGAATATTTAACAGTTACGTTGTGCAATAGTCATTACACACATAGCGATTCTAAATGGGGAAACTCTAATACGTTACCAATAGACAAGAGCCGTCAGGGCACAACAATTTTGATCGGGACTATTTCAGGAATCACCGATCAAAGAGATACTGGAAGCTTAATGCGTCGCAAGTTATTTTATTAGTACATGAAGAATCTCAGACTGGATCACAGTCTATTTTAGTGACTAACGATTTCGATCTGCCTGTTGCAGTCTCTTCGTTAATTGTTTGCGAAGTAGGTATAAAATGAGCCGTCACGAATGAATCTAAAACTCTACAGCAGAATATGCATTGTCTTCAACTGTCATGGTGACTTAAATATATGTGCTGAACCGGATCGAGAACTCTAAACCTAGCCCTTGGCGATTAATGATCTTATCTTCTGAGCTATTCAGGCACGATTCACGAGCCACCAACTTTCCTTCAGGCAGCAGCTCTTTCCTACTTACTAAACTCCTCAGAAGCTCTCCTACTTATCTTTCAAGGTTAGCTGTCCAGGAAGAAAACTGCGAAAAACTTGATTCACGACAACGTACATGCTGTTTTCTAGAATGAATTATCACTCTGAAGCGAGATGGAATGTGAGTCGTAATTGTATAGCTCAGATGCTAGGAGTATTCCATGACAAAAGTAAATTTCCCGGTGCGAGGCCCGCACTTAGTTTGAATTTGTCTGGTAGTGTCACATGTTCCACCTGTTCGTCCATTGGACACAATTTCGGTAGTTGCATGGGGTCGGACCTTGTGCGTCACATTAGCGCACGTTCCGTGGGTCCACAGTGCCTCTTAAGGCAATGTTGTATTCTCATACAGTTCCAAGGTCAAACATAATTTTCCAAACAAGCAATGAAAATGGGCTATTGCTAATATACAAGGTGTTTCACAATTCTTATTACAGGCTTCTTGGGGCTGTAAAGGACACAAAGTTTTGGCGAGGAATGTATGTCCAGAAATGTACGGTCTGGATGTAAAATAAGTTTGAAGATCGCATGTTCTGCTTTCAATCCCCCCGCTTCGCGGTACGTGCATAGTGGAGACAATGAGCTGTCACCGGCGTTCTCCACATGAGATGGTTTGCTTATGGATCGTGCTGTTCGTTGCGAAAGTTGAATCTGTGACGCATTCTTTTATACGCACGGTCCACAATTTCTGGAGCGCATCCTTGGAACACGGCAATTATGGGGATACCAGTTTCTCGCACCCGCTGGTGTAATCGGACGGAAATGATAGCCTATATGAGGGACTGAGAAGCTAGGAAAACGCTTTCGATGTACACGTTCTGCAGCTCAGATTTGAAAGTGATCCGATTTCCAAACGGCACAATTTCAGACATGGATGCATTATCAGAACTGTATCTACTGTCCCCTCTGCAGCCCCTACATTGATACTGAGTCCCCGCTACAGTCCCTGAAGTAAGCTTCCCAACAGGGACTTTATTTTTAATTCCGGATTAGTATAGCGTGCACATGGCCATCGACAAGCGGTATCTGCTTCACAGAATTCAAAATATCTTTCAAATTACAGTGATCTCTCGCACATAGTTTCCTGTATTATTTAATGTGACTGCTACTTTTTTATATAATTTCACTTGCCTTATACACTGATTTCTCAGCGCGTGGAAAAGGCACTTACCAAATACAGTAATGCTCTTATCTAATTGTACGACAATTTTTGTTCAGCGTACCAGTTTTAGGCGGATAGTGGAGAGACACGGAGAGCTACAAGCCGATCTACATATGGCTTTCATTGATTTGGAGAAAGCATATGACAGTCGCAAGGAGCGGAACATGGAGAAGCATGAGCGAGCAGTGCGTGCCAGAGAACTATGTGAGGGTAGTGAAGGAAATGTACAGAGGAGCAATGATACAGGTGAGAAGTAGTGTGGGCATGACAAAGGAATTTCCAGTAAAAGTAGGGTTACATCAAGCGCCTGCGCTTACTCCGTACCTCTTTGACCTGATTATGGATGTGCTGGTGAAAGATGTGAAGAAGGAAGCGCCGTGGAATATGATGTTTGCGGATGATGTGGTTCTTTGTGAGCAGAGCATCGACAGACTTGAGGAAAAGCTGGAGGATTGGAGGAAGGCACTAGAAGAAAGATGGATGAAAATTAGCAGGACAAAGTCAGAATATTTACCACTGAAAGATGTGCAGATGAGGTCTTGCAAGATCCAGGATGATGAGCTGAAATCGGTCTGCAAATTTAAATATCTGGGGTCGTACATACAGAGGGATGGAGGACTGGAAAGCGAGATACAACACCGAATAAATTGCGGTTGGAACAACTGGAGGAAAATGAGCGGAGTGTTGTGTGACAAGAAGGTGAGCACTGGGTTGAAAGGGAAAGTGTACAAGTCGGTGTTAAGGCCTGCTATGATATATGGGGCAGAGACATGGCCAATCACAGTAGCCCAGGAAAGGAAGATGGGAGTGGCAGAAATGAGGATGCTGAGGTGGATGTGTGGGGTAACAAGGAATGACAGGATTAGAAATGAATTTGTTAGAGCAGCTGTCAAAGTGGGACGTATGGGGAAAAAGATACAAGAGATCAGACTAAGGTGGTACTGGCACTTACAGAGAAAAGGGGAAGAGTATATCGGAAACAAAGTTGAAGATATCAAGATTGAAGGACCGAGAAGGAGAGGAAGACCGAAGATGGGATGGAAGGATAAGATATCCGGGGACCTAAGTGAGAAAGGATGGAAGAAGGAAGAGGCAATGGATAGAGTACTATGGAGGAGAAGGATCCAGAAGAACAACGCTGACCCTACGTGACGTGGGACAAGGTGGCGATAAAGAAGAAGAAGAAGAAGAAGATACTAGCTTTAGATTTTCTGTATTTGTCATTGAAGATGTGCTTTACATCCAGAGATCATCAATGAGTTGTTTATTTCACGGATTATATACACTCCTGGAAATTGAAATAAGAACACCGTGAATTCATTGTCCCAGGAAGGGGAAACTTTATTGACACATTCCTGGGGTCAGATACATCACATGATCACACTGACAGAACCACAGGCACATAGACACAGGCAACAGAGCATGCACAATGTCGGCACTAGTACAGTGTATATCCACCTTTCGCAGCAATGCAGGCTGCTATTCTCCCATGGAGACGATCGTAGAGATGCTGGATGTAGTCCTGCGGAACGGCTTGCCATGCCATTTCCACCTGGCGCCTCAGTTGGACCAGCGTTCGTGCTGGACGTGCAGACCGCGTGAGACGACGCTTCATCCAGTCCCAAACATGCTCAATGGGGGACAGATCCGGAGATCCTGCTGGCCAGGGTAGTTGACTTACACCTTCTAGAGCACGTTGGGTGGCACGGGATACATGCGGACGTGCATTGTCCTGTTGGAACAGCAAGTTCCCTTGCCGGTCTAGGAATGGTAGAACGATGGGTTCGATGACGGTTTGGATGTACCGTGCACTATTCAGTGTCCCCTCGACGATCACCAGTGGTGTACGGCCAGTGTAGGAAATCGCTCCCCACACCATGATGCCGGGTGTTGGCCCTGTGTGCCTCGGTCGTATGCAGTCCTGATTGTGGCGCTCACCTGCACGGCGCCAAACACGCATACGACCATCATTGGCACCAAGGCAGAAGCGACTCTCATCGCTGAAGACGACACGTCTCCATTCGTCCGTCCACTCACGCCTGTCGCGACACCACTGGAGGCGGGCTGCACGATGTTGGGGCGTGAGCGGAAGACGGCCTAACGGTGTGCGGGACCGTAGCCCAGCTTCATGGAGACGGTTGCGAATGGTCCTCGCCGATACCCCAGGAGCAACAGTGTCCCTAATTTGCTGGGAAGTGGCGGTGCGGTCCCATACGGCACTGCGTAGGATCCTACCGTCTTGTCGTGCATCCGTGCGTCGCTGCGGTCCGGTCCCAGGTCGACGGGCACGTGCACCTTCCGCCGACCACTGGCGACAACATCGATGTACTGTGGAGACCTCACGCCCCACGTGTTGAGCAATTCGGCGGTACGTCCACCCGGCCTCCCGCATGCCCACTATACGCCCTCGCTCAAAGTCCGTCAACTGCACATACGGTTCACGTCCACGCTGTCGCGGCATGCTACCAGTGTTAAAGACTGCGATGGAGCTCCGTATGCCACGGCAAACTGGCTGACACTGACGGCGGCGGTGCCCAAATGCTGCGCAGCTAGCGCCATTCGACGGCCAACACCGCGGTTCCTGGTGTGTCCGCTGTGCCGTGCGTGTGATCATTGCTTGTACAGCCCTCTCGCAGTGTCCGGAGCAAGTATGGTGGGTCTGACACACCGGTGTCAATGTGTTCTTTTTTCCATTTCCAGGAGTGTAACTTGTTTTCTAAATTATATGATCTGTGTTAACCCCGTGGGTACCAGTAGTTTCTGCATGAAACCATTTTATTATTATTATTTTATTTTTGAACCACGAGGACAATTCTCATGAACGCAGCGACGCTGTTGCAAGAAGGAAACATCTAGTGGTTCAGTGGCACTTCAACGTATGTAGTGCGTTGCAGCAGTCATTTACAGCATTCAAGCTAACAGTCGACCCAGACATTGTGCTACGTGATTGTGGGAGGATGCGTGTGACATGTGGGTTTTCTTTTTACAGTGATCATACTGAGGAGATCACTGACAGTGAAAGTAAATATAACTAAGTTACTGTAACTTAAATATCAAATTGTACTACTGCCGTTATGAGCGGTTTCCAAATGATATCACTGGAGCAGTATGTACTTTTGATATAGATTTAGTAAGTTATAGGCCACTAAAGGCTTAAGACTATAATTTGTTTTAGGCATTATGAATTCATGGGATTTTCGAGATGTGAGACTCAGTCTAGGAAAAGTGTGAAACGTGTTCCAAATATATCTTATGAAATGATAGTTAGGTCAAAACTAAATGTGTCAGTGGTTAAAAAATAAAACCATAACTTTAAATGAATTGATTGTTTAGTTTCCGGCAAATCTTTCTGCCATTCGTTAAACCACCTCATTAAAATAAATGATTGTCAACTTTTTGTCAGTTTCTTCTTGTACTCGTTGCTTACTCAGATGGTGAAGTCAATTCTATTAAAAACTGTAACATTTCTTTTTGTATTGTTGGGACTCGAACGGTTTTCGAAATTCCGAACAACGGGCATATTTCAACACTAAATATTCATGGACATTTGTTTGGTTTTGAAGCTCGGCCTGTTCGTTCAAAATAATCTCAGAACATTTCGACGACTGCGTGAAAATTTCTCTTTCTTCCAAAATACTTAGCAGTCCACATTTTTCTGTGGTATGTAGTATAGAAAGGCATTGTGCTATGTCGCTGGCCGCACGTTTTTATTCTTTGTAGTGTAAGCTATATGACGACAGTTTGTTGCCGGTAAGATTCGGTTGTTATAATCAGATGCCCGCTGAATTACGTCTCGAAATTTTTTTGTCTGTCCTCTGTATATTTTCTCACTACTATCGTATTTTAGCTTATAAAAACCTGCTTGGTTAAATCTGTTAAATCTAAAGGGTTGTTCTCGTATATGCCTGAGTTTAAAACAATTACGCTATATGATCAACAAAATTTTTCAAAGGTCAGGCATGGGATTTCAATCAAATAAAGTGGAAGTGATTCGCATTAGACTAAAGCCACTTTTTCTCTTTCTACATCACTTCTGTATTCAAACTGTGCAGTAATTACAATTTCAAGCCATGATATACTGATATGTCAATGTCACAGTCTGTCTCTTTGCAAGGATGCTGTAACATAGTTTTGTACTTCGGTGCAGAAGTTGGATTGTATATAGTTCAGTCTCAAGTTGCTCTGACCATTACGTTAAAATACAACATGCGCACTTTGAAGACAGAATAGCTGTGCAGTCATTTTAGGTTAATACAAAAACGTTTGTTGCACAGACAACGTAAATACTTTAAGTAGATGGTAAAAACAGAAATAGATCTCGACACTGAAATACACACATCAAAAAAATTTTTGCATCACCCCGGTTCCCAGAACTCCTGAAGATAGACGTTAACTGAGGATATAATATCACAGACACAGTCTCTTTGACTATTCAGAGATGTCACTAAACCCGCCCAAAGATATAAACAACCATGCATGAGCAGCGCCTATTAGACGGAGAGGGTCCGACAGCCGATCAGATCCAGTCTTTCCACCAGGAAGGAGGTACACGGATCGTGTTTTCTGTAGTTCAACCATGCCTAGACAGTCAGTACCGCGGTTCGATCGCGACCGCATTCTTACTTTGTGCGAGGAAGGGCTCTCAACAAGGGAATTTTCCAGGCGTCTCGGAGTGAACTAAAGCGATGTTGTTCGGACATGGAGGACATACAGAGAGACAGGAAATGTTGATTACATGCCTCACTCAGGCAGCCAAAGGGCTACTACTGCAGTGGATGGCCGCTACGTAAGGATTATGGCTCGGAAACGCCAACATGTTGAATAATACCTTTCGTGCAGCCACAGAACATCGTGTTACGAGTCAAACTGTGCGCAACAGGCTGCATAATGCGCAACTTCACTCCCGACGTCCATGGAGAGGTCCATCTTTGCAACGACGACAGCATGCAGCGAGGTATAGATGGACCCATCAACATGTCGAAGGACCGCTCAGGATTGGCATCACGTTCTCTTCACCGATGAGTGTCGCATATGTCTTCAACGAGACAATCGTCGGAGACTTGTTTGGAGGCAACCAGGTCAGGCTGAACGCCTTAGACACGCTGTCCAGAGATGGTATCATGGTGGAGGTTCCCTACTGTTTTGGGGTGGCATTATGTGGGACGGAACGTACGCCGCTGGTGGTTCTGGAAGGCGCCATAACGGATGTAGGATACGTGAATGCTATCCTCCGACCGATAGTTCAACCATATCGGCAGCATATTTGGGAGGCATTCGTCTTCATGGACGACATTTCGCGGTCCCATCGTGCACATCTTATGAATGACTTTTTTCAGGATTACCACAATAGCTCGAGTAGCCAGCATGTTATCCAGACATGAACCATATCGACATGCCTATGAAAGACTGAAAAGGGCTGGTTGTGACCAACCAACCACTCTGTGGGATCTACGCCGAAGGAGTGGGACTATGTGTCCCAAGAGTGCCTTCATAAACTTGTGGATAGTATGGCACGACGAATACAGGAGTGCATGAATGCAAGAGGACGTGCTACTGGTTATTAGAGATACCGATGTGTAAAGCAATCTGGATCACCACCTCTGAAGGTATCGCTGTATTGTGGTACGACATACAATGTATCTCTTTCATGAGAGCAACAAAAAGGGTGGAAATGATGTTTATTTTGATCTCTGTTCCAATTTTCTGTAAAGCTTCCGAAACTCTCGGAACCGAGGAGATGCAAAACTTTTTTTGATGTGTCAATAATTGCAGAGGTAAGTACTCGCCGTTATAATCACTGCAACAAATGGAGAGAAATAATGATGTATTACCTATTTTGCTTATACAGTAAAGTAACAATCACAGGTGATTACATTTATAAATGTTTTGCGGTGTACCAGAGTGAAACTTTACTTTAATATTATGTGGGTACACTGATGGGCATTAAAACTGCAACATCGTTAAGGCGAGTAAATAAAGAAAGTTTACTTAACGACCATATACAGTATATAGTAGGAAGAATATATGAATCCATTTGTAGATGATCCGTCACATACACATGACCACTGTCTATGTTAGATGTGAACGTGCAATAACCAGACACAGACGGCAGATGACAGCGCCATGAGCGGAGGGTATTAAAAGCGTGATACGATGGGGCAGAAAGCAGTGGAGTCATTTTCGTAATGCGGAAACGAGGCGATTTATCTGACGTCCAAAAGGGCAAGATCATTTGCTTTCGGACCAATGGTGGAAGCATTTCCAAGATGGCTATGTGCCACTGTGGTTAAAGTATACCCTGCATCACATAATGGCGCTAACAAAAACTGGCGCAGAGGCAACTGTCGTCCACCACTGGCCATATATAACAGGAGTGAACGACAGCTGTGGATATGTGTACGGGCGAATAGATGTGCTACTGTTGAGCAACTGACCGCCCAGTTGAACCAAGGCTCTACCTACACCGTTTCTCGCCTCTCATTCAGTGAACGCTGCCGGACAAGGGCCGCCACAGCCGGTGCCTGGTCCATCCACCCATTCTGACTACTGCTTATTGGTGACGAAAGTTTGAATTTTGACACCAATACAGCAACTTCACTTCTACTAAGTGGCAACAGGTGGCCTTTTCAGGTGACTCACGTTTTATGCTCCATTTGGTAGATGGCTGTAGGATCATCGAAAGGGTCCACGCTGGGAAAGGGAGCTTTGTGGTCTGGAGAACATTCGGGTGACATTCCCTGGGTGACGTCATCATTCTGGAAGGCACAATGGATCAACACCAGAATGCAGCCATTCCTGGGTACCACATACACCCCTAAATGCAGTTTGTTCTTCTTCAGTACGATGACATCTACTGGCAGGAAAATGAAACGCCTCACGCACTCGCAGTATGCATGTGTGGGTTGGAACAGCGCCATTGTCTACCAAACTCACCGGAGAATCTGCGGGACCACCTTGGTAGAGCTGTTCGTGGCATGGGCTCTCAGCCGATTAACCTAACGCAGCTGGCCACGACATTGGACTCGGCTTGGCACGACATCCCTGTCGGCACCTTCCAGAACCTCACTGACATACTTTTTGCACTTTGGCGCTGTAAGAGGTGGTTATTCACGCTTCTTACAGGAGGTCACATTAATATGACCGAATTGTGTATACAGGGTAGTCCATTGATCGTGAGCGGGCCAAATATCACGAAAAAAGCCTCAAACGAAAAAACTACTAAGATAGAAACTTGTCTAGCTTGAAGGGGGAAACCAGATGGTGCCATAGTTGGCCCTTTAGATGGCGCTGCCATAGATCAAACGGATATCAACTGAGTTTTTTTTTAAATAGGAACCCCCAATTTTTATTACATATTCCTGTAGTACGTAAAGAAATGTGAATGATTTAGTTGGACCACTTTTTTCGCTTTGTAATAGATGGCACTGTAATAGTCACAAACAATTCTAGACGATCAGTTGGTAACAGATAGGTTTTTTAATTTAAAATGTAGAACGTAGGTACGACTTAACATTTTATTTCGGTTGTTCCAATGTGATACATGTAACTTTGTGAACTTATCATTTCTGAGAACGCATGCTGTTACAGCGTGATTACCTGTAAATACCACATTAACGCAACAAATGCTCAAAATAATGTCCGTCAACCTCAATGCATTTGGCAATACGTGTAACGACATTTCTCTCAACAGCGAGTAGTTCGTCTTCTGTAATGTTCGCACATGCATTGACAATGCGCTGACGCATGTCGTCAGGCGTTGTCGGTGGATCACGATAGCAAATATCCTTCAACGTTCCCCACAGAAAGAAATCCGGGGACGTCAGATGCGGTGAACGTGCGGGCCATTGTATGGTGCTTCGACGACCAATCCACATGTCATGAAATATGCTATTCAATAACGCTTCAACCGCACGCGAGCTATGTGCCGGACATCCATCATGTAGGAAGTACATTGCCATTCTGTCATGCAGTGAAACATCTTGAAGTAACATCGGTAGAACATTACGTGGGAAATCAGCATACATAGCACCATTTAGATTGCCATCGATAAAATGGGGGCCAATTATCCTTCCTCCCATAATGCCGCACCATACATTACCACGCCAAGGTCGCTGAAGGTCCACTTGTCACAGCCATCGTGTATTTTCCGTTGCCCAATGGTGTATATTATGTCGATTTACGTGACCGCTGTTGGTGAATGACGCTTCATCGGTAAATAGAACGCGTGCAAAAAGTCTGTCATCATCCCGTAATTTCTTTTGTGCCCAGTGGCAGAACGCCATGCAATTCCTGGTGCATAGAAATATGGTACGGGTGCATTCGGTGTTGATGTAGCATTCTCAACACCGACATTTTAGAGATTCCCGATTCTGGCGCAATTTGTCTGCTACTGATGTGCGGATTAGCCGCAACAGCAGCTAAAACACCAACTTGGGCATCATCATTTGTTGGAGGTCGTGGCTGATGTTTCACATGTGGCTGAACACTTCCTGTTTCCTTAAATACCGTATCTATGCGGCGAACGGTCCGGACACTTGGATGATATCGTCCAGGATACCGAACAGCATACATAGCACACGCCCGTTGCGCATTTTGATCACAATAGCTATAAATCAACACGATATCGACCTTTTCTGCAGTTGGTAAACAGTCCATTTTAACACGAGTAATGTATCACGAAGCAAATACCGTCCGCACTGGCGGAATGTTGCGTGTTACCACGTACTTATACGTTTGTGACTATTACAGCGCCATCTATCACAAAGCGAAAAAAGTGGTCCAACTCAAACATTCATATTTCTTTACGTACTACACGAATATGTAATAAAAAATAGGTTCCTATTTAAAAAAAACGCAGTTGATATCCATTTGACCTATGGCAGAGCCATCTAGCGGGCCAAAATAGCGCCATCTGGTTTCCCCCTTCAAGCTAGACAAGTTTCTTTCTTTGTAGTTTTTTAATTTGACTCTTATTTCGTGAGATATTTGGCCCTGTCATTATCAATGGACCACCCCGTATAACAACGTATAATAAAAAACTAGTGTGACCATAGCTCCTCACAGTGTAAGACGCTGAAGGCAAAGCACCTTTAAAGGTTCACATAAACTTCTTATTTGAAATATACGCAACCTGCAACTCTTTAAATTCAATGCCTTCAATACAGAAGTTCTCGTTGTTCGAACTGTGTGCCGTAACGTAGTTTTACTACGCTGCTGCTGCAGAAAACAGCAGATATGTTGTGGGTGATGTGAAAGTAACATGAGCAGAACAGAGGTGAGTTTCCGGATGGAGCTGTATTAAATTTAAACGGCAGAAATTTCAGCTTTTTCATTTGATGTAAATGATTAAATTCCAGTTACTGCACAAATTAACTGCCAGTTACGGCTCACAAAAACTGTTTAACAAACACATATATAACTGAAAATTTTTTGTAGGTGGTGCCAGACAGCCATGGCGAAGTTACTAATACTGTAGTACACAGCTGTTAATACTTCATTTTTCGATAGTGAATCTATCTTTAGGCCCCTGTCCCGAAGGATAATAACCACGAAATAGGTGTATGTAACTATTATACAAAGTACTTTATGAAACATTATTCTTCATGTGTACAAACAATACTCACAGCGTGTCAGATATTATGACAAGGTAATAAAAATTGTGACCGAGGGCTTGTTTAGTTCAACTATAATTTTTTCCAAAAATTCGGGTATGAATAGCACCACTTAAACGCCCAATGAAACTCCTAACATGTTCTGTTCTTGATACAGCTGCCTATTTCTTGATACAGCTGCCTATGTGTAACAGTCACGTCTTGTAAACAAGATATCCATTTATGCCAACACTATTCTGTCATTTAGAACTAGGTGGGAGCAAAAAATAGCGTATATGTTAGTATGTACGATCATTAAGATGTCGTAGTAGTATTCATATCAACAACTTCACAGAATGTGGCTGCGATTTCAATCACAACTAGAAGTGTGAGGTAGCAGTTAAACGTAACATTCAACACTCAGTGCTAGTTTCATCTGTTGACTGATGCTAGCTCATCTTTCTAACAAACCTGGGTCACAACAGCGAGTGTGACTGCAGTTTCAGTGACAAGTCGCAATCATAGTCGCAAAAAGCAACTGAAAATGGCATTAACATTCAACGCGGTGTGGCATTTGTTAACGAATGTTGGTATTTGTTTCTAATAATACAGTTTCTCGTATTATCGATTTATAATTTATTTATGGTCGAAGAAACGAATCAAGAAGCTAATCCGATCTGCGAAAGATTTTACGCTTGGAGTTCTATCCAGCAAAAGCACTGATATATATCGCTAGAGTGTGATATACCCTTCCCAGGCGAGGTCTAGGTTAGTCTGGAAGGTAATATTTTAGTTGAGATTTGGTGAAGGCAATAAATGTCAATGTGAAATAAAGATTGTTTTAATATATAGACCTATAGAGTAGCTCAGTATTTACACCCGTGATACATTAAAACATAGCACCCATTTCGTCATAAAAACTGAGACTGCAAGTTATTTTCAAGAAAGTTAAATTATATAATGGATAAGGCTTCGACGAATATGTTGATGCTCACAATACACACATATTGTACATATACTATTTTATATGCAAGGAGGGATTCATTGTGTAACTTTTACTAAATTTTTAACAACAGAGTATTCACAAGACACATATTTTTTTAACACTGCAAAACACAGGTAATCATTTGTGTGTATTTTGGGTATTGCACTTAAACTACTACCGATGTCAGGTTTTAGCTGTAAGATTCATACATTCACTGGATTCACTTGCACGTGAACCTTCCAGCCTGACCTACATCCTGGGCTAGCCTACATATCAGTTTGTCACCACAACAAAGATTTATGAGGAGAGTACCAAAGTCACATTCTAGCCAGTCTTCACCAACAGGTAGATGGCAGAAAATTTTGGTGTATCGCACGGCTTAAACAAGGGGACAATGGAATTCACTCACAATGTATCTCACATATATTTATCACCCGTTTCAGTTCGGAAGATGACTTCAACGACACACTGTTCCATTAACAATTTTGTGCACTTACAAGGACAGTTACGGCTCTTTAAAAGTGCGAGTTCTTCAAGGATGTCTTGATTCTTCAAAAATGGCTCTGAGCACTATGGGACTTAACATCTATGGTCATCAGTCCCCTAGAACTTAGAACTACTTAAATCTAACTAACCTAAGGACATCACACAACACCCAGTCATCATGAGGCAGAGAAAATCCCTGACCCCGCCGGGAATCGAACCCGGGAACCCGGGCGCGGGAAGCGAGAACGCTACCGCACGACCACGAGCTGCGGACTCTTGAATCTTTACGGTCATCACTAGATGTAGATAGATAAGTAGTGCAGATAGTAACCCAAGTGGGAACTGCGTCTTGAAAAACACGTGGATTCGTAACCTTTTCTCCCGTTATAATTATTAGCACTGTAATTCACAGTGTAAAACTGCTAATATTTCCAGTAGTGAAAGATGCAGAGTGGGATTGGTTTCACACTTGACAGTAAAGGAAATAAGCTCATTCACAGGCCTATAAACTAACATTTCTTCTGAAGAAGACGGTCTAAAGATGCAGTGGCAAATTCTTCAGATCAGCTATCAATGATATTTTCAATAACTGCTATTTCGAGTAATAGAAAATGTAGTACAGATACCCGTGAACATAGAAAAGCCGGTATAATCTATATTCCAAACATGAACTCTTACTGTACTCCGTGGCTATTTATGTTATGATTCTCAAAATTACACTATTAATAGTTTCAAACCTGTTACATTAATACAAAATGAAGCGAGATGAAGAACAAATGTAAACCATACTTACGACTGCCTATTTTGTTGAGAGGAAAGTTCCTCTGTGTACAAGCCTAACTTTCATATATCTGAGGAAGAGTAATTGCAAAATCAACAATATTTCTGATCGTGATGGAACGCAAAGAAATGAATTAGAATTTTCGCGATGGTTGGGAAGTGATCCTGCGTCTCCTTGCTTACCAGGCAGGTATGCTGACCATTAAACCACCACAGCATTACAGCTAACATAGCAGCATGGACTACCGTTGTCCATTGCCCTCCCTAACACAAGCATCAGTTCACATCTCCAGCTTATTTTCCCATTCTTAGATCATCACTACTGCTGAGGCTCTCGGGTATAAGAATAGCACCCCGGCATTGGACGTAATGGAGAAATCCTGCCTGTACCTTAGATGTAGGTGATATAGAGGTTTGATATATTTAAATTTTCCTCTAAGAGGAAAATGAGCTGAAGATGTGAACTGAAATTTGTGTTAGGGAGGGCGTTGGACTACGGTAGTCCGTGTAGGCATGTTAGGTGTGGTGGTGTAATGACAAACATATCTGCCTAGTATGCAAGGAGACCCAGGTTCAAGACTTAGCCACGGCATAAAAATTTCTTCAGCTTCCATCATTGCCATAGATAGTCAGATTAACAATATTGTGACATGTAACTTTCTATTAGTTTAGTTACTAAAAACCTTAACCTACGCTCCTGACTATAAGTCACCTTCGCAGGTGCAAATATATGACTTGGTAGCATTGTCACAGTTCAACTGGCCAGAAATACCACTTAGCAGATAAACAGATATACAACACTTGTAAGTGCTTCTTTTTCAGTGCTTGCGACAAATCAAACTCGTCACGCTAAGGATTATTTGAGCACAGGGATGAGTTTTGGTCGCGAGCGGAATTTGAACTGCACGTTCCTCACTGAGGGAGCCGGTCACGAGCGCGTCTCTGGCTGGGGCAGAGTCTGGCGTATCGCCTACCAGAAAGAGGCGGCTGGACCACTGTGAGGCGCACACATAACGGCATATATGTTGTTGTTGTTGTGGTCTTCAGTCCTGAGACTGGTTTGATGCAGCTCTCCATGCTACTCTATACTGTGCAAGCTTCTTCATCTCCCAGTACCTACTGCAACCTACATCCTTCTGAATCTGCTTAGTGTATTCATCTCTTGGTGTTCCTCTACAATTTTTACCCTCCACGCTGCCCTCCAATACTAAATTGGTGCTCCCTTGATGCCTCAGGACATGTCCTACCAACCGATCCCTTCTTCTGGTCAAGTTGTGCCACAAACTTCTCTTCTCTCCAATCCTATTCAATACTTCCTCATTAGTTATGTGATCTACCCATCTAATCTCCAGCATTCTTCTGTAGCACCACATTTCGAAAGATTCTATTCTCTTCTTGTCCAAACTATTTATCGTCCATGTTTCACTTCCATACATGGCTACACTCCATACAAATACTTTCAGAAATGACTTCCTGACACTTAAATCTGTACTCGATGTTATCAAATTTCTCTTCTTCCTTGCCATTGCCAGTCTACGCTTTATATCCTCTCTACTTCTACCATCGTCAGTTATTTTGCTCCCCAAATAGCAAAACTCCTTTACTACTTTAAGTGTATCATTTCCTAATCTAATTCCCTCAGCATCACCCGACTTAATTCGACTACATTCCATTATCCTCGTTTTGCTTTTGTTGATGTTCGTCTTATATCCTCCTTTCAAGACACCATCCATTCCGTTCAACTGCTCTTCCAAGTCCTTTGCTGTCTCTGACAGAATTACAATGTCATCGGCGAACCTCAAAGTTTTTATTTCTTCTCCATGGATTTTAATACCTACTCCGAATTTTTCTTTTGTTTCCTTCACTGCTTGCTCAATATAAACGGCATATATATATATATATATATATATATATATATATATATATATATATATATATATATATATATATATATATATATATATATATATATATTATTCATGCTTGCCCACCTAGAGAGCAAATGATAATTGCTTAGGAAAGGACGATACGTCACATTCATGAGAGGACGGACACAATTCTGCAACCATGCAGGTATAAACTATAATCAGTGCGTTTGATAAGATAAATCATCGAGAAGCTTTTTGTAACTGTAATTCGGCAAATTTTTAATAAATTATTATTATTTAATCTATAAAGGAAGTGGAGCACATAAACTGTAGCACTCTGTGAGTGCTTCGATTGAGATATTCACGTGTTTTGTAAAAAAATTAATTAAACCATGAGAGGCATTTTATTTGAATTCCAGTTAAAAATCGGTATAAAATCTGATACAAGACGCGTATACAGCCATCAAATGTATGTAGTGGCAGACGATTTAATATACCGTATTCCACATTTAGTTCTTAATATTTATATACACTGAGGTCACAAAAGTCATGGCATACCTGCTAATATCGTGTCAGATCACATCTTACCCGGAACAGTGCAGAAACACCAAGTGTAATGATCTCAACAAGTTGTTTAAAGTTCACTGCAGAAATACTGAGCCATGTTGCATCTATAGCCGTCCATAATTGTGAATACGTTGTCGGTGCAGGATTTTTGACACGAACAGACCTCTCCATTACTTCCTAGAAACGTTCGATGAGATTCATGTGGTATGATCTGGGTGGCGAAATCATTCGCTCGAATTGTCCGGAATGTTCTTCGAACTACTTGCGAACAATTGTCATCCATAAAAATTCCACCGTTGATTGGGAACATAAAGTCCATGGATGGTGGAACATAACCATTTCCACCCAGTAATCGGTCCAGTTGGACCAGAGGACCAATCCATTATGTGTAAACAAGGCCAAAACCATTATTGAGCCACTACCAGCATGCACAGTGCATTTTTGTCAACTTGGGTCCATGGCTTCTTGGAGTCTGAGCCACACTCGAACACTTCCGCCAGCTTTTATGAACTGAAATCGGGACTCACCCGACGAGGCCACCATTATCCAGTCGTGTATTGTCCAACCGATATGGTCACGAGTCCAGCAGCGATGTCGTGCTGCGTGCTATTAGCAAAGGCGTGGATCGTGTGCAGCCGTAGCCCATTAATGCCACATTTCGGTGCATTGTCGTAACGGTCACGTTCGTCGTATATACCTCACTTACTTCTGTGGTTATTACATGCAGTGTTGCTTGTCTTCAGCACTGACAACTCTACGCAAACGCCGCTGTTCTCGCTCGTTAAGAGGGGCCGCCAGTCACTGCATTGCCCTTAATGCCTTAAATTTGGTATTCTCGGCACACTCTTGACACTGTGGATCACGAAATACACTCCTGGAAATGGAAAAAAGAACACATTGACACCGGTGTGTCAGACCCACCATACTTGCTCCGGACACTGCGAGAGGGCTGTACAAGCAATGATCACACGCACGGCACAGCGGACACACCAGGAACCGCGGTGTTGGCCGTCGAATGGCGCTAGCTGCGCAGCATTTGTGCACCGCCGCCGTCAGTGTCAGCCAGTTTGCCGTGGCATACGGAGCTCCATCGCAGTCTTTAACACTGGTAGCATGCCGCGACAGCGTGGACGTGAACCGTATGTGCAGTTGACGGACTTTAAGCGAGGGCGTGTAGTGGGCATGCGGGAGGCCGGGTGGACGTACCGCCGAATTGCTCAACACGTGGGGCGTGAGGTCTCCACAGTACATCGATGTCGCCAGTGGTCGGCGGAAGGTGCACGTGCGCGTCGACCTGGGACCGGACCGCAGCGACGCACGGATGCACGCCAAGACCGTAGGATCCTACGCAGTGCCGTAGGGGACAGCACCGCCACTTCCCAGCAAATTAGGGACACGGTTGCGAATGGTCCTCGACGATACCCCAGGAGCAACAGTCTCCATGAAGCTGGGCTACGGTCCCGCACACCGTTAGGCCGTCTTCCGCTCACGCCCCAACATCGTGCAGCCCGCCTCCAGTGGTGTCGCGACAGGCGTGAATGGAGGGACGAATGGAGACGTGTCGTCTTCAGCGATGAGAGTCGCTTCTGTCTTGGTGCCAATGATGGTCGTATGCGTGTTTGGCGCCGTGCAGGTGAGCGCCACAATCAGGACTGCATACGACCGAGGCACACAGGGCCAACACTCGGCATCATGGTGTGGGGAGCGATCTCCTACACTGGCCGTACACCACTGGTGATCGTCGAGGGGACACTGAATAGTGCACGGTACATCCAAACCGTCATCGAACCCATCGTTCTACCATTCCTAGACCGGCAAGGGAACTTGCTGTTCCAACAGGACAATGCACGTCCGCATGTATCCCGTGCCACCCAACGTGCTCTAGAAGGTGTAAGTCAACTACCCTGGCCAGCAAGATCTCCGGATCTGTCCCCCATTGAGCATGTTTGGGACTGGATGAAGCGTCGTCTCACGCGGTCTGCACGTCCAGCACGAACGCTGGTGCAACTGAGGCGCCAGGTGGAAATGGCATGGCAAGCCGTTCCACAGGACTACATCCAGCATCTCTACGATCGTCTCCATGGGAGAATAGCAGCCTGCATTGCTGCGAAAGGTGGATATACACTGTACTAGTGCCGACATTGTGCATGCTCTGTTGCCAGTGTTTATGTGCCTGTGGTTCTGTCAGTGTGATAATGTGATGTATCTGACCCCAGGAATGTGTCAATAAAGTTTCCCCTTCCTGGGACAATGAATTCACGGTGTTCTTATTTCAATTTCCAGGAGTGTATTTAATTTTCTAACGATTTCCGAAATGGAATGTCCCATGTGTTTAGTTGCAATATCATCCCGCATTGAAAGTCTGTTAATTCCCATTGTGCGGCCATGTACGCTACTGGCCATTAAAATTACGACACCAAGGAGAAATGCAGATGATAAACGGGTATTCATTAGGCAAATATATTATACTAGAACTGACATGTGATTACATTTTCACGCAATTTGGATGCATTGATCCTGAGTAATCAGTACCCAGAGCAACCACCTCTGGCCCAATAACGCCCTTGTTACGGCTGGGCATTGAGTCAGACAGAGCTTGGATGGCGTGTACAGATACAGCCCATGCACACACAGTTCATCAAGAGTAGTGACTGGCGTATTGTGACGAGCCGTTGCTCGGTCACCATTGACCAGACGTTTTCAATTGGTGGGAGATCTGGAGAATGTGCTGCCCAGGGCAGCAGTCGAACATTTTCTGTATCCAGAAAGGACCGTACAGGACCTGCAACATGCGGTCGTGCGTTATCCTACTGAAATGTAGGGTTTCACATTGGTCGTAACACATATGAAATGTAACGTCCACTGTTCAAAGTGCCGTCAATGCGAACAAGAGGTGACCGAGACTTGTAACCAATGGCACCCCATACCATCACGACGGGTGATACGCCAGTATGGCGATAACGAATATACGTTTCCAATGTGCGTTCACTGCGATATCGGCCAACACGGATGTGACCATCATGATGATGTAAACAGAGCCTGGATTCATCCGAAAAAATGACGTTTTGCCATTCGTGCATCCAGGTTCGTCTTTCAGTACACCATCGCAGGCGCTCCTGTCTGTCATGCAGCGTCAGGGGTAACCGCAGCCATGGTCTCCGAGCAGGAAGTCCATGCTGCTGCAAACGTCGTCGAACTGTTCGTGCAGATGGTTGTTGTATTGCAAACGTCCCCATCTGTTGACTCAGGGATCGAGACGTGGCTGCGCGATCCGTAACAGTCATGCGGATAAGATGCCTGTCATCTCGACTGCTAGTGATACGAGGCCGTTGGGATCCAGCACGGCATTCCGTATTACCCTCCTGAACCCACCGATTCCATATTCTGCTAACAGTCATTGGATCTCGACCAACGCGAGCAGCAGTGTCGCGATACGATAAACCGCAATCGCGATAGGCTACAATCAAAGTCGGAAACGTGATGGTACGCATTTCTCCTCCTTACACGAGGCATCACAACAACGTTTCACCAGGCAACGTCGGTTAACTGCTGTTTGTGTATGAGAAATCGGTTGGAAACTTTCCTCATGTCAGCACGTTGTAGGTGTCGCCACCGGCGCCAACCTTGTGTGAATGCTCTGAAAAGCTAATCATTTGCATATCACAGCATCTTTTTCCTGTCGGTTAAACTTCGCGTATGTAGCGCGTCATCTTCGTGGTGTAGCAATTTTAATGGCCAGTAGTATATTCACTCCGGAAACTCTTTCACATGAACCATCTATGTACAAATAACAGCACCACTAATGCACTACCATTTTATACCTTGTGTACGCGATACTACGGCCATCTGTATTGAGTATATCTTAATCCCATTTCTTTTGCCACCTCAGTGTATTTTGTTTTTGATATCTTCATAACGATACAGCCAGAGTATGTCTTTATGGGTGCAGTGAACTCCGGGTTCCGGAACCGAAGGGCGGCTCTGGCGCTCAGGAGAAGTTAAGTGCAGGTGAATGTGCACCGAAGGGGTGCGCTGCAACGAACGAGGATCCAGGTGGGCTATTGGTCAAGCAAGCTCCCAGCGTAGTAGAGATGGATGTCTGAAGAACTTGTCGCTGTTACATATGTTGGTAAGGTGTGAGAGGGAATTTCATGAAGATTGTCGCATATTGCAACTCCTCTTTCTATCGGAGTAAGACCGAGTCAATGAGGCAGTCTTTCCGCTTCCTGTTGCTCGTCGACTACGTAGTACCATGCATACGGACGACAGTTTCAAAATGGAGGGGTTCCTTGTATCGTCTTGTGTTCGTTTTCTTTCCTTTCTTTGTTTTGACACTGTAATATCAGGTTACTGTACACCCGTGTTAGAGATCAGCCACGCAAAATGATGGCTAGATCATTCAGTTCTTACCTGAAGTCCGACTGTGTCTAGTAAGAGCCAGTGGGGCTCACAGCAGAGCTGTTATTTTCGGCTTCTAAACGTCGGTTGATCGGTGCTTGTGGCCATTAGTAAATTTAGTTATGAGCACGTATCAACTGTGCACTGGATAACTAAAGTCGGTGTGTTGTCTTTTCATTAATGGCTCATGTTTTATCAAAAGTAAAGTGTTTTTGATTATTTATATTTAGTTTGTGCCTTGCGCTTCCTCAGAGTGTAATGAGCGTAAGGCCGATTTAGCTTTGTCTGTTGTTGGAAGTTTTGCATATTACTCTTTGTACCCGCCCTGTTTTGTGGAGTAACTTGCTTTGTGTATATTTGGTGCCTAGTGGAAGTGTAAAGTAGGGGCCACCTAAGTCCAGGAAGTGCGCCCGTTTGCAGGCCAGTATGTGTCTGATACGTTTTTATTTGTTTTCTAAAATTGTTTAAATGGATTCAATATTAATTGATTGGGCATTGGTTGCCCTTTTTAAGATTTTAAAATGGTTTGTTATTTACTGAAATGTGTTAACAAAAATGTTGTTTTTCTTGTGTTTTAATAAAGATGTTTTTTTAAAAATTAAGTTTTTTTAAAGTTTCGTAAGATGGTGGTATTTGGATGAAATTCCTTCTTAATGACCCCTTTTAAACAAATTTTCATTGTAAGCTCTAGTTTAAGGTAATAGACTGTTTTAGAAATGATCAAATCAGAATACTGAATTGCAAAACAGACCGTTTGTCGCTCATTTATTTAAAGTATGTATTAGTGTACTTATTACCCAGGTGTACAGGCTGGATGTTGTGGCTAGTACTCCCCGATCGCCAAGTCTTGTTGCAACATTACAGTTACTTGTTTTTTATTAATTGTTTATAAACTTACATATTTTACCAATAACTTGAAAACTATTGCAGAAACATAATTTTGTATAGCGTAATGGAAAGAGGAGGAAAAATCCAATAAGAAAGTGGTGCAAAATTCATATTTGTTCTAATGTCTGATGGGAGACTTGAATTTAAATGTCACCTGAATTTAAATTTCATGAAACTACAAATCCATTGAACGAAGAATCAAACTGAACAGTTCAAATTCCCTGGTGTTCAGGTAGATAGTAAGTTGTCGTGGAAAGCCCACGTTCAGGATCGTGTTCAAAGACTTAATACTGCCATTTTCACTATTCGAACGGTATCGAAAGTGAGTGATATTTCGACACGTAAATTAGTCTACTTTGCTTCTTTCATTCAGTTATGTCGTATGGTATTATGTTTTGGGGTAACTCTTCCCATTCTAGAAGGATATTTTTGGCTCAGAAACGGGCGGTTCGGGCAATAAGTGGTGTGAGTTCACGAACCTCTTGTCGACCTCTTTTCACGAGTCTGGGTATTTTGACATTGGCCTCTCAATATGTATATTCCTTATTGTCGTTTCTTGTTACCAATATTAGTTTATTTCCAACAATAATCAGTTTTCACTCGGTTAATACTTGGCAGAAATCAAACCTCCATTTGCATCGGACTTCCGTAACTCTTGTGCAAAAAGGTCTGCAGTATACTGCTGCATCCATTTTCAATAAGTTGGCACTAGAATTAAAAAATCTTAGCAGAAATCCACGCGCTTTCAAATCTAAACTGAAGAGTTTCCTCATGGGTCACTCCTTCTATTCTGTCGAGGGGTTCCTTGAAAAATTAAGATGATTCTCATTGTATTGCTGATATGGACTGATTTCCTTTCAGGTTCATAAACATTTATTTTTATCTGTTATTACTTTTTATGTTGAAAGTTCATGTACTGACACGTTCCATGACCTTGGAGATTTGCTCCTCAATTTGGTCCTACGGAACTTGACATTTAAATAAATAAATAAAATAAAAAAGTTATCGCCAGATTTTTTGTGGAAGAGTGGTCCGATGTCTCACAAGGGAGGCGACCTTGCAAACGTATAGACTTCCATACGACTTGATTGGGGCAACATCTGTGCTGACCAGAGCGGTTTTCCAGCAGAGTACGTTTTCGGTGCCAGAGGAATTTCAGCATCGTCAGTCGCGATACATACAATTATTTCGTGCTAATTTGCTGTGGATTTACAACACTTCTGCACTAGTCAGGGCTCAAATTCACTTCTCTTAGCAGTTCGGCAGAAATTGTAATTCCTCGTCACAAGTGGTTGGAATTACACTCCTGGAAATTGAAATAAGAACACCGTGAATTCATTGTCCCAGGAAGGGGAAACTTTATTGACACATTCCTGGGGTCAGATACATCACATGATCACACTGACAGAACCACAGGCACATAGACACAGGCAACAGCGCATGCACAATGTCGGCACTAGTACAGTGTATATCCACCTTTCGCAGCAATGCAGGCTGCTATTCTCCCATGGAGACGATCGTAGAGATGCTGGATGTAGTCCTGTGGAACGGCTTGCCATGCCATTTCCACCTGGCGCCTCAGTTGCACCAGCGTTCGTGCTGGACGTGCAGACCGCGTGAGACGACGCTTCATCCAGTCCCAAACATGCTCAATGGGGGACAGACCCGTAGATCTTGCTGGCCAGGGTAGTTGACTTACACCTTCTAGAGCACGTTGGGTGGCACGGGATACATGCGGACGTGCATTGTCCTGTTGGAACAGCAAGTTCCCTTGCCGGTCTAGGAATGGTAGAACGATGGGTTCGATGACGGTTTGGATGTACCGTGCACTATTCAGTGTCCCCTCGACGATCACCAGTGGTGTATGGCCAGTGTAGGAGATCGCTCCCAACACCATGATGCCGGGTGTTGGCCCTGTGTGCCTCGGTCGTATGCAGTCCTGATTGTGGCGCTCACCTGCACGGCGCCAAACACGCATACGACCATCATTGGCACCAAGGCAGAAGCGACTCTCATCGCTGAAGACGAGACGTCTCCATTCGTCCCTCCATTCACGCCTGTCGCGACACCACTGGAGGCGGGCTGCACGATGTTGGGGCGTGAGCGGAAGACGGCCTAACGGTGTGTGGGACCGTAGCCCAGCTTCATGGAGACGGTTGCGAATGGTCCTCGCCGATACCCCAGGAGCAACAGTGTCCCTAATTTGCTGGGAAGTGGCGGTGCGGTCCCCTACGGTCTTGGCGTGCATCCGTGCGTCGCTGCGGTCCGGTCCGAGGTCGACGGGCACGTGCACCTTCCGCCGACCACTGGCGACAACATCGATGTACTGTGGAGACCTCACGCCCCACGTGTTGAGCAATTCGGCGGTACGTCCACCCGGCCTCCCGCATGCCCACTATACGCCCTCGCTCAAAGTCCGTCAACTGCACATACGGTTCACGTCCACGCTGTCGCGGCATGCTACCAGTGTTAAAGACTGCGATGGAGCTCCGTATGCCACGGCAAACTGGCTGACACTGACGGCGGCGGTGCACAATGCTGCGCAGCTAGCGCCATTCGACAGCCAACACCGCGGTTCCTGGTGTGTCCGCTGTGCCGTGCGTGTGATCATTGCTTGTACAGCCCTCTGGCAGTGTCCGGAGCAAGTATGGTGGGTCTGACACACCGGTGTCAATGTGTTCTTTTTTCCATTTCCAGGAGTGTATATTTCGCGCACTGAGGCTGGATTCTAACTCACTTTGTCAGGGGGGGGGGCTTTGAACATTTTCTGCTGCTAATCTACATTTGGTTTATAGCACTGTGCTCTGGTTGGGCTTTGTGATTAGATGTGAGTGAGGACGACAAATAGCTTGAGTTAAAATTTAATTTAGCTTCGAACACTGTGTTTTCCAGCTCTTCTTGATTTGTTTATTTAGATACAGCTACTTTAATAACAACTATAATGGGGCTAAATCGGTCTTTTTTTTAAATCATTTAATAGTGCAACAGTTCCTTTCTCCAGCCTGGAAATTAATGTGTCAACTTTCATGGACATTTCAAGAACAAATAAACGTTTACTAAATAAAATTTAAATATTGTAGTTTCTTGTGATTTAACACAATTTATGTACACCCAACTTACCATTTGCCTGATTGATAAATTACATCAGGGGCAAATTTTTTGTTTATATTATTTTAAGAATGCAATTAAGGGCAAAAGAGACGAACGATCGTGCCCGAGTAGATACCTAAAGTCGTCATCCTTTGCTTCTTTGAATTTCAGCCCATTTTATCTTACTATTGTGGGCTCGATTCAGGACCTTAGCTTGCCACGCAATTAGACCCGAACTGTAGGCTTACTACGTGTACACCGTAGCTTAGAGTTACGTCCGCGAGTTCGTATTCGGAATATGATCTCCATTCAAACATTAAACCACGAGAAATGTTTATAAGCGCCACTTTTCAAAAATTTTGTTTATTATACACACAGGGCGCCCAGACACATTCTGAAAAACCTTGTAAGGATGTGTTGCAGGGTAGGTTGTGCTGAGAAGTAGTTTTTAAGAAAGAAATTCAGTACGTTGCACCGTTTCAGAGTTTATTAGCATTGAAGTTATCCAACCAGACCGCTTCGCACGCAAGTTCAAGCGGCTCCAGAGAGAGGATGTCGTCTAATATGTCCTTCGTTTGCTTGTCCAAAGACGCACAAGAGTGCGATATATAAACTGGACATGGGACGAGAGTAGCGATCGTACCTGAGCCAATGGTTGAGCGGTTTCTTGCGCCGTCATTTCATCAGCGCTTGATTTCTGACGGCACGCACCGCTATACCGTACCGGTAATTCTGAAGATAAAAATTAGAACCACAAATCTGAAATGTGGAATGACAGAACTACTGCCGTGGAAGAGATGTAAAACACATGATGTATTAACATTTTTAAAACCCTCAGAAAGCGTCAAAATAATGTTTTAAGAAGTCTAAGTTTCAAAAACACCCCCTGGAAGATTACAGTACCGGAACCTCTTGGCTAATCAACCATTGATCTGCACTCTGAGAGCAACTGACACTAATTGTTCCTGGGAGGGGTGGGGGGGGACACATTTTGATTCTTGCGTGCAACGTCTTGATGGGCTATCTTCAAAGCTAAATAATCTGAAAGGACGCAAAGTATCGATTTTTTTTGTTAATTATGCATCAGCAAAACCTACCCTGAAACAGTTACAAGCATTTCAGACTGCTTGTGAGCACAGTTGTAAGATGTATCTCCATAGTAGAAGTAAACTTCACGTGTGGAATTACTGAAGCTAAATTGCATTCGTCGACTGAGAACTCGACAAATTATTGCTTGGGAACAGCCACAGCCAACTCGGGTCAGTCACCTTCTGGTAATCAGCAACAAAAGTACCCTCACGACACGACACCGAAAAAAATGTTGCCAGTTCAGTGATATACGGACGTGTATTTTTGCGTTTCCTTGTTTCGTCATTAAAGACAAGCATCTGAATATTATGCGATCTGCAGTATCACAATTATGTTTGCTTGTTTAAGTTATTACTTAAGTTGCATTTATCTGTAGAAGATGACAAATTGCATCAGTAATCACACATTTTACTACAGTACAGGTACCAATCAATTATGAACACCAGAAATTACACTGATAGTTACAGCACAGACAGCTCTGTCCATGATGATGGAACAAGATCTAGACAGAACTTCCGTATATCAAGGAAGAACAAACGTAAAACTCAAAACGGCGTATTCTGCCAAGGAATAAAATTGTACGATAATTTGCCCAAGGACATTAAAGAGATTAATAAAAGAATGTATTTAATAAAACCAGGTTATTTAATAAAACAAACTTGTTTTAGAAAGCAGTTTCAAAATAACAGTTAAGCAATATTTTCTGCAGACCGAATTATTGCTTAGACCATACAGAAAAGGATTTTACAAAAAAAAAAATTAACACACGTAAATAACAAAATAACAGTAACACTGCTACTACTAGTATTACTACTACTGCTGGTGCTAATAGCACACTGACGTGACGAAAGCCATGGAATAACGATATTCACATATACAGTTGGCGGTGGTATCGCATACACGAGCTATAAAAGGGAAGCGTATTGACGGAACTGTCATTTGTAGTCAGGTGATGTATGTGAAAAAGTTTCCGACATGATTATGGCCACACGATGGGAATTAACAGACATCGGACGCTGAATGATTGTTGGAGCTAGACGCATGGGACACCCCATTTCGAAAATCGTTAGGGAATTCAGTATTTCGAGATCGACAGTGGGTGCCACCAATATCAAAGTTCAGGCGTTACCTCCCATCACGAACAATGCAGCGGCCGACGGCTTTCAGTTAGCAACCGATAGCTAACAGACAAGCAACACTGCGTGAAATAACCTCAGAAAGCAATGTGTGCCGTGTGACGAACGTATCCGTTAGGACAGTGCGGCGAAATGCAGCGTTAGTGGGCCATGGCAGCGACTGATGCGAGTGCTTTCGCTAACAGCACAACATCACCCGGAGCGTCTCTCCTGGGCTCGTGACCACATGGGATAATGGTAGCTTCGGCAAATGATTTCCGATTTCAGTTGGCAAGAGATGATGGTAGCGTTCGAGAGTAGCACAGACCACCCCCCGTCTCCGAAGCCATGTACCCAAGTTGTCAACAGACAACAAGGAACAGCTCACGCTTGTGGTGCTCTGTAATGGTGTGCGCTGTGCTTACGTGGAATGGACTACGTCCTCTCGTCCAACTCAACCGATCATTGACTGTAAATGATTGTGTTCGGTTGCGCGGAGACCATTTTTAGCCATTAATGGACTTCATGTTCCCAAACAATGATGATGGTAGTAGTAGTAGTAATTATTTCACATAACACTACACCAAGGATAAAGTGTTTGGAGTAGGTATTAAAATCCATGGAGAAGAAATAAAAACTTTGAGGTTCGCCGATGACATTGTAATTCTGTCAGAGACAGCAAAGGACTTGGAAGAGCAGTTGAACGGATTGGATGGTGTCTTGAAGGGAGGATATAAGATGAACATCAACAAAAGCAAAACGAGGATAATGGAATGTAGTCGAATTAAGTCGGGTGATGTTGAGGGTATTAGATTAGGAAATGAGACACTTAAAGTAGTAAAGGAGTTTTGCTATTTGGGGAGCAAAATAACTGATGATGGTCGGAGTAGAGAGGATATAAAATGTAGACTGGCAATGGCAAGGAAAGCGTTTCTGAAGAAGAGAAATTTGTTAACATCGAGTATAGATTTAAGTGTCAGGAAGTCATTTCTGAAAGTATTTGTATGGAGTGTAGCCATGTATGGAAGTGAAACATGGACGGTAGGTAAATAGTTTGGACAAGAAGAGAATAGAAGCTTTTGAAATGTGGTGCTACAGAAGAATGCTGAAGATTAGATGGGTAGATCACATAACTAATGAGGAAGTATTGAATAGGATTGGGGAGAAGAGAAGTTTGTGGCACAACTTGACCAGAAGAAGGGATCGGTTGGTAGGACATGTTCTGAGGCATCAAGGGAGCACCAATTTAGTATTGGAAGGCAGCGTGGAGGGTAAAAATCGCAGGGGGAGACCAAGAGATGAATACACTAAGCAGATTCAGAAGGATGTAGGTTGCAGTAGGTACTGGGAGATGAAGAAGCTTGCACAGGATAGAGTAGCATGGAGAGCTGCATCAAACCAGTCTCAGGACTGAAGACAACAACAACAACACTACACCAAGGATAAAGTGAATGCGATATCTCTGTTTCAAACAGATTGACTATATGTTCGGGAGGATGGAGGTTCCAAACTTCATTCAACAATCGTGATTTAGGTTTTCTCCGAGTATGAAGTCCCGTCGTTGCCAAACAAGATCTGTAAGTGTGTAAATGCCTATATATATATAGGGTGAGTCACCTAACGTTACCGCTGGATATATTTCGTAAACCACATCAAATACTGACGAACCGATTCCACAGACCGAACGTGAGGAGAGGGGATAGTGTAATTGTTTAATACAAACCATACAAAAATGCACGGAAGTATGTTTTTTAACACAAACCTACGTTTTTTTAAATAGAACCATGTTAGTTTTGTTAGCACATCTGAACATATAAACAAATACATAATCAGTGCCGTTTGTTGCATTGTAAAATGTTAATTACATCAGGAGATATTGTAGCCTAAAGTTGACGCTTAAAACCTCCGGCGTTCATTTGCGTGTTGTACCAAACACGGGCCACGGTCAGCGAGCAGCATCTGCAGGGACATGTTTACGATGAGGACCGTGTTTACTAGTGTGGCTGTAGTGCACTGTTGTGGTTTGGTCTAGCTGTCGCAGTGTTCGCATGTAGCGCTTGCTGCTATTGTTATTCTGCATTCATCTCCGCACGCAGACCAACTGTAGTACACCGTGTTACCAGACATCTGTGATAGTGTAGTGTTGTAGGAACTGTGACCATGGTGTATTCGAACTCTGAAAAGTCGGAGATGATACTCATCTATGGCGAGTGTCGACGAAATGCAGCTGAAGCCTGCAGGGTGTATGCAGAACGGTCCGCAGACAGAGAGCATCCAACGTGCCGCACATTGCAAAACATCTACCGCCAACTGTATGCAACAGGTATGGTCGTAGCACGCAAACGGGTCCGTAACAGCCCCATCACAGGAGAGGCGGGTGCAGTTGGTGTGTTAGCTGCTGTTGCCATGAACCCACACATGAGTACACGGGACATCGCGAGAGCCGGTGGACTGAGTCAAAGTAGTGTCATGCGCATACTGCATCGTCACCGCTTTCACCCGTTTCATGTGTCGCTACATCAGCAATTACATGGTGATGACTTTAATCATCGAGTGCAATTCTGTCAATGGACATTAACAGAGAATGCGTTGCAGTTCTACCTGTTTATCGATGAAGCGGGTTTCACAAACCACGGGGCAGTGAATCTACGGAACATGCATTACTGGTCCGTGGACTATCCACGCTGGCTCAGACAGGTAGAGCGACAGCGACCGTGGACTGTAAATGTATGGTGCGGAATCACTGGCGACCACCTCTTTGGTCCTCACTTCATTGCAGGGGCCCAAACACCTGCAACATACATCGCGTTTCTACAGAATGATCTGCCAACGTTGCTCGAAAATGTCCCACCGGAAACGCGTCGACGTATGTGGTATCAGCATGATGGTGCACCTGCACATTCCGCAATTAACACTAGGCCGACCCTTGACAGGATGTTCGACGGGTGTTTCATAAGACGTGGAGGACGCATAAATTGGCCAGCCCGTTCTCCTGATCTTACACCTCTGGACTTCTTTCTGTGGGGTACGTTAAAGGAGAATGTGTACCGTGATGTGCCTACAACCCCAGAGGATATGAAACAAACGTATTGTGGTAGCCTGCGGCGACAGTATACCAGATGTACTGCGGCGTGTACGACATTCATTACACCAGAGATTGCAATTGTGTGCAGCAAATGATGTCCACCACGTTGAACATCTATTGGCCTGACATGTCGGGACACACTCTATTCCACTCCGTAATTGAAAACGGAAACCACGTGTGTACGTGTACCTCACCCCTCATGGTAATGTACATGTGCGTCAGTGAAAAAGACCAATAAAAAGGTGTTAGCATGTGCACGTAATGTGCTGTTCAAATCTCTTCTGTACCTAAGGTCCATCACCGTTCCCTTTGGATCCCTACGTAATTCGGTGCTCTCCGATACACACGATCGAACAGCGGAGGAGTGGTACTGAAGCGTGAACTTTATGTTGCAATATCTCCGGATGTAATTAACATTTTACGATGCAACAAACGGCACTGATTACGTATTTGTTTATATGTTCAGATGTGCTAACAAAACTAACGGGGTTCCATTTAAGAAAACGAAGGTTTTTGTTAAAAAACATACTTCCGTGCATTTTTGTATAGTTTGTATTAACCAATTACACTAGCCCCTCTCCTCACGTTCGGTCTGTGGAATCGATTCGTCAGTATTTGATGTGGTTTACGAAATATATCGAGCGGTAATGTTAGGTGACTCACCCTATATATATATATATATATATATATATATATAAAATTAGGTTATTTTTGTTGTCATAAACTGCAGTAGAATTACATGTCCAATATTTTTGTCAAACTTATCCACCAATGAATGAAACTACTACTCCTACTAATAGAGGCAGGTACTAAAGATAGTGTAGTACTGCAGCAGCACATATATCGCAAAGATCACGCTTATCAGTGTCATTGTGTACGAAAAATACACTTGTTAATGGGAATTATTTTCCGAAATGCTAAGGAAAATGTGGTTGGCAGCAGCAAAAGTTATTTCAAAACAAACAAAACCGTAATTAACTACTGCGTGGAGCCCTACGTTCATGCAAGTGACGTATTTTGTTCCGGACGTTCACAATAAGTGCGTTCCGTGTTGGAGGTAAGCCCAGTAATGAAACATTGTAGCCTATACCGAAGAACAATCCCTCCAATATAGCGATAAGTGTTCGCCACGGGCAGTACGAGAGGTCAAGTGGAAAGTCAGCGGTTTCTGACGACGCGCCCGTATCGGCTGGCAATTTGTCTCCTGGTTCGTAGCTGCTGGCCCGGGAGGAGGGGGGGGAGGGGCTCCAGTGGGGGAACCGAATCGCTCTGATAATTGTGTGCTGGGGCCGAAAATATGGAGTGGTCAGAAAAGAAGAAAAAGGAACAACGATGCTGGAACTGCTGCGCCGGGCCAGGCACGTCGTTTGAGGACGGGAGGGGTCGGCTGCTTGCACAGTGGAGGGAGGGCTTCGCTTTTACCGCGGCAGTAAACACACCGTTACCGAAACGTCTGGTCACTTATCTGTCCGCCTTGGCAGAGATTGCAACCAGGCTGGTTCCTGCGGAAGATGTTTGCCAGCGGCTGGGAGTCCTGTCGAAAGATCCGGCTGCTATCTGCCCTCGAAGGTGAGTTGCGTTGCGGCGAATCACTCCGACTGACGTGGGCCTGTTGGCGGGCTGTGTCGCTCCCTTCGGCAGTGGTTTTGTGTGCGATTGGAGGAAACTGAGAGAATTGCTGGATGCGAGGGAAAACGACCCAATACACGATGACGACGCACTTAGCAGCGAGGTATTAGAGTTTCTTCAGTGGAGGTGGAAACGCGAATATTTATAAATAAAGAGGCAGAAAGGTACATCAAGGATCGCAGCCGCTGCGCGGGATTAGCCCAGCTATCTGGGGAGCTGCAGTCATGGACTGTGCGGCTCGTCCCGGCGGAGGTTCGAGTCCTCCCTCGGGCATGGGTGTGTGTGTTTGTCCTTAGGATAATTTAGGTTAAGTAGTATGTAAGTTTAGGGACTGATGACTTTAGCAGTTAAGTCCGATAAGATTTCACACACATTCGAACTTTTTTTTGTTCATCCCAGCCGTTCTTTTCCATGAAGTGACGTGCCGATGGAGTGTCGCACATGGTCTGACAGCCTCCACATATTAGCACACACGAGATTCAATGGGACTACAGGTTGATAGTGAGAGCGATCTCTTGGATCCGTTTCATATATTTTTGCTTTCTTAAATTGTCCGAACCTAGTATCAAACATAGGTCTTAATTTAAGGATGAAATTTCTTAGAACGAGCGTTCGGGGCGCAGTACTGTTTCGTAGTGAAACATGTACTGTGGGGAAACTGGAACAGAACAGGATATATATTCATTTAAGATGTGTTGCTACAAAAGAAAGTTGAACATTAGGTAGACGAGTAAGGCAAGAAATGAGGAGGTTCTCCGTAGAACAGCCGAGGAAAGGAATATATGGGTAACACTGACAATCAGAAGTAACAGGTAGACAGGACAGCTCTTTAGACATCACAGAATAAGTTCCATGATATTAGAGGGACTCAAAATGATTCAAATGGCTCTGATCAAATGGTTCAAATGGCTCTGATCACTATGGGACTTAACATCTAAGATCATCAGTCCCCTAGAACATAGAACTACTTAAACCTAACTAACCTAAGGACATCACACACATCCATGCCCGAGGCAGGATTCGAACCTGCGACCGTAGAGGTCGCGCGGTTCCAGACTGAAGGACCTAGAACCGCTCGGCAACTCTGGCCGGCTTAGAGGGAACTGCAGAGGTTGAAATCTGTAGAGGAAGACAGAGATTGGAATACAACCAACAAATAATCGAGGACGTAGGTTGGAAGTTCTTCTGTGGGATGAAACAGTTGGCACGGAAGAAAAATTTGTGGTGGACCACATCAAACCAGTGAGAAGACTGATAACAAAAGAAACTCAACTGGCCACTGGCTTTTTCCACTTGCTAAAAGTTTGAGAACACAACCAAATTCTCGGATGGAAGTGTGCCATTGTTTCCGTTAGGTTCACATGTTTATTAAAATTTGCAAACTGCGACAGCAGTCTTCATTTCCTGCCTGACCCAACCTGACCACAGGCGACTCTATGTTAAATTAATAAAAGAGGTGAAACAAGGGGTGAGACAACGGGACCTGCTCTCTCCATTGCTTTTCAACTGTGTCCTGGAAAAGATAGTCAAAGAGTAAAAAACAACCGTACGGCCAGGTTATGGGATTTAAGTTGTAAGCAAAAGAAATGGCCTCAGTGGAAACTGTTTGGCTTTTGTTGATGATCTGACACTCATTGCAAATAATATTGACGAAGCTAAGATTCAAGTATCCAGCCTACAATCAATTGATGCTAAGATTTGCCTAAAAATAGCATTTAACAAAACTGAATTTATCACAAACATCAAACACGCTCCTCATATTGAAATACAAGAGAAAATCAAGCAGTCGAAGAAATTTTAATATCTTGAAGAAATAATTACACCTGACGGTTCAGAAAACGCAGCTGTAGAAAGTAGGTGTTCTAAACTAGAATGTGCTTTTCATCTGTGCAAAAACTTATACAAAAGCAAAATGGCTCTGAGCACTATGGGACTTAACTTCTGAGGTCATCACTCCCCTCAAAAGCAAAATTCTGTCTTTAAACCTAAAACTTTGTCAATTTAACACCGTAATTAGACCGTCAGCTTTGTATGCATCAGAATGTTTAAACGTGACGAAGAAAGGACCACTACGAAAACTTGAAATAAAAGACCGAAAATTTTGAGAAAAATCCTTGGCCCTGTAAAAGAAAACGGAGAATTCTCCCGAAGACACAACTGTGAATTCTACGAACATACAGAAGACATTGTTACCAGCATGAGGAAGCGGAGAATGATTATTTTTTTGGTCATCTGGAAAGAATGAACCAGCAAAGACTTACTCGTCGCATACATTAATCAATTTCAAAAAAAAATCGTGTTCAAAATGGGCAAGTCAAGTTAAAAAGAATTTACAGGAAGCTGAAATTTCATTTGATGACATTCAGGATCGAGAAGTTTTCAGAGAAAAAGTCAATATTACTAAAAACCTTATTTCGCTTACTACCCCAGTTCCACGTCCTGCCTGCAAATGGTCAAAACAGAGAAAAGAAACACTGTCAGCCAAAATGAAAGTGTACTGGAAAAAGAGAAAAACACAATCAGGGAAGAGATAAAAATCTTCATGGTCCATACCAGGCCGAAATGATACGGAAAATAAAGAAAGAGAGAGAAAACACTGTCGTATGTCTCGTTACTTGATCTATGAATAAACATCCACCTGCTGTGTTTGGAAATCGGTTAAGACTGGTTTCCTCCAGTAATTTCATTGCGAACAGAGCAGAAGAAATTTCATCTACCCTTGTATTTAGCTCCTTTTAACAGAATTTAAATTTGATATTCCTCCGAACAGGTCTAGGATGAAGGCAAGTCAGTTTTTGTTCATATAAAGTAATGCTCGGATGTCCAAATTTCCAGCAAGTCGGCCCCGTTGTCCCTTGTGGACTATGGGACGCAAATTACTCGGCAGAGCCGTTATCTGGGACGGTCGCCTCTTAAGCTCGATATGGCTTAAGCCGTTGGCACACGTCGTGCATCCGAGCGTTGAGCGTTGTGTGTGCCGAGTTTCTGACGTCATAGCGTGGAACAGCACGTTCGGTAGTCTTTCCGAACGTGCAAGGCAATATCTAGCATGTCAGATATTCTGGCGTGCGTCTGAACGTTGACCAATGAGATGGCACAACGCCACCTGCGTCACATGCACGCCATCTCCCTTCAGCACAAAGTTGTGAGGCGCCATATTGGCATTCATTTCAAGCCTATAGGTATACATGCCGTTTCTGAGCACCAGCAAATTAGCCGGCCGTGGTGGCCGTGCGGTTCTAGGCGCTCCAGTCCGGAGCCGCGCTGTTCCTACGGTCGCAGGTTCGAATCCTGCCTCGTGCATGGGTGTATGTGATGTCCTTAGATTAGTTAGGTTTAAGTAGTTCTAAGCTCTAGGGGACTGATGACCACAGCAGTTGAGTCCCATAGTGCTCAGAGCCATTTGAACCATTTGAACCAGCAAATTAAGAATCACTCGAAAACCCGTTGTTAACTGTGTGATTCGTTGCAATAAGATACTGAGAAAAATCATATTCGTGGCAAAATAGGTATTGTAACTTGCGTTTTATGAGAGTGTGCTATTTGAAGGTGATGACACACTGAGGATCCACCGAAAACGTATTGTTCTTGCTACAATCTTTTGTAAATAAATTTCAATTAGTAACATAACTACAATTAGAGCTTTTAACAAGTGGCAATATGCTAGGATTGGCTATCGACAGTGTGTTTTGGTTAGGCATAGTAACGTCACTGAGATGCGTGATAGGGCCCTGGTTCGCGTCTCACAGCGTCAAATTTTTTTTTCCTGACATTTACGTTTATATTAGGTTCTGAGGTTTATTATGAGTTTAATACAAGTACATACCATAATATTTGATGTTACGTAAATACAAGTTCACCTTTTTATGAGGAGTGAGTTTGTTCGATTGGCTTATTCTACATGACACCTTGCGCTACTCGTATAAAGATATATTGCTCCTTCATCTTTTACGTTTCGTAATTCACATGTTGCAAAGATTCTGCTACTGGGTAGGAACAGTGATCAAGTAACACTGGCCTTGGGGGTGTTAGTAAAATGTGGGAACGATGAAATAATGTTTATCTTATGTGGAGAGGTATTGCAAATTTGTATCGCACTGTTTTTTTTACTTTATTGTTATTTTAATACCTGTACAAATCAGGCAGGCTGGCAGCGGCACACTACGCCACTCTTCAGCCATAGTGTTTACAATAGTATAAGAACGGAGAATGATAATGAACATAGTGACGGGCAAAACAGAGAGGTCACAGAGACACAAAAAACACGGAGTCGTTCACACGTGACGATAACAACACTGAAAACACGTTGACACGGCGCACAGAACACTGATGAATCCGACGGCACAAGTGAAAGTAGTAGCGGGACGGCGGACACCAAAAACACTAAACGACGTCACACACACGAGACACAGAAGGCGACGATCTCCGGCACGCGAATGTTCACTATGCATGTGCGAGTCCGGGGACCCGCCAAGAGAGGAGGAGGAGGAAGGGGAGTGGGAGAGCGAGAGGGGAGAGCAGGAATGCCACAGGCAGGGGAGATAGGGGGGAGGGAGGAAGGGGGAGGGGAAGCCCGGGGGAAGAGGGGTGGAGGGAGGGGATGGGGGAAAAGGAAAGAGAAGGGAAGAGAAGAGAAGGGAGGGAGGGTGCCAAAAGGAAAGGACACCAGAAGTGGGGGTGGGGCAGGATCAAAGTTGATAGGAGGGGTAGATGGAGGGGATGAAGACATCATCAGGGAGGGGGAGCTGGCGGAAGCCACCTTGGGAGAGGGTAAGGAGGGTGGAGAGATGGAGACCATGTGGGACGTGGGAATACAGGCGCAGCAGCAGGCGGGGGTGGGAGAGGATCGGGGATACGAGTGGGTGAGGAGGATCAAGTTTATGGGAGGTGTACAGCATCCGTATCCTTTCAAGGAAAAGGAGGAGGTGGGGGAAGGGGATGAGATGATACAGGATCTGTGTGGGGGAGGTGAGACGGATGCGATAGGCAAGGCAGAGAGGATTTGGAGGGATTTATAAAAGGGAGGGGGGATGGAGATCCAGGCTGGATGGGCGTAACAAAGGATAGGGCGGATGAGGGATTTATAGGTGTGGAGGATTGTGGAGGGGTCCAGACCCCACATACGGCCGGAAAGGAGCTTGAGGAGACGGAGGCGGGAACGTGCCTTGGCTTGGATGGTCTGGAAATGGGGAGTCCAGGAGAGGCGACGGTCGAGGGTGACGCCAAGGTACTTAAGGGTGGGAGTGAGGGCGATGGGACGGCCATAGACGGTGAGATAGAAATCAAGGAGGCGGAAGGAAGGGGTGGTTTTGCCTAAAATGATCGCCTGGGTTTTGGAGGGATTGACCTTGAGCAACCACTGGTTGCACCAAGCGGTGAACCGGTCAAGATGGGATTGGAGATGGTGTTGGGAGCGTTGCAGGGTGGGGGCAAGGGCAAGGAAGGCGGTGTCATCGGCAAACTGGAGAAGGTGGACGGGGGGTGACGGCGGCGGCATGTCCGCCATGTACAAAAGGTACAGAAGGGGGAGAGGACGGAGCCTTGGGGCACATCGGCGGAGGGGAAAAAGGTGTAGGAATCTGTGTTATGGATGGTGACATAGGAAGGACGGCAGGAGAGAAAGGAACCGATCAGATGGGCGAAGGTTTGGAGCCTGAAGAGGAGACCGGAATGCCATACGCGGTCATAAGCGCGTTCGAGGTCAAGGGAGAGGAAGATGGCGGAGCGACGGGAATTTAGCTGTTCGGAAAGGTGTATCGCACTGTTTGTAATGGAACTTTTATAAGCCTTTCTTCTTTCTGATTGCACACGGTATTTTTCCTTTTAGTCTTAAAACATGTACATGGATATTGTTTTATTTGTGTATATTACATGTAGAACAACGTGACTAGCATATGGATAATGGAGAAAACGTTTATTTTAATAGAGCTAACGTGGGAATTTCACGCGCGCCTATTTAGTAAACTGTGTGATTTACTAATTAGAAACATCCCGCAACTGCCGCTGGGGGCGTTGTAATCTCGCATACCATGTTGGGGTCCAAGTACCATTGTAACGTCACAATAGGTTACGTTACATAGTTAAAATCAGTGCTATTTTGCTATCAGCTGATAGACATTATCAGCGTAAATTCAATTACTTTACATAATTAATGAACAGTGAAATAATCCCAGACTCAAATTACATGCATGTAGAAACAATTATGGATCAAAGTCTTTTATTCTCATTACAATATGCACGTCCTGTGTCCCTATTTACATTTCCCCACCTCTCCTTAAACTACGTGGTTAGGTGTGAATGTTTTGAATGTGGTAGCAGACAATCCAGAGATGTAGTGATTCTCAGAATCTTCTACCAACTTTAACACAGTCAGTGGAAGGCAAAGAGCAGGAACAGGAGGGTTCGACTAGAGGTGCGAAAGTCTAAAAAACAAAAAACATTTTCTTATCAGAGGTTGGTCATGGGCCTCCCCCACCAACTCGCGCTGTTCGGGAGAAAGAGCCGCGCAACTGTTACGAGGAGATTTTTGGAAGACAGGGAAGCGACCAGACGTTCCTTCAGAACGCTGCGTCGAAATCAGGACAAAGGTATTTGAATGTTTAAATGCGTTTAATGTTAACAATTTATTTATCAGAGGCTTTCTCGCGATTGATTAATTAAGAACCATTTATTGATTTTTGTTCAATTTATGCGATATAAGAATAATCTTCTCCGTTCGAGATTTCCGTTACGACCCGAGCGCATAGTTTCAAACTGCAACCGCCGAGAAAGCTAATAGAGGGAGCTGTAGCCAGTTTTTGCGATTGCTGAATATTTATGCTAGCGTGTGTCGATGTTTAACAACTTATTGAAAATTTAGTGACAAGTGTAGCTTTTCTAAGATGAATCGTTTCGTATTCAAGCACTTCGCGCTGGAGATACCAGCCACGAGTCCTGCTCGATTCCAGCCACTGTACATCGAAAATCTGCATAGAGAAATAGTTACGATATTTGCATTTCAGTGATAACTTAGTGCATGCGCATGTATCAGCATAGTATAAGTGACCACGTGTTCTCCAAGATTTTCCATCCCCTCACAGGACGATGCAAATCAAAGGCAACACGGCTTGTAATTCAAAGGAGAAATAATCTATGTGCATAGTTAAATAATCTTTCTCCATAGTTAAATGAAAATTCCAGGCAGAATTAGTGAAATGTATATTCAAAAGATTGTGAAGTAGTAACTTCGTAAATTTGTCTGATGTTGGTTAAAATAAAATTAACTTTGTTTTTCGAAGTAATTTCCGTTCCGTTCTCGGCTTGCTCATTTACACCATAACTAAGAAAAGAGAATCATATCAATCACGGTGCCCCTTTACTAAAATTATTGGCACAAAACTAGATTCGTGCAGGATGTAGTTTTCTCTGACCATCCCCAAAATTAAAATTGCGTTATCCGTTGCGACTTCAAATTCAATTGATAAGATTGTATTCTGAACTTTGATGGACCTAAACATCAATTCTAAATCGGGCAGAATGGTCAGGGAAGGTTACGCTGCCGAGAGAGAAAAAGTGTGCATAAGATCCTTCCCCACAGCAGGCTTACATAAAAAATGAATAAAAGTAATCCCTGCTGATAAAATTAAGCAAACTCCCTTCTCAGCCTGTCACAGATGGTTCAAATGGCTCTGAGCACTATGGGACTTAACTTCTGTGGTCATCAGACCCCTAGAACTTAGAACTACTTAAACCTAAATAACCTAAGTACATCACACAACACCCAGTCATCAGGAGGCAGAGAAAATCCCTGACCCCGTCGGGAATCAAACCCGGGAACCCGGGCGCGGGAAGCGAGAACGCTACAGCACGACCACGAGCTGCGGACCCTGTCACAGACAGGGAGAATTAACGACACGTGCGATCTAAATACCAGTCGTTGGGAGCTTGCACCGTATCCACAAATTGCACCATTTCTGAGCGTTCAGCAGCACGTTGAACTCAGCACGCTCAACGTTGACGTTCGATAGCGCGGTCCGTCTGCCGATGGCTTTAGCGAAGGTTCGTTCCCGGCGGCACGTTCTGCAAAGGGCACTTCACTGCTTACCGGCGGAGAGACTCTCCTTGGAAACACACTGGCTCCCGTCCCAAAACACAGCTCAGAAACTAATGACGGATTTGTGCCCCAAAGAGGCATACTGGCGCCAGTCGAATGTTGCAAACTCGCTGATTAAGTAGGAAGTTACTCCTCCTCCGGCAGACGTACTTACGCTGAAGGTGTTTACTAAAACAATGGGGAAAGTTAAGACGCTTTCGGAAAATATTCAGGATGGTAGGGATAGAAACGAAAATTTACTCATGTCTCATAGCCTAACGCCTAGACTAGAGCCGTCATTTGCCCGTGTGGCGTGATCTTTCTGAGACTCATAAGACGAGGAGGGGAGTCATGTGAAAAATTTTCCCTTTTCCGATAGGTGAAAAAAATAGCCAAGAACCCCGACTGGCTGACACGGACCTTGGCGGAATTATTGTTGTTGAGATGACAAAGTTAGAAAATTGAAAGAGTACAGAAGATATTTGGTTTCGGAGAGAGTCCAGAGAACATGCAGCAAACCTCTGTTCCGGAGGGTGGTATAGGGAAGACATTCCTTGCTGGAGAGCGGTAGAGAGAAAATTCTATGTCGGAGATAGATGGTGAGCAGTTTGTCTTCTTTCGAGATCTGAGGTGGCAGTCAGAATGGTGAGTATTCTCGCTGCAGTGCTAAGATCTCGCTGACAACGGCATCGTGTAAAGTTTAGGAACCTTGCGACGTAGTTACACTCGTTTGACAGCCGGAGTCATGATTTTTAACTTTCTATTTCCATTCTTTTTGGATTCAATGGTGTTTATAGTGAATTGTGAGTTACCACTGACTTGCTCGTTAACTGGCCTGGCGCACGTATTCTTGAGCATGTCTAATCTCTCCTCAGCACCAAGGGTAGCACCATTATTTCTGCCACATCATTTAAAGACTAGGCAGTCGTGATTTCTGGAAGTAACATCTCTTCTAGACTGTGTTTCCCAGTACCTCGCGTGCATTACTTGTACAGAGATAGTATAATATTTCATGTATTTCTTACTGCTTTCTAATGAAGACGTTCGCCATGTTCCGTTTTTTGTGTGTGTTGACCTTGGAAAAATAAACGTCCAATAATCGAATTGCTCTGGATATTATTTCCGTAATTGGTGGACTACCATGTCACCTGCTTATAGATCACTCAATGCCATCAGGTATACTTACACACAGCTCGAAAAAAGTTTTTCATCATCTCGGTTCCAAGAGTACCGGAATCTGTTCAGAAAATTGGAATAGAGGTCAACATAAACATCATTTCCGCTCTTTTTATTGTTAATGAAAACCACACATTGCATGTTCAACCACAATACACCGAGACCTTCAGAGGTGGCGGCCCAGATTGCTGCACACACCGGTACCTCCAATACCCAGTAGCACGTCCTCTTGCATTCATGCATGCCTGCATTCGTCATGCCATACTATCCACAAGTTAATCAAGGCACTGTTGATACAGATTGTCCCACTCCTCATCGGCGATTCGGCGTAGATCCCTCAGAGTGGTTGGTGGGTCACATCGTCCATAAATAGCCCTTTTCAATCCATCCCAGGCATGTTCGATAGGGTTCATGCCTGGAGAACATGTTGGCCACTCTAATCGATCGATGACGTTATCCTAAGGAAGCCATTCACAAGATGTGCAGGTTGTGGGGGCGGCCAATTGTCGTCTATGAAGACAAATGCCTCGCCAACATGCTGCCGATATGGTTGCACTATCGGTTGGAGAATGGCATTCACCTATCGTACAGCCGTTACGGCGCCTTCCATGACTACCAGTGGCGTACGTCGGCCCCACATAATGCCACCCCAAAAAAGTAGGTAACCTCTACCTTTCTACACTGGCTGGACAATGTGTCTAAGGCGTTCAGCCTGACCGGGTTGCCTCCAAACGACATGTTCGACGATTGTCTGGCTGGAGGCATATGCGACACTCATCGGTGAAGAGAACGTGATGCCAATCCTGAGTGGTCCAGTCGGCATGTTGTTGGGCCCATCCGTACCGCGCTGCATGGTGTCGTGGTCACCATGGACGTCGGGAGTGAAGTTGCGCATCATGCAGCCTACTGCGCAGTTTGATTCGTAACACTACGTCCCGTGGCTACATGAAAAGCATTATTCAACGGCGGAGTTGCTGTCAGGGTTCCTCCGAGCCATGATCCGTAGGTAGCGGTAATCCACTGCAGTAGTAGCCCTTGGGCGGCCTGAGCCAGCCATGTCATCAACACTTCCTGTCTCTCTGTATCGCCTCCATGTCCGAACAAAATCGCTTTGGATCACTCCTTGCACAAAGTAACAATGCGGACGCGATCGAACCGCGGTACTGACCGTCTAGGCATGGTTGAATTACAGACAACATGAGCCGTGTACCTCCTTCCTGGTGGAATGACTGGAACTGGTCGACTGTCGGACCCCCTCTGTCTAATAGGAGCTAAAATGCATGGTTATTTACATATTTGGGCGGGTTTAGTGACATCTCTGAACAGTCAAATTGACTATATGTCTGTGATACAATACCCACAGTCAACGTGTATCTTCAGGAGTTCTGGGAACCGGGGTTACGCAAAACTTTTTTTGATATGTGTATATCTGATTACGTAATTGGTGACAGATCTGCACGAACCTGTTTGCATATGATTCTGTTTCGTGTATAGTGAATTCGGAGTGATAGACAATTGTAGTAAAATGCAGGAAGACCGGCAGAGGACCGACGCTTGGTAGGAAGATTGATGGTTGACCCTTAACGTAAGGAAATGGGATGTACTGTTCGGAAAGAGGTGGAAAGACACGAGTATCGAACGATCACTAGAGTCAGCCACATCTGAGATCATGCGTACAGGGGGATTTAATGTAGGATAAGTACAAACAATTAATACCAGAAAATGTAAAAGCCAGACTAAGACTGTTTGGGAGAACCTGCACTAATTGTAATCCACTCATGAAGGAAGTACCTTACAAAACTTTCATTCCACTAACACATGGATACTGTACTATTTGGCAGTGTCTGCGTTTTATGGTGTAATAGGCAAAGTCGATCAAACATGCATGTATGTCTGAAGGAAGAGACAATGCTACGATCTGTGGCTGTTTGAAATAGAAGAAATGATTCGTAGTCGCGAATATATTTTTTCTGCACGAATACTGCTCGTCAGTCTGCGTCCCGTACAACTTAGGGCTGACAGGGAAGATCCGAAGAACAGAAACAGGTCGGACTGATAGAGACAATCCAAAGAAGAGCAGCACATTTCGTTACAGGCTCATTCAGTAAGCGCAAAAGCGTCACGGATATGCTCAGCCAACTCCAGTGGCAGGCGCTGCAAGAGAGGCGTACTGCATCACCGTGTGGTTTCCTGTTAAATTTCTGAAAGTTTTCCTTCCTAGAAAAGTAAACAAATATATAGCCCTATGCCATAAAACATATATCTCCTAATTCGAAAAAGTTCAAAGAATGGCAGCTCGCTTTGCTTTATAGAGTAATAGGGGAGAGTGTGTCACAGACATTATGCGCGAGTTGGCATGGCAATCGTTAAAACAAAGGCGTTTTATGGCCAGGCGAGATCTTTTCACAAAATTTCAGTCACGAACTTTGTCTTTGAATGTGGCAATATTTTGTTGACGCCTGCATACATAGGAAAAAATGATCATCGTGGTAAAATAAGAGAAATCATATCCCGCACGGATGGATCAAGTGTTTATTTCCACCGCGTGCTAATCGAGAGTGGAGCAGTAGAGAAATAGTCTGCTCGCGGTTCAGTAAATCCTCTGCCAAGAACTTAAGTGCAGTGTCCTGAGTAGTCATTTAATTGCACATGTAAAAGTAGGTATCTACGGAAAAAACCGCGACAGTAAAATTAGATACATTCGGCTCACATAGAGGCTTGCCAACAACCGTTCTCACCTCTCACCGTTCGAAACTCGACAAGAGGAAGGGGAAAAGTGAAACTGGTACTTAAACTACCCTCTGACACTCACCGTACGGCGGTTCGCGGAATAGAGACGTACACGTAGATTCCACGTCTCCTTTGCATGCCTACGAGCTGTTCCTTAGACTCTCTCGCAGCGGCCGCAGATGGTGGCTTTCGGCTGCTTAGCCGCCACAAAGTACCTCCGAGGGTGGTGATGGATGGCAGGCGGCGAATGCGGCTGCCGTGGGAGCCCGCAAATTGGAGGTCTTATCTGGCGCGCCCAGTGTCCGGATGCCAGCAGTCCGCGAGTCGACGAGTGACGGCCGGACTGGCGCCGCCAAGAATTCTCCAGGAGGAGGAGAGAGGGGGCAACAGGGGAGCCGGGGAACAGAAGATGCGCTTACCGCGTGCCCCCGGCCTGATGCGCAATTTAGATACGTCTCCGAGTTTCAGCTACCAGTTCTCGAGAAAATTGAAGTCGTTCGCGTCAGCGGCGGAGTCTCATTTTTCGAGGGTTAAGGAGACTTTGGGCAGTAGAATCTGCTGCATACGGGGCAAGTCGGAGGGAAAATGAACAATGAAATTTCTTACGAAGGACTATTTCTGAGCTTGGGTTCATGTCTGCACTTTCGTGCTGCTATTGGAAGACTTTTCTTGAGAACGTGGTTGGCCTGCGCATTTTTCCACTCACTAGGAACATTTGTCACCGCCAGCAACATGCGATAAACTGCTGCTAGAAAAGAGGAAAGTACTTTCTCATATGCAGGAAGGACGAGCCATCCCCCTTATACTGTATTATTAATAAGTACCTGCGAGGTTTCAGAAGATGACAGGGTGAAAATTTCAAGACATACAAAGGGCAGATACATATCAGCGGCTAACGCATTACATGGCATTCCATCAGCTTCAGTCGGCTTTCCTATGTTGAGGAATTTCAGGTGAAAGGTAGAGATAACTTCATTGCTAATACAAATAGTTGTAAGAATCAATATAACAGGCGAATAATATTACAAATTGTGGCGCAGAATTGAACGGTCATTATGTGGAAATACCTGCAAACCTAATGAGCACCCCTTAACTCCTGTTATCACTATAAATCGTTAGGTAGGAAGGACGAGCCATCCCCCTTATACTGTATTATTAATAAGTACCTGCGAGGTTTCAGAAGATGACAGGGTGAAAATTTCAAGACATACAAAGGGCAGATACATATCAGCGGCTAGCGCATTTCTCCAAGATTTTAACTCACATTGCAGGTGCTCAGTTTGTGCTCCTCAAAATTATCCCATAGGTTGCATAACACTGCGTATTTACCAATTACACTATGGTTGACTGTACCTCCTGTGTACAATCGAAAACACATCTCCTTTTATAAAACAATAACAAAGTAACCTATGTTATACATCGTACCCAGTATTATGTATTCATTCATCTTAGCAGTTTCATGATGACAAAAATAGAACTGATCGATTCCATTACATTGTAAGTGCAGAATGTGGTTTTACCTTAGTAGTTAGAGCACTATGCAGGGCTACTATCATACAATCACGTATAATCATCATTACTTCATATACCAAAACGTCTAAGTGTTACTTATATTTTCATTAACAGTTGGCTGTTTAGACAGTTTTAAAGACCACTGCAGTATATCAAAGTATTTCTGAGAAAAAGAAGTTAATATATGCCACTTGTCTTGGCTGAATCATGCTACGTAAAATGGCTGCTATACAAAGTAATTTAATTTTTACCACTGCCTTTTAAAACTCGTTTATTGACATAGCTAAAATTTATAATGTGATTTCAATGAAGATGGACTGTCTTAGACATTACACACATTTTACTGTGAATCAATACAATTCAGAAATGATTTTAATTCTAACTAAAACATTCATATTTCTTTAGGTACTACACGAATATATAATAAAAAATGGGGGTTCCTATTTTAAAAACGCTGTTGATATCCGTTTGACCTATGGCAGTGCCATCTAGCGGGCCAACCACAGCGCCACCTGGTTTCCCCCTTCAAGCTAGATAAGTTTCGTTCTTTGTAGTTTTTTCGTTTTACGCTTATTTCGTGAGTTATTTGGCCCGGTCACTTCTTTCAGGAGTGCTAGTTCTGCAAGGTTCGCAGGAGAGCTTCTGTAAAGTTTGGAAGGTAGGAGACGAGGTACTGGCAGAAGTAAAGCTGTGAGTACCGGGCGTGAGTCGTGCTTGGGTAGCTCAGATGGTAGAGCGCTTGCCCGCGAAAGGCAAAGGTCCCGAGTTCGAGTCTCGGTCGGGCACACAGTTTTAATCTGCCAGGAAGTTTCAAGTCAATTCTTGTTCATTTTGAGATACAGAGTCCTAAATTTAAATCAGCGCTGAAAAATCTGCAGTTGAGATACCAGAAATATTCAAGCATATGGCTTCTTGCTAGGGATGAACCTTTGTTTCTGTTTATTTGGATCATTAATTTCAAAAGCATTATAGGCAGAAAAGTAGAGGCAATGGACTTGCGCCACTATTGAAATATGCCCTTCATATGACAGCGTCACTAAAGCGGAGTTATTAAGCTTAGTTTCCCGAAATTCCTTCACCAAAGAGATGAAGCAAGTATTCCAGAATTCGAATCGAGAATAGCTGCCAACATGAGTAACTTCGAGATAGATAGCCTTGGCCGAGCGAAACAGCTTAAATCAGTTAATAAAGGCAACTCTTCAAGTCCAGATAGCTACATCTACATCTACATGGATACTCTGCTAATCACATTTAGCTGCCAATCAGAGGGTTCATCGAACCACCTTCACAATAATTATTATTCCAATCCTATACAGCTTGCGGAAAAAACGAATACCTATATCTTTCCGTGCGAGCTCAGATTTCGGCGTCAACAAAGTATTTAGAGGAGAAAATTGATCATTGAAATTTCGTGAGAAGATTCTCCCGCAACGAAAAACGCCTTTGTGTTAATAATGTCCATCCAAATCCTGTCATGTTAGTGACACTTACGTTCGTTATAGGGATACAATAGCCGCATATTTATCAATCGCACGCTCGACGGAAGATCCTTAGCAAAAGACTGGAAAATTGCACTGGTCAAACTAGTAATGAAGGAAAGAAGTAAGAGTAATCCACTGCATTACAGGCCTACATCACTCACGTCAGTTTGCAGGAGGTTTATGGAACATTTACTGTGTTTGAATATTATGAATTGTCTTCGAAGCATCGGTTTACTGACTCTTAGTCAGCACGGATACAGAAAATATCATTCTTATGGAACATAACCAGCTCTTTATTCGCACGAAGTAATAACTGCTTTCTGCAGGGAAACTCAAATTGATTCCATGTTTCTAGTTGTCCAGCAGTCTTTTGACAGCGTCCCTCGCAAGCGACTTCTAATCATACTGCGTGCCTTTGGAGTATCGATTCAGTCGTGTTACCGCATTCGTGATTTCCTCTAAAAACGTCACAATATGTAGTACAGAAATGATATCCGTCTTCCCCCAAGAAAGTATTATAGGCCCTGTGCTGTTCCTGACCAACATAGACGATAGAGATCACCTGACCAGCGCTCTTAGACTGCTTGAGTATGATGCTGTTATTCACCGTAAAGTCGTCAGAACATCAAAACCAGTTGCAAGATGATTTATACGAGATATCTGTATGGAGCGAAAGCTGGTGTGATGTCATAGACATGAGTATGAAAAGAAGACGCGTTAAGTTTCCGTTACACGATAAATCATGCAAATTTAAAGGCTCTCAATTGATCTAAATATCAAGGAATTACAGTTACGTAAAACTTAAATTGGAACTCTCAGATAGATAAGGATGTGCGGAAGGCAAACCAACAACAGTTTTTTACTGGCAGAACACGTACAAAATGCAACAAGTCTATTAAAGAGACTGCCTGCAGTACGCTCGTAAGTCCTATGCGGTATGGAACTCTTAGAAGATTAGATTGATGGAGTACCGCGAAAAAGTTTAAAGAAGCGCAACTCGTTTTGTACTAACGGAAGTAGGTGAGAGAGCGTCACAGATATGATAAGCGAGTTGGGGTGGGGAGGCAATAATTACAACAAAGGCATTTTCATTGTGGCGAAACTCTTACACAAATTTTAGTCACCAGTTTTCTCTTCTGAATGTTAACACATTTTATTGTTGCCAGCCTACATAGGGAGAAATGATCATTCTAATGAAATAAGAGGAACCAGAGCTCTTACAGATAAATTTAAGCGTTTATTTTTCCCACGCACTGCTACAGAGTGGAATGGTGGAGAAATAGTGTAATGTTGGTTCGAATAGCCCTCTATCAGACACGTACGTGTGAGTTGCAAGGTAATCATGTGTCATGTAGATGTAACATAGGAAATGGCAGACTTTAACGAAATCTGTCCTCTCCACCTGAAATAGAATGTTGGTGTGAGAGTGAGAAAGAGGCATTTGCACGAGAGGAATGGCAAAATTGAAACCGCCAAAGAGAAAGCCGTTGGCATGTTCGAATTCTAACGAAAATTCCTCCACACCACTGGCTAGAGAGAATCCGTTTTGGACACGAAAGAGAACTGAAGGATGGAAAAGAAACAGAAAACGCGTGCGGCATGATTGTAGTGTTTCAGATTTACCAATCATCTTCATCCTCTCCCGCCCCCCTCCCCCCCTTTACCTCTGGCCTACATCTACATCATATCCACAAGCCACATAACGATACGTGGCGGAAGATACCACTAACTGCGCCCTCCGACGCTGTTCCATTCGCGAATAGAGCGTCGGAAGAATGTCGGTAAGCCTCTGCATTGGCTCTAGTTTCTCGAATTTTCTCCTCATGGTCATTCAGCGAGATGTATGCAGAGGGAAATAATATGTTGTCCGACTCTTCCCGGAAAGTGCTCTCTAGAAATTTTAATAGTAAATCTCTCCTTGATGCACGACGCCTGTCTTGTAACGTCTGGAGTGGAGTTTGTTGGGCATCTGGATAACGCTCTAGTGCCAAATAAACGATCCCGTGACGAAATGTGCCGCTCTTCGTTGGATCTCCTCTATCAGTCATATCTGATACGGATCCCAGATAGATGAACATTACTCAAGAATAGGTCTAACAATCGTCTTGTAAGCCACTTTCTTCGTGGGTGAGCTACATTTCCTTAATATTCTTCCTATAAATCTGAGACTGGCATCTGCTTTCCCCAATGTTTGTTTTATGTGGTCATCCTACTTAAGGTCGCTCCGCTTAGTTACTCCAAGATATTTTCCGGCATATACCGTTTGCAGCGGTTTGTCATCAATAATGTAGCTATACAGTAGCGGATTTCTTTTCCTATGTATGCGCAATGCGTTACATTTATTTGCGTTCAGGGTCAACTGCCAGAGCCTACACCATTCATAAATTCTCTGGAGGTCATTCTCCAAATCGTAACTATCTTCTGGCGTTGGTACTTTGTTATAGACAACCGCATCATCTACGAACAGCCTTAGAGAGCATCGGTCACTTTCTACTAGATCATTTATATATATTTTAAACAGTGACGGTCCTGTCACACTTCCTTGGGTACACCAGAAATTACCTTAACATCTATTGTCTTTGATCCGTTAAGAGCAACGTGTTGAGTTCTGTCTGCAGAGAAGTCTTGAATCCAGTCGAAAGTCATCTCCGATACTCGACAAACTTGTATTTGCTTCATTAAAAGGTCTAACGCCGTTCTGGAAGGGACAGAGATGGCTAAGTGTGGCAGGCAGAGGGATGGCTCAGCATGATTGGTCTCTTTAAAATCTAACGAGTTTTACTCTCTTTCTTTGGATGTAGAAACAACAACTTGCGAAAGACTGGGCGTGTCAGATGCCAGGGCTAGGGACTGATCCAAACAAGGATAGAAAAGTTGCGACAGGTGGTATAGAGTTTATATGCTCATTCTCACATTTAATACATTTCTTGTTCTCTCACACTTAGGGGCCATGGAATGACGTGAGTTGAGTGACGTATTATATGGGAGAGTACATTGAGGAAGAAGTGAATACGGAGCGCTGACGGATGAAGAATACACACGCGTCGAAGCCGCGGCTGCCTGTCGCCACGTTAAGTGCTCCATCGCCAGAGCATGAAGTCTTCTCCTGTTCTTAGGAAGCCGGCCGCGGTGGCCGAGCGGTTCTGCGTGCTTCAGTCTGCAACCGCGTGACCGCTACGGTAGCAGGTTCGAATTCTGCCTCGGTCATGGATGTGTGTGATATCCTCAGGTTAGTTAGGTTGAAGTAGTTCTAAGTTCTAGGGGACTGATGACCACAGATGTTAAGTCCCATAGTGCTCAGAGCCATTTGTTCTTAGGAAGTTGAAAATTAGTCAACGTTAGGTCGCGTTTCTGCAGCTTTTATTTATCTCAGTTCATGCTTTCGTATCAGGATGACGCTTGCTGTTATTCTTACGCCATACAATGATTATGGATTCAGCAAAAATATCATCGTGTGTCCGTTGTCAGCCCAGCAGTAATTTTTCTCATCCTACAACAAGTGTTAGAAATACAGGTTGGTAGTCAGCAGAGAAGCATCTTTCTGAGGTTTATCTGGAAGATATGAGAGAGGACAATAATTTTCTCTTCTAATTATCTCATACGCATTTCCCTATTTTCTAGCCTCCTCCCCCCTCCCCCCTCCCCTCCCCCACCCACCTCCTCCATAAGTGTATTATCGTTGCCTTTATGCTGACCAGGTCTTGTTGTGTAACATATTGCCAATCGTTCCCCAGTTGTCCTTTTGAATTCGTTTCCGTTTTACGACGTTAGACGGTTATTATATAGGCCGCGATTCTGTCGCTCATTCTAATTGGTAAAGCAGCAGAGAAGAAAGTTGGTCTGGATGTGTATGCATCTGTTCAATACTCCGTTTAGCCCATCCCACTGGAAGGTATTTTAAAAACGTTATACACTCAACAGACGTTCTGTTAATAAAGTTTTCCTACCAGAGCAAATATTGGAGGTCGAACAGCAAGCTTTCGCTAAGACATTGAAATTGGTTCCCATACATACTTTTACTAGAGTGAATCACTTCGGATTACAGCAAGAAATTTGGGTAGCTGAGGGTTAACTGTTTATTAATGACGTGACTGATATTATTTATTCAGCGCTGAGTGCCCAATCGTCAGAAATTCCGTGAATTTTCAATTTATTATCATCCCTAATTTCAGTCTTATAGAGAACCTGAGCAACAGATTTTAATTGTTGAACTTCATAACCACCGATCAGGCATCAGAATGTCCTAATATTCTAGTATCTTCCGCTTACTGGGCATAGGACAATAATGAGTACAGGGCATGCGACATGCCAGCTAAATAAAAGATTCTGACTACTGAAGGCACTAATTACTGATAGGCATAGTGAGCAAATGAAAGATTTTGATAGAGAACAAACAATGTTTTTACCTTAATAGTGTTCAAAAGTCATTATATATATATATATATATATATATATATATATATATATATATATATATATATATATATATATATATATATATCAGTTCATGAAATCCAGTCTTACAAATTTACTCTCTCTCATGGACGCACGTCCAGATCATCCTCTCTCAAAATTCTGCCATCTCTCTCCCCACATCCACCACTGCTGGCGGCTCACCTCCAACTGCACAATGCTACGCGCTGTTTGCGTCCAACTGCCCAACACTACAATAGCGAATATTCCAACAATGCCAACCAGCCACAGACTGCACACAGCACAGCCAGTGATTGTCATACAGAGCGCTACGTGGCGTTACCTATGTAAAAACCTAAACAGCCTACTTACAATGTGCTGGTCTTGACATCGGTGAGTAGTTCAACAACTAAGTGTATTTTCATCATTTATTCATTGTCTTTTAATCTATCAAATAGTGTAATCAAAGGGTTATTGGATGAATCACATAATTTTAACAGGCGAAAGAAACAGTTATAAACTACAATTATTTGCGGAAAGTGGAGGGATGGTCGGGGCTGAATTAAGAAAGTGAAACATTTCAGTGGCTTCAAACATCATGGCACACTATCTCGCAAGTCAAATTCATTAACTGAGTGTGAAACGTCCCCTTCGAACAATTATACAAGACTGTGCTTAAACTGACACACAATATTTTTAGCGCAACGCAATCTGACTTTCAATAATCCCTACAAAACAATGGCCCTGACTAACATTAACCTATACCTTTCACAAATCACTTACCTCACAAAAATCTTCGTTACTCGAACTACTGCAATACAGCGAGCACCACTACTACCAGCTAAATAAAAGATTCAAACTACAGAAGACACTAACTACTGATAGGCATAGTTAGCAAATGAAAGATTTTAATAGAGAACAAACAATGTATTTACCTTAATAATCATAATATATATAGCAGTTCATGACATCCATTTTTACAAATTTCAAAACTCCGCCATTTCTCTCCCCACATCCACCACTGCTGGCGGCTCACCTCCAACTGCGCAACGCTACGCGCTGTTAACAGCCAGCTGCCCAACACTACAATGGCGACGATTCCAACAATGCGACCCAGCCACAGACTGCACACAGCACTGCCAGTGATTTTCATACAGAGTGCTACGTGGCGTTACCAATATAAAAACCTAAACATCCTACTTACATAACCCTCATGCTCCCCACAAAAAAATTTACAAACTGTTTTGGGCACTGGCCAATACATATTTGTTAAAAAATTTTCACAATTACAGTAACAAAGTAATCAAATGCACACACTATTGATACAATGTTGGTCAAAAGCTAAAATTTTCTCGCAGTCCATAAAGACAGTCCTAATCATTCATCACAGTAAAATTACAGTGGTTTTTTTTCCCAAAGTCTTTGCAGTAAAAGAAAATGCACTCGGAAGTAATGGATTTCCATGCAGTCTTGAAGAAGCAGTGTTGTCCTTCCAACGGAAAGACAGTGCTGACTCTTGACATGCAGACAGGTAATGGGCCACAACAGAGCAAACCCACAACAGAGTCAGTCGAAGTTTTGAAGAATATTGGATGTAGGTCATCACAGAGCAGACCCACTGTAGTCCTGGTAGAGATTATGATATTGGTGGGCCACCAGAGGTGCAGACCCACAGCAGTCCTTGTGGAAATAATGGTATTGGTGGGCCATCAAAGATTCAGACCCACTTAGTCCTTGTAGAGACGGCCAGCAGCCATCTGTTGCGACTGTGCAGGTGCACCATCACCATCGAAGAGTCTTGTGGACAATATAGCAAGTCCATAAACCACACTTGTGCACTCACTAAGTTTTGTCCTTAGAACCAGCAATGCTGTTAACCAGTCCCTTGCTGAATTATTAACACACGTGCAAACACTAACAGTCCCAACTTCTCACATACTGTGCATATACTATGACCAACAGAAACGTGTTCAGTGAAATGAAACTTAATTCAAAGAACTGGTGTCTATACAATTATAAATTTAAAACATAAGAATACAATTACAAAGGTACAATATACATCATTAAAGAACATAACAATACAGATAAGTGGCTTTACAAAAGAATGGAAATAAACATGTACATCAGTGTTACAGGAATTATGGCATAAGTAAATAAATAAAATAATGAGAATAGTTTTTGAATTATTAATTTCACATATGAGCATTGAAACAGAACAGAATTAATAATGTCCAAACATCTTTACAAAGTAAATAACATATTATTAATGCAAATTATGTTTGAGGATAACAGTATTCCTCATCATAGTGAATGTAGCTGAGTATTAGAAAAATTGTACAATATAAGTCTTATCAGATAAACATATAAAGACAGGAAGAACACAAATACACAAGGGTACACAAACACATAGCGAAATAATACAAAAGGAAAGGACAGTGTTTGTTTTACTGCAGTATTTTGCAAACAAAGCTTTCTTTACCTCTTGGAGATCTCCCTTCATTCATCCTTATTTCCAAAAACTCCTATCTATGCCTCCTTTCTGTATTCTATTCATATTTCTTTCAAAATAATTATTTCTCATTGTACAATAGTCATTTTGACCCAAATCTTTTTCATATAACTTCTCAAAGCATTCTTTCCCTATTCTCCATAGTCAGTTTCTGTATAGTCTACCCCCTCTTAAGCTAACTTAAATCTACTGAGCTCAGATATATATACTAAAGGACGAGGCAATGCAGCAGTACAAAACAATTAACACAAACAGTACTGACAAAAAAATGCAAATTGGCAAAGCAAGCAGCAGTATATCTAAATTAGCAGAGCAAATGCAACATTACAACTAATATGAGCCAATGTGCAGCAACAATAAAAATAAATCCGTAGTAAAACTGGCTTAACAGATTAATACAAAATCGAATTCAGTAACACTATGTCTGGCAAACAGCCGCAGCAAATTAAATAACTTATATCTAAACATGACATAGCTCAAGCAAAAAAAAATATTACAGTAAAGACAACAGTACAGACAAGGGAAATGTATATTCACCTCTTAATGTCTATGTAATTAAAGTGGTGCACCACAAGAAGTTATTCTACAAAAAAAATTACCAAGTACTTGAAAAGAAAATTCCGTATGGAATCCCTGTGAAGGGAAATGTCTTTTTATGCTCCTTCGTTTTTTTGAATAGATCATAAAATTATTTACTGGATCTGTAGGCATAAAATATTTATATTAGTACATCTATTAAATTTTATTTTAACCAATGCTGCAGTGCAGCTAGAAACTAGATATTAAAAAAAATGAAAATATGTAGAAAGGAAGGCATGAAACATCATACATTAGCCATATGGCATTTCATAAAGTAGTAAAAAAATCTCTCAACTCTCGTAGAAAGATACTTGTCATAATCAGGTATGCAGATGTAAGTATGTTTCCATATTTGCAATGCTTTCTACAAAGGAATGTCAATAGCGAGGATAATGGCCTCCCTTCTTTTTCTACCTGTGCCTCTGAAAAGGCACACCCTAATGGCTTGTTCTCCAGGCGTCTGACACAGCTGGGTGCCCACGACACATTACGTGCAGGTGGTCACTTAACTTTCTTACGGAAATATTTACGACAGCAGTTTCCGCTACAGTGACAGTCTGATATACAAAATTTTATGAGTCGAGAATTTGCATTGCAAATGTGTAGAAGCAAAATCTTATGAATATAACAGTGTCCAAAAAATTTTCACCAGCATTGTGATACATTCACGCATTTACACACATTTCATAACTCTTAAAGTACGATTCTTGGTTTCCAACATCCTTTTTCACAAGTCAGAGTCCCTAACCACTATTCATTACTCCTTACCTTATTACACATATATATATTCGTCAACACGTCAATATTGCGACGACACTTCAATATTTCATCATAATAAATACACAGCATAATCAAATTCCTCATATAGCATCAGCTTATTGATCATAAACGTACCGCAACAGCATAATACACATAGTCATCGTAATAATAACATCATAACACCTTTGTCAACCCTCAAAATCGTCGTAGCTTCCTCCAATAATTTCAAAACCTAAAAAAATTCTCTGCTCATGTTAAAAGTGTCATCTGCTCAAACGTACTTTAAAAATCGTGATCCCATACCAAATATATCATTCAAAGCTCTCATAATATCACAATGGGTCCGAAAAAATATGAACAGTTCACAAAGTACAGACAAAATATAATTTCGTAAGTGTGAAGTTATGCAACGGTGTAATTACGTAAACATGTGTCACTGACGTAGTAAAAATATGTTTGTTTCTCTATTAAATAATCAGATAGCTGTGTAATTTATGTGTTAGAGAAATATGGTACCGATGTGTAAAGTTGTGTAAGCAAATACCATATTAGCTAGGGCTCCTTGTGCTTGCCAAACACATGGTACACAAAGTAAGTGTGTACCCCCCTGAGGGTTAATGTAATTATGCCCTCAGGTGTTACAGATTACAGCAATGGAATGAAATGTATCACGGAAAACTTTCTTTGTAATTAAAAAATCTTGAAAAATAAATAGTTTAAGTACAAAATTAATCATTCAAATACGTGTCCTGTAGGGCAAAATGTGTGTCTTGCTGTAAGATAATCTCTGTGGAAGTGTCGTAGTTATCGTCCTCCGAAAGCTAAGTTCTGCAGAAGTCAATGTTCTGCAGAAGTCAATGTACTTACCTCATGATAAACAAAAGTGAAATGCTTTGCGTATAGATATCTTAGTTATTACGCTTATTGCCGTGATGAGGAAAGTACTGTGCTGTAACGTATTGTTGTGCTACGAAAGAGGCTGTCTCATTGTAGCTATACCACAAACGTTACTACTAAAACATGTTTTACTTTCCAGAATAATTCAGAAAAACTGTGCAGATATGAAACAGAAACACCGCAAAAGCAACATTGTAAATTGTCACTCATTAGTAGCGTCGTGATAAAATAGTGTAGCTGTCACACAAACCAACCATTATGTCATCTGGCATTTCACAGAAAGTGCTTTAAATCCAGAATGTATTTTCAAGTAAACCAAAATGTTGCATTAAAATCTCATTATCAGTACTGGTAAATATTTTAAGTATGTGAGCCCCTTATAGTCGTTACGTAATTGTGCAACTAACAAGCAAGAATGTACAAATAACAACATTGTGTCATCTGTTCGCTATAACAATGCATTCATAATTTCTGTTGAAATAAGTTCTCTTGGTTCTTGACTGGATATTTAACTTCAAACATTGTTGCATATTAACAGATTCTAAGTCTGACAAAGCCTACTAGCAATGTAAAGTGAAAGGTTATATGGCAAAGACAAAGTTAAAAAGCAGATTATCTTTCAATAAACGGTTTTACATGTGAAGTATGGTGTAAACCTTTACTCTTCCTAGTACGCAGAGTTTCAACTTGAATCCAATTATCATGCGCTATTCGTCTGTAAAGAATACTGGAATTTTGCTCAAGGTTAGCGTCAATGTTATTTTTCCCTGAGCCAGCGGGCGCAAGTGGCTGCCTGTGGTGCGAGTCATTGTCTGTTTCTTTGTTGGCGCGCGCCGTTATTGGGATTAGGAGACCTAACTTCCACAAATTCACGTTGTCGAGAGTGCCCTGCTCTGTTTGAATCTCGCCAGCTCTGATGAAATTCAGGTCTGTCGTTATGATTATATCGTCTGTCGTCATGTCGGTAGGTTCCATAGTTTCTTTCTTGTCGGTCACGTGGTGGAGAATTTCTCTCTGAATTATTACTACACGGTGGACCGTTGCGTCTGAAGTTATTCTGTCTCCCGTGATAATAATATTTCTGGTTGCCAAATTGTCTGTTTCTATGATTGTCTCTGTCATATTCATTACTACGGAAATGCGATCTTTCTCTGTAACTATTACTCTGCCGGTGGTGTCTGTTTTGGTCACGATTTACGTTGTAAGAATAGGCTTGTCGTGTCCAGTTATTGTTTCTGTCGTCACGTAATTGTGACGGATGTGACCTGTAGTGATTGTTTTCCTGTTTTCGCATCCCGCGATTGTCAGTCTCAATTTCTAATTCTTGTAAGAGTCCCTGAAAAGCTTCAATGTCGTCTTTGCAACGTCCTGCGAAAATAATATTTCTTACATGTTCAGGCAATTTCATTAAGCAAATGCGGATGAGTTCTGAAGGGCTGTATGGGTTTGTAAGATATTGATTCTTATGCAATATGTCTTCCAAATATTTGACAAGACTGGAAAATTCAGATTGTTCGAAATATTTCATCATTATGATTCCATGTTTTACTCGGTCTTGTGTGGCTTGAGACCAATATGCTGAGAGGAAGACATGATAAAATTCTCCTTCACTGTGGCAATCGTGAATGTCCGATCGCATTCTTACAGCTGGTTCCTTCTCTAAGTAGCCACACATAAATTCTAATCTGTGTTCTAATGACCAGTTGGGAGGAAAACAATGAGAGAATTCATGGAGCCACGCTTGTGGATGAACGTCGTTGGCAGAATTCTTAAACGTTTTGAATTTACGTGTAGTAATGAACAGCTTATAGTCAAAATCATCATGTCGGCGACTCGCATGTCGGTCATTGTTACGTCGTTTCGGCGGTTCCATCTCAAAATTCGGTGTACCTACTCAATTTCTTTCATAATTTCCGAAGTGACCGGTGTTATTATTTTGTGGCTGTTCCGTATTTCTATGTCCCTCTTCCCGTATTGGAGCACAAGTGTCCTCTGAAATACGCAATTCTTGTATTACCTGTGTCAGCTGATCTTGTACTTCCCGGATATCTCTTTGGTGTTGCGTATTAATTTGATTCAGATTTTGTTTCAGTTTCCTAATTTGTTCGCACTCTTCTGTGTCATTAAAGACTACCGGTTTTGTGTCATTCAGATTATCATCTACCTTCGTAGATAAATTGTTTAGTTGATACGAAAGTTCAACTACTTTCTCTGATAATGAACTAATTTCCTCCATGTGTCTTTCTGAACCAAATTTCAGAGTATCTACTGTGTCCTTTAAGTTTTCTTGAGTTTTTGCAAGTTGCGTAACCGAATCGGTAGATGCAACTGAGTCAATTTTAGCTTGCAGGGTCTCATGATTTTCATGAACAATAGTCTGCAGTTCTTTTATGGCTGCTTCGTGATTCTGTAATGCATTTTCATGACGCGAAAAAATAGGTTGGAAATGCTCACAAATTTGTGTTTTTACGTCATTACAGACTTTTTGACATTTCGATTCGATGTTATGTAACTCAGTAGTTAAATCTTCACGTGTTTGTTCAAGCGTAGTGTCTAACTTTTGAAGATTTTGCTCCACTGTGTCTAACTTTTGAAGATTTTGTTCCATTGTGTCGAACTGTTGCTGTGTTTGTCTCTGTTGTTGTTCCATTGTGTCTAACTTTTGAAGCTTTTGCTGTGTTTGTCTCTGATTTTGTTCCTTGTTGCATTAGCTGTAATAACAATGCATTAGTGTCTGGAATCTGTTCCTCTACGCTTTTCGGCAGTGCGGTTGCACCGGCAACATCCACATTTTGACAAGCAGAAAATGTGTCTTGACTTATTTGAGAAAACGGTGAGGACGCAAAACCTGAATCTACAGTATTTGCAATATTGTGTTCTGTCATTTCGGATTCCTGAGGCGAGCTGTTGCCGACCGATCGATCGATAATGCTTCCCTGTTCACTAATTGTTTCACTGCCTACGCCATTGTTTGTCGCCCGCTCCATTTCCTTATGCACAATTACCAAATTACTATGTTGAACATTAGTTAATTCATTACATGGTGGGGCTAACACACTGCTATCGTCTTCACTGTCATTTCTCAGTTTACTTTGGAGCCTAGTATTACGTTTTTCACACGCCATTATTGTCACAATATTTCACACGACAACACAGAAAAACACAATTTGAAGAGCAAAAATCGGGGAACACATTAACATAGCACTGAAAATAACATCTAGTTAACTGCAAGCGCAGCTGCGAAATACTTGGTGCAAATCTACAGGCATGCCACAAGCGTTCTACTGTACAACAATGAAAAAACTGCAACTATAAAGGAAATTCTCTCTACAATTACGCGCTAGCAATAAACAAAATCTACACTAATTACACAAACTACAAGAAAAAATCAGAAGATTCCAGTGAGGTATCCTCGGCTAAGGGTCGACATATGAAACGTCCCCTTTGAACAATTATACAAGATTGTGCTTAAACTGACACACAATATTTTTAGCGCAACGCCATCTGACTTTCAATAATCCCTACAAAACAATGGCCCTGACTAACATTAACCTATACCTTTCACAAATCACTTACGTCACAAAAATCTTCGTTACTCGAACTACTGCAATACAGCGAGCACCACTACTACCAGCTAAATAAAAGATTCAAACTACAGAAGACACTAACTACTGATAGGCATAGTTAGCAAACGAAAGATATTAATAGAGAACAAACAATGTATTTACCTTAATATCATCACAAGTCATAATATATGTCATTTCAAAACTCCGCCATCTCTCTCCTCACATCCACCACTGCTGGCGGCTCACCTCTAACTGCGCAACGCTATGCGCTGTTAACATCCAGCTGCCCCTCTACAATGGCAGACAACAATGCAAACTAGCCACAGACTGCACACAGCACAGCCAGTGATTTTCATACAGAGCGCTACGTGGCGTTACCAATATAAAAACCTAAACAGCCTACTTACAAGTGATGGCGCAGCTCTCGCAGGTTAAGAATAGAAAGGAACCAAATGAGCACTACTTGGCTACACTCGCTTCCCCAGTCTAAAGTCGGCCGATATAATCTACTCTAAACACCGTCCCTGTTCCTTGCGATACGCTCCCCATGCTCCACACCGTGCAGACGTCACCGTGGCTGGCTCGGAGATCACAGCGGCCCCTGTGGGGTTGCGGCCGCAGCTCCGCGCCCAGTCACAGCTCAGCGCCCGCCGCCCACCTCCGTCGGCCAGCGACAGTCTCTGCGCCAGTTTGCATGAGATTAGACCACTGTGTCTGATTTCCAACAAAACTCGTTCCCGATTGCATATCACCTCGAGATCCTACTCTCCGCCTAGCCTAAATGCGTATTCACTTAGCCCTCGGCCAATCGCAATCGCTCGGCACACACGCCAGGCAACTTTCAGTAAATTCTAAGCTCCCGCCCGTGTGTCGAAGAGGAAAGACCCAATCACACTCGCTTCCCTCTCTGCGAAGGGCTGGACTGCCATTGCGACACGCTCTACACGGAACAAAGATCCCCTTTTACCTTCAAGGCCATTTGACAGCCGCCCACACAGCATCTGAAATGAACTACACAACCCACGGTCTCATACCGGGGTGGCGTCACCCGGCCGGCCTCTGGCCAGGCGTAGGAACAAAAACGCAGACGTCAGAAAACTGCCTCTCTGTACAGATGCGCTGTAAGAATCTTAACTGCAAGAAGTAGCTATGTAAAAAAATTACTGAAATAAATGTCATCCCAGAACATAGTAGTAACCCACTTATGGACAAAAAGCAAACCTGAAGTGAGCATGGAAACAAAATTGCATAAAATCAAATGTGATGAACATCACTGCAGAACTGATTGTGACGGGGTTGCGAATCAGGCCGTCCCCTCACTTCGTGTATGCACTACTTTTAGACATTTTTAATTTTTAACTTTTTCATTAAGGTGTCGTAACTAATAATAATTCATGGAAGCTTCCTTTTACACGATATAACAATGTTTCTAACTATCGAGCTTACCGCAGTACTTTATACAGGAGATTAGCAGATGAGCTGATCAAGAAACAGGAACAGGCCGTTCATCTCATTTTCGTCCCGCTAAGCACCCACAGCATCTCCAAGTTGAGATTATTCTGACATATACTTTTTAAGTGACTTGGAGATGTCCACTTGACCGAAATCGATACAGCTAATAAATATACATAGCAGCAGGTTTTGATAATTTGTGGCGTCTTTCTTTAAATATGCACTATGGAGTCTAAATAGATTTTAGAAGACGCTAGGCAGTCCCTACAGATGCTGACGTGAAATGTACTATTCAGCGATGAACTCAGAATCTTTACAAATAAAGTGATGGAAATTGTCATAACCCACCCCTACAAGAAAAGTGACTTTTTCTTCTTATGTCTCCAACCATCATGTTGGCTAGCAGCAGTTGGCAATGCATTTCTGTCTTCGGCCTTCCTCTTGAGAGCGATATAGCTGGTGCAGCTGGTATCCTCCATGATGTGTTTGATGTATTCTAGTCTTCGTATGGCTCTAGGAATATCCTCTTCTACTGCCCCCTGAATGATACTTTGAATGATATGAATGATGCCTCCATGTCTCAGCAGATGGCCTTCCCAAGTGTCCCTACTATTTCTGTGTTCGATTACCTTCAGGCGACAAGATTCCTCTGTCATCATTCTGTGGAGCAACTCTTCGTTTGACATCTTGTCTAGTCAGGATATCTTGAGCATTCTGCAGTGGCGCAACGCCTCTAAGGCTGTTAATTTATGTTTTTCTGCTTCTCCGAACGTCCATGTTTCGTTTCCGTTCCCAACAGCAGCATATTCCAAAAAAAACATTTTTACGGGGTTTTTCCTGAGCTGATCGTCTATGCTGCTGGATGTGAAAAGGTTTCCTCTTCTGTTAAAATCAGTTTTTGCCGAGTGAATTCGACTTGCAGTATCCTTTCGTGACCTTCCGTTATTCATAATTTTACTCCCTATGCAGGCAAAGGATACGATGGTCTTCAGTCGCTTGTTGTTAGTTGAGCACTGGGTAATTGTGTTTTTTTCCTCACGACTAGGAGTTTTGTTCTACATTCATCAATTTTTCTATTAGAGGAAGAACTGAGGGCGATTTTCATCTGGGTCAGCTTCGCTTCTAATTGTCCTGCATCCTTACTTAACACTGCGATATCATCAACTAATCTCAGTATGTCTATTTTTTTACCATGAATTTTAATTCCCCCTGTAACTTCTAGTTTCTCCATGGTTTCATCTGTTGCCCTCTGAATGTATCCATTAAACAAAACAGGAGAGAATGAGCAACCCTTTCGTACACTCTGCTTAATAGCAGCTTCTTCTTGATGTTCTCTACATCTTAGCTTATCCACCTCTTCTGTATACAGTCTCTGCATTCTCTTCTGACCTTATGTTTCATGCCGATTCCTCTCAGTATCACAAAAAACTATCGTCAGTCTGCCTGCCAAATACTTTTTCTAAGTCAATGAAGGCAATATTTGTACCCTGATCGTTCTTTAATCTTTCCTCGAGAATTGATTGTAAGCCTAATATTGAATCTCGTGTGCCTGCAGCTCTTCTAAAGCCAAACTGGTCGTCCTCGATCATTTCATCTATCCTGCCTTCTATCTGCCTTAGAACGATAGAGGTCAATTTCTTCGAGATGAATGTTACCATACCGAGGGTCCTATACTGCTTACATCTGGTAGCAGATGAAAAGTGATACAAGTCAGAAAACGGCAGATTTATTGTTTAGTTCATCTACATCTGCATAGATACTCTGAAAATCACATTCAAGTTCCTGGCAGAGGATTCATCTAACTACTTTCACAATAAATCTCTATTATTCCAACCGCGTGGAAGAAACTAACACCTATATCTTTCAGTGCGAGCTCTAATTTCCAATATTTTATTTTGATAACCGTTTCTCCGTATGTAACTCGGCGTCAAAAAAATATGTTCGTTCGGGGGAGAAAATTGGTGATTGAAATTTCGTGAGCAGATTCTGTCGCCTTTGTTTTAATGGTGTCCACCCCAACTCCTGTATCGCGTCTGCGACTCTCTGTCCCCTATTACGCGATAATACAAATTGTGCTGCCTCTTTTGAACTTCCTCAATGTACTCCATCAGTCCTATCTGGTAAGGATCCCACACTGCGCTGCAGTATTCTAAAAGAGTACGGACAAGCCTAGTGTTGGCAGTCTCTTTAGTAGATCTGTTACATTTACTAAGTGTCCTGCCAATAAAACAAAGTCTTTGCTTACCTTTCTCCACAACATTTTCTATGTGTTCCCTCCTATTTAAGTTGTTCGTAACCGTAACTCCTGGATATATAGTTGAATTTGCCACCTTTAGATTTGACTGATATATTGTGAAAATGAAGTTTAAAACGGATACCTGTTTGCACTCACGTGGGTGACCTAACACTTTTCGTTATTTGGTGTTAACTGCCAATTTTGGTACCATACAAATATCTTTTCTAAATCGTTTTGGAATTCATTTTGATCTTCTTATTACTTTACTAGCCGATAAAAAACAGCATCATCTGCAAACAACCTAAGACAGTTCCTCAGATAGTCTCCTAAATCGTTTATATACAGGGTTATTACAAATGATTGAAGCGATTTCACAGCTCTACAATAACTTTATTATTTGAGATATTTTCACAATGCTTTGCACACACATACAAAAACTCAAAAAGTTTTTTTAGGCATTCACAAATGTTCGATATGTGCCCCTTTAGTGATTCGGCAGACATCAAGCCAATAATCAAGTTCCTCCCACACTCGGCGCAGCATGTCCCCATCAATGAGTTCGAAAGCATCGTTGATGCTTTAAACTTGTAAGTAGGCTGTTTAGGTTTTCTTATTGGTAACGCCACATAGTGCTCTGTATGAAAGATCACTGGCTGTGCTATGTGCAGTCTGTGGCTAGTTTGCATTGTTGTCTGCCATTGTAGTGTTGGGCAGCTGGATGTGAACAGCGCGTAGCGTTGCGCAGTTGGAGGTGAGCCGCCAGCAGTGGTGGATGTGAGGAGAGAGATGGCGGAGTTTTGAAATTTGTAATACTGGATATTATGAACTGCTATATATATTATGATTTTTCAACACTATTAAGGTAAATACATTGTTTATTCTCTATCAAAATCTTTCATTTGCTAACTATGCCTATCAGTAGTTAGTGCCTTCCGTAGTTTGAATCTTTTATTTAGCTGGCAGTAGTGGCGCTCGCTGTATTGCAGTAGTTCGAGTAACGAAGATTTTTGTGAGATAAGTGATTTGTGAAACGCATAGGTTAATGTTAGTCAGGGCCATTCTTTTGTAGGGATTTTTGAAAGTCAGATTGCATTGCGCTAAAAAATATTGTGTGTCTGTTTAAGCACAGTCATGTATAATTTTTCAAAGGGGACGTTTCAAACTGTGCATATCATCGCCGAATGGAGTTAGCAGTTGGTGGATCTTTGTTGAACTTCGTCCTGAAGTGTCATTGCACTGTTATGAGTGATTGATGTGAGTGCATTTCAAGCACGACATACGCTTTCTCGGCTCCTGTCGCCATTTTGTCTCACTGCGCTCTCGAGCGCTCTGGCGGCCGAAACCTGAAGTGCGGCTTCAGCCGAACAAAACTTTATGAGTTTTTCTACATATCTGTAGTGTGTCATGACCATATGTCAATGAATGGAGTTACAGTGAATTTATGAAATCGCTTCAATCATTTGTAATAGCCCTGTAGATGAGGAACAGCAAAGGGCCTGTATCACCACCTTGGGAAACACCAGAAATCACTCCTGCTTCACTCGACACTTTCCTTCAATTGCGAGAGCTATTTGGAGGGTGAGGAACAATTGGTTGGGAATTGGAAACCACTGTGAAAATTCGACAAGGCTTTTCACAGACGTCTTGAGCAGTGTCTGTAGTATTCCCATCGATCGCATTAAGACGCTCTTTTCAGTTGTGAGCGCACTGTGAGCAGTCGGCCGGTGTGGCCGTGCGGTTAAAGGCGCTTCAGTCTGGAACCGCGAGACCGCTACGGTCGCAGGTTCGAATCCTGGATGTGTGTGATGTCCTTAGGTTAGTTAGGTTTAATTAGTTCTAAGTTCTAGGAGACTGATGACCTCAGAAGTTAAGTCGCATAGTGCTCAGAGCCAGCCAGCACTGTGAGTGAGTAAAGGTGCCTAGAACAACAATGTCTCCCGCCAAGTAGGAACGCCCGCTGAGAGGCTTCGCCATAACGAATGCAGCCCGCCTAACACAACTGCCACGCACTTCCTTCTTCATGGCAATTCTCAGCCGCACTTTTCAGGGGCAGTGAAGACGCTCCTGCAGCCTTTTCGACGGGATGTGTTAGATCACCCACAACACAGCCCTAATTGGCTCATCCTGAGTATCATCTTTGTTCACATGAAACGCTGTCTACGCTTGGGCGCAGGCTACGGGCTACAGACCAGCGTAGAGAGTTACCGGAAAGCACAGGCGGCTGCCTGCTGTGACGATGGTGTTGGAAAATTGGTATAACGCTCCGACACATCTCTAAGTCGGAGCGGTGACTACGTAGAGAAGTACCTGGAAGGTGTAGCTAAAAGTGAAGAATAAACAGTTTTTATTTTCACTGTGGTTTCCATTTCACGATCGATCATTCTTAATTTCCGAACAACCCTCGTAAGAACTGTGACCTCTTTGACAGGAACTCACGAATCCAGTCACATAACTGAGACGTTATTCCATAAGCACGCCATTTCACTACAATCCGCTTGTGTGGTACAGTGTCAAAAGCCTTCTGGAAGTCTAGAAACACGGAATAATTTTGAAATCCCTTATCAATAGTACCCGTGTGAGTGAAGAACAAGTCGTGTTTCACAACAACGATGTTTTCTAAATCCGTGTTCGCTGTGTGTCAATAGACCCTCCTCTGCGAGGTAATTACACTCCTGGAAACGGAAAAAAGAACACATTGACACCGGTGTGTCAGACCCACCATACTTGCTCCGGACACTGCGAGAGGGCTGTACAAGCAATGATCACACGCACGGCACAGCGGACACACCAGGAACCGCGGTGTTGGTCGTCGAATGGCGCTAGCTGCGCAGCATTTGTGCACCGCCGCCGTCAGTGTCAGCCAGTTTGCCGTGGCATACGGAGCTCCATCGCAGTCTTTAACACTGGTAGCATGCCGCGACAGCGTGGACGTGAACCGTATGTGCAGTTGACGGACTTTCAGCGAGGGCGTATAGTGGGCATGCGGGAGGCCGGGTGGACGTTCCGCCGAATTGCTCAACACGTGGGGCGTGAGGTCTCCACAGTACATCGATGTTGTCGCCAGTGGTCGGCGGAAGGTGCACGTGCCCGTCGACCTGGGACCGGACCGCAGCGACGCACGGATGCACGCCAAGACCGTAGGATCCTACGCAGTGCCGTAGGGGACCGCACCGCCACTTCCCAGCAAATTAGGGACACTGTTGCTCCTGTGGTATCGGCGAGGACCATTCGCAACCGTCTCCATGAAGCTGGGCTACGGTCCTGCACACCGTTAGGCCGTCTTCCACTCACGCCCCAACATCGTGCAGCCCGCCTCCAGTGGTGTCGCGACAGGCGTGAATGGAGGGACGAATGGAGACGTGTCGTCTTCAGCGATGAGAGTCGCTTCTGCCTTGGTGCCAATGATTGTCGTATGCGTGTTTGGCGCCGTGCAGGTGAGCGCCACAATCAGGACTGCATACGACCGAGGCACACTGGGCCAACACCCGGCATCATGGTGTGGGGAGCGATGTCCTACACTGGCCGTACACCACTGGTGATCGTCGAGGGGACACTGAATAGTGCACGGTACATCCAAACCGTCATCGAACCCATCGTTCTACCATTCCTAGACCGGCAAGGGAACTTGCTGTTCCAATAGGACAATGCACGTCCGCATGTATCCCGTGCCACCCAACGTGCTCTAGAAGGTGTTAGTCAACTACCCTGGCCAGCAAGATCTCCGGATCTGTCCCCCATTGAGCATGTTTGGGACTGGATGAAGCGTCGTCTCACGCGGTCTGCACGTCCAGCACGAACACTGGTCCAACTGAGGCGCCAGGTGGAAATGGCATGGCAAGCCGTTCCACAGGACTACATCCAGCATCTCTACGATCGTCTCCATGGGAGAATAGCAGCCTGCATTGCTGCGAAAGGTGGATATACACTGTACTAGTGCCGACATTGTGCATGCTCTGTTGCCTGTGTCTATGTGCCTGTGGTTCTGTCAGTGTGATCATGTGATGTATCTGACCCCAGGAATGTGTCAATAAAGTTTCCCCTTCCTGGGACAATGAATTCACGGTGTTCTTATTTCAATTTCCAGGAGTGTAATAATGCTCGAACACGATATATTCTCCAAAATCCTGCTGCATATCGACGTTAGTGGTATGGGGCTGTAATTTTATGGATTACTCCAACTAGCCTTCCTTAATACTGGTGTGACCTATGCGACCTTCCACTCTTTGGGTATGGATCTTCCATCGAGTGAACTGTTGTATATGATTCTTAAGTATGGAGCTATTCTATCAGCATATTCTGAAAGGTATGCTGGTATATAGTCTGGACCGGAAGACTTGCTTTTGTTAAATGATTTAAGTAACTTCACTGCTCCGAGGATATCTACTTCTACGTTACTCATGTTGGCAGCTGGTCTTGATCCGAATCCTGGAATATTTACTTTGTCTTTTTTGGTGAAGGAATTTCACAAGCCTGTGTTTAGTAATTCTGGTTTGGTAGCATTGTCGTCGATAATATCTCCTTTGCTATCGCGCAGAGAAGGCATTTATTGTGTCTTGGCGCTGGCATATTTCACATACGACCAGAATTTCTTTGGACTTTCTGTCAGGTTTCGAGGCAACGGTTCATTGTGGAAACTATTATAAGCATCTCGCATTGAAGTCCGTCCTAAATATCGAGCTTCTCTAAAAGATCGGCGATCTTGGAGATTTTGCTTTCGTTTAAATTTGGCATGTCTTTTCTTCGTTTCTACTACAGTGTTCTGACCCGTTTTGTGTACCAAGGAGGGTCAGCTCCGTCGTTTCTTATTTGGTATAAATCTCTCAATTGCTGCCGATACTATTTCTTTGAATTCAAGCCACATCTGGTCTACACTTACATTGTTAATTTGGAAGGACTGAAGATTGTCTCTCAGGAAGGGGTCAAGCGAATTTTTATCTCCTTTTAGTATTAGGTATATTTTTGTTTATTTTTGGAGGATCTGGGGGTTACAGTATTCAGTATCACTACGAAAGCCCTGTGTTCACTAATCCCTGTATCCGTTTTCATGCTTGTTATTAGCTCACGATATTTTCTGCTAAGAGGTCAAGTGTGTTTTCGCGTGGTCTCATGAACTAACTGCTCGAAATAATTTTCGGAGAATGCATTTATCACGATTTCGGATGATGTTTTATGTGTACCTGAAAAATAAAGTGAAGTGCCTCCATGTGCACGAAAAATGTGATGGAATTTACTGCTAACAATACTTGCTTAAAATTTAAAGGAAGTTTATACTATTTCAATATAAGCTTTATAGAACTTATCAAATTCTTGATTTCTCAAATATTGAAGTTTTGAGTGTGTCACTGTTCTTGCCGGGATACGATATAGGCAAATGTTACCGCACGACATGGCGTCATGGCTCAAAAATGGCTCTGAGCACTATGGACTCAACTGCTGTAGTCATCAGTCCCCTAGAACTTAGAACTACTTAAAGCTAACTAACTTAAGGACATCACACACACCCATGCCCGAGGCAGGATTCGAACCTGCGACCGTAGCAGCAGCGCGGCTCCGGACTGGAGTGCCTAGAGCCGCACGGCCACCGCGGCCGGCGGCGTCATGGAGAGCACATTTTTACATGCATTAAATAGGAAGTAAACCAGTAAATCTGTCACATTTGTAACATGTGTCAAAATTACAAAAGGCATTCGATGGCTATGCTGAAGCACACTTCGGCTAAAGCGACCTGCTACGCCACTGTAGAGCCAACGAGGTATACCGGACCTGTAGCGTACGTCACATCACATGGTACTACACGTCTTACGTGTTACAGAGTAGAGGAGTTGCTACATCGGATCAGTTTAATACCTCATAGCTCTCGATAAGATATGACAAAGTTAACTACTTTACTGGGTACCTTGCCACTGACATAGGTCTACTGATTCCCCACCTGGCCCCAGAAGTAGCTGTGCGTTCGCAGTGTTTTTCGGGGAAGGCAACCGGTGTGACGTAACAAGCTCTACATCTACATGATACTCCGCAAGCCACCTTATGGTATGTGGTGGAGGGTACTTTCGGTACCACTATCTGATTCCTCCAACCCTGTTCCATTCGCGAATAGCGCTTGGGAAGAATGATTGTCGGTAAGCTCTAATTTCTCGAATTTTTCTCCTGGTGGTCAATACGCCAGATTTATGTGGGGAGAAGTTATATGTTGTCCGACTACTCCTCCTGAAAAGTGCTGTCCCGAAGTATCAGTAGTAAATCTCTCCGTGATGCACAACGCGTCTCTTATAACGCCTGTCAGTGGAGTTTGTTTAGAATCTCGGTAAAGCTCTCTCGCCAGCTAAAAGATACCGTGACGAAACGCGCCGCTCTTCGCTGGATCTTCTCCATGAGTCCTACCTGATAGAGATCCCAGATAGATGATCAATACTCAATAATCGGTCGAATAAGGGACTTACAAGCCTCTTCTTTCGTGGATGAGCTACATTTTCTTAAGATTCTTCTGATGAATCTGAGTCTGGTTACTGATTTTCCAACTACCTGTTTTTAATGTTGATTCCACTTAACGTCACTCTGGATAGTTACGCCTAGTATTCTACGGCACACGCTGTTTCCAGCTGTTTGTCATCAATACTGTAGCTGTACAGAAGTGGATTTTTTTTCCAATGTATGCGCCATATGATGTGTTGGCAGATGCGCCAACACCTTTTAGTTGTAGGAGGCCGAAACGCACGCTATAATCTAACGCAGACTGGCGTGAGGTCTGGAACAGGATACGTAATGAATGCTGTAAAGAAAAGTACGTAGCTGCTGGAATACTTAACTTTAATCCATCATTTGTATACAGCATTCTTGATGATACAAGTGAGACTCTCTAGAAATGGTTAATGGCGCCTTGCTAGGTCGTAGCCATGGACTTAGCTGAAGGCTGTTCTAACTGTCTCTCGGCAAATGAGAGAAAGGCATCGTCAGTGTAGTCGCTAGCAAAGTCGTCGTACAACTGGGCGAGTCCTAGTACGTCTCTCTAGACCTGCCGTGTGGTGGCGCTCGGTCTGCAATTATTGACAGTGGCGACACGCGGGTCCGACATGTACTAATGGACCGCGGCCGATTTAAAGCTACCACCTAGCAAGTGTGGTGTCTGGCGGTGACACCACACCATATCTTAAATTTATTTACGTTCAGGGTCAACTGCCATTCACAAATTCTCTACAGGCTTTTCTGCAAATTCTTACTACCTTCTGGCGTTGCTACTTTGGTATAAACAACTGCATCATCTGCGAATAGCCTTAAAGAACATCCGACGCTTTCTGCTAAATCATTTATATATATTGTGAACAACAACGATCCTATCACACTTCCCTGTGGTACTCCTGATGTTACCTTTACATCTGTCGATTTTGTTCCGGTAAGAGCGACGTGTGGAGTTCTATCTGTTAGAAAGTCTTGAATTCAGTCGCAGCTCTGCTCCGATACTCCGTAAGCTCGTATTTTTCTTTAATTAAACGGCAGTCTGGAACTGTGTGAAATGCCTTACTGAAATCAAGGAACACGGCATCAACCTGGGCGCCGTTGTCCACTGGGATGTGGATCTCATGGCGGAAAAGAGTGAGCTGAGTTGCGCAGCATCTCTTTTTGCGGAATCCATGTTGATTTTTATAGAGGAGACGTTTATTTTCAAAAAAACGTGCTAATTCTTGAGCATAAAACATGTTCCATAATTCTGCAACTGACTGACGTCCACGATATAGGTTAATAATTGCGTGGATCTGTCTTACGGCCTTTCTTAAAAATTGGAATGACCTGCGCTTTTTTTCCAGTCGTAAGGTATCTTTCGTTGCTCAAGCGATTGACGAGACATTACTGCTAGAAGGGGCGCAAGTTCTTTCGCATAATCTTTATAGATTCTTGTAGGTATTTCATCTGGTCCTGATGCCTTTCCACTACTAAGCGACTGTAGCTGCTTTTAAATTCTGCGATCGGTTAGCTCAGTATTCGCATTGAAAGGAGGGACAGTATACGATCATCCGCAGTGAAACAACTTCGGAAGACCGAATTCAGTATTTCGGCTTTCCCTCTGTTATCTCCCGTTTCGGTGCCGGTGTGGTCGCTGAGCCAACGAGTAGATGATTTTGACCCACTTAGTGATTTTACATAGGACCAAGATCTCTTAATGTTTTTACTCAGGTCGGTTGACAACGTCTTGCTTTCAAAATCATTGAACGCTTCTTTCATTGCTCTCCTTACGCTCATTTTCGCTTCATTCAGCTTTCGTTTGTCAGCTAGGGTTTTACTTGTCTTGAATCTGAGATGAAGTCCTCTTTCTTCGCGTAGCGCTTTTCTAACACGGCTATTAAGACTTGGTGTATCTTTCCCATCCCTTAAAACCTTACTCGGAACGTACGTGTCTAGGGTCTATAGAACGATGCCTTTGAATTTTTTCCATTTTTTTTCTCCACATCTTCGTCCTCGTCACCGAATGTTTCATGCTGACTGCTGAGATATTCTGAAATTTGTATCCTGTCACTCCTGCTGAGCAAATATATCTTCCTACCGTTTCTAAAACTCCTTGTAGGAGTCGTAGTCAGAGCCTTAAGATCACTGATACCTTTCTCTGCGTTAACTGATTCAATAAGTTCATGTGTGTTCGTTGCCAGGAGGTCTAAGACGTTACCCTCACCAAATGTTTCTCTAACTGTATGCTCAAGGTAATTTTCGGACAAGATATCAAGAACAATGCCACACGATTCCGTGTCTCTGGAACCAGTTTTGATTGCATGACACTCCCAATCTATAACTGGCAACTTGAAGTCACAACGGCATGATCAGGAAAATTACTAATGATATTCTGCAAGTTCTGTCTGAAGCTCTCTACCATTCAAATTGGTCTAAAAAGCACCCGATCACCATTTTTGACCGTTCTTTCATACTCAATTTCAGCCAGATTTATTCACGCTCGAATTTTGTACTGCAATAAATACGCCGCCACCATTGGCGACTAAGGTATCCTTATGGTAAACGTTCCAGTCTGAACTTAGGATTTCGTTGTCATTGCCATCTGGCTTCAACCAGCCTTCTCTTCCCAATACTATCTGTGCATTATAAACTTCAATAAGCGATACTAATTCTGGGACCTTTTCTTGGATGCTCCTGCAGTCTACTAAAATCATTTAATTCTTTTCAATCTCTGATCTGCAAATACCAAGATTCTCTGAGGTCGCTGTGGCTGATTTAACAGACAAATCTTGTTTGCTCCCGAGGGAGGGGTCCTCTAATCTTAAAAAAGCTCCATGTGCACGCCACACGTACTCCGCTACCCTAGCAGCAGCTTCGTGCGTGTAGTGCACGCCTGACCTATTAAGGGGACCCTACAATTCTGCACCCGATGGCGTTGTTGTTGTTGTTGTGGTCTTCAGTCCTGAGACTGGTTTGATGCAGCTCTCCATGATACTCTATCCTGTGCAAGCTTCTGCATCTCCCAGTATCTACTGCAACCTACATCCTTCTGAATCTGCTTAGCGTATTCATCTCTTGGTCTCCCTCTACGATTTTTACCCTCCACACTGCCCTCCAATGCTAAATTTGTGATCCCTTGATGCCTCAAAATATGTCCCACCAACCGATCCCTTCTTCTAGTCAAGTTGTGCCACAAACTTCTCTTCTCCCCAATCCTATTCAATACCTCCTCATTAGTTACGTGATCTACCGACCTTATCATCAGCATTCTTCTGTAGCACCACATTTCGAAAGCTTCTATTCTCTTCTTGTCCAAACTAGTTATCGTCCATGTTTCACTTCTATACATGGCGACACTCCATACAAATACTTTCAGAAACGACTTCCTGACACTTAAATCTATACCCGATGTTAACAAATTCCTCTTCTTGAGGAACGCTTTCCTTTCCATTGCCAGTCTACATTTTATATCCTCTCTACTTCGACCATCATCGGTTATTTTACTCCCTAAACAGCAAAACTCCTTTACTACTTTAAGTGTCTCATTTCCTAATCTAATCCCCTCAGCATCACCCGACTTAATTTGACTACATTCCATTATTCCCGTTTTGCTTTTGTGGATGTTCATCTTATATCCTCCTTTCAAGACACTGTCCATTCCGTTCAACTGCTCTTCCAAGTCCTTTGCTGTCTCTGACAGAATTACAATGTCATCGGCGAACCTCAAAGTTTTTACTTCTTCTCCATGAATTTTAATACCTACTCCGAATTTTTCTTTTGTTTCCTTTACTGCTTGCTCAATATACAGATTGAATAACATCGGGGAGAGGCTACAAACCTGTCTTACTCCTTTCGCAACCACTGCTTCCCTTTCATGCCCCTCGACTCTTATAACTGCCATCTGGTTTCTGTACAAACTGTAAATAGCCTTTCGCTCCCTGTATTTTACCCCTGCCACCTTCAGAATTTGAAAGAGAGTATTCCAGTTAACATTGTCAAAAGCTTTCTCTAAGTCTACAAATGCTAGAAACGTAGGTTTGCCTTTTCTTAATCTTTCTTCTAAGATAAGTCGTAAGGTCAGTATTGCCTCACGTGTTCCAACATTTCTACGGAATCCAAACTGATCTTCCCCGAGGTCGGCTTCTACCAGTTTTTCCATTCGTCTGTAAAGAATTCGCGTTAGTATTTTGCAGCTGTGACTTATTAAACTGATAGTTCGGTAATTTTCACATCTGTCAACACCTGCTTTCTTTGGGATTGGAATTATTATATTCTTCTTGAAGTCAGAGGGTATTTCGCCTGTCTCATACATCGTGCTCACCAGATGGTAGAGTTTTGTCATGACTGGCTCTCCCGAGGCCATCAGTAGTTCAAATGGAATGTTGTCTACTCCCGGGGCCTTGTTTCGACTCAGGTCTTTCAGTGCTCTGTCAAACTCTTCACGCAGTATCTTATCTCCCATTTCGTCTTCATCTACATCCTCTTCCATTTCCGTAATATTGTCCTCAAGTACATCGCCCTTGTATAAACCCTCTATGCCGACCCGATGGCGTAGGTCGAGAAATTCGCAGCCGATACCGTCGCAGAGCCGTCTCTGGCTTAGACCTTTCACTTTGCTCCAAACCAGAGAACCGCGATCAGCCCTAGTTGCGATGGTACAATAGACAGCCTAGCCTGCACACTGCGTGCTTTCCTAGTTGACTTCTCCAAATCAGCCAGCCGCCGAAAGGAGCCGCGGATGGCCTCAGAACCCGGGCAGTTGGCGTCAGTCGTACCGACATGTGCCACCACATGCAGCCGGTCGCACCCAGTGTTCTCGTTAGCCGCGGGCAGGGACTCCTCCACATCACAGATGAGACCTCCCGGCAAACATAGCGAACTCACACTGGAATTCTTTCCCGACTTGCCTGCTATCTCCCTGAGGATAGATCCGTAACCTGCCTAACATTGGTCCCAATGACCAGCATACCCACCCTCTGTACTTGTCCGGACTGGGCAGGAAAATCCACCGCTGGCCCAACAGGAGAGGCATCCCGTGCTGGCTCAATCATCAACACTGGGAATTACCTCGTACCTGCTGCTGAGACTTAGGGAGCCAGCCGCATGGCATGCTCCCTCTTTCGTCTTCCGCCCAGTAATACGCGAACCCACCAGTACCTGCCACCCACTCTGGAGTGAGGACGGACCGGTATCGGAAGCCGCAGCGACGTCCGGGTCACCAGGGGACTCCAGTGGCACTAAAGGTGTCGCAGGTCTCATCACTGGCGCCCAGACCTCACCGCATCATCGACCATTTGCTAGAAGCTTGTCGAGGGTAGCCACTCAGCTTCCAGCTGATTACGAAAAGCAGCCAACTCTCCTTGTGTCCGCTCACAACAAGCACAGTTCCTAGGAATATCGTACTGTGTATCAAACACATATAAGGTCTCAAATGGCGCTACTGAGTTTTAAAATATACCAAAGAAGAATAAAGTAACACTAAAACATGCTGTGCAGATTTATCACTGTATTCTGAGAGCGCAAGCTATTAAGGGGCTCCGGAACGCCCTATACTTGCAAAGTTAAAATAACGCTTATAAATTACATCTTTCTTCACAAAGTATTTGAGGTAGGAAGTTAAACTTTTACAGATTATTTATTGGAATATGGGCTACAACTTAACACAGGGATTTTACAAAATTTTAGTTCAGTTATTAAAGATGATTTTTTTCAATTGTAATGAAAATTCACAACTTTTTTTGCAATTTGTTATTTATGTATTCAAAAATATACAGTTTTTTGGAAAAAGGCTGTGTTAAATTATGCAGAAGGTACTGTGTAACATTTACTGAAAGTTTGAAACAAATATGTTTTTAAGATCCTTAGAAAACATGCAATTAGTATCAGAAAATAAAAGTTTTGGGAATCGAGCGACAAAGATTGGATTAACTTTTTACTGCATTCCAGGTCCATCCTCTGCAAACTCCTCCTCCAGCTTCCTCTTGTTCCTCCTCCTGTTTACTCTTGCTTGTATTTCTAGACTCTTTACAGTCCTGTCTGCAGCCCGAAGGCGTTCCTTGTCCAAAGCAAGCATCGCTCGTACCATGTTAGAATGTTATTATTTACAGTAATAACACATACCTTTGGCTTTCCAACATTTCTCCTTTTCTTAAAAGCCTTCAGAGGATTTCTAGTAACTTTACTTTTACTCATTATTATACTTCAACAAAACAGAGACTCAAGAAACAGAATTGATTACGAATATTTTCGAGATAACGACAGAGTAAATAAACATGAAACAATCGACAATCACACCAGCGATATATATTAAACCACCACAGGTTAGCCACAACACATACTTTATCTCACATCACTAAAATGTACCTGATGAACACGGACGTTAATAATAACACCATTTGACAGCAGTTTAACAGCGCCACAGTGGGTCACGCCCATGTAGAACACATTTAAAAAAAAATTTAAAAATAGTTGTAGTTTTCGGAATTGAATAAGTTATATATCTATTTAAAGGTAATAGTCTGCAGATTCAGAAAACGCAAAAAAGGAAAAATTGAACTTTTCATGATTTTGAGCCTTTCCGGAGCCCCTTAAACAGAAATAAGTTTCTCTACACGGAAAATTTACTCTACGAAGCCGAGCTGCACAAGAATATTCACAAGACTTATGCAAAATCAAAAACTACGATTAATTCTCTAACCAATTGTCTACACAGTAAAATACAGACCTGCAGTTCACTTCTTTGCAGAAGCACGTGAACAAAAAACACAGACTAAATTAATTTACAGTTTATCACGCAAGTACTGCCGCTGCTCTGCTGGCCGTCCTCTCGACTCGGCGGCTACCCGCTCTGGGCGGGGCCCGTATTTCCCGTTGACCTCCGCTTCTCTTACTAATGTCAGCCCCATAGTACGAGGTGCATTCAAGTTCTAAGGCCTCCAATTTTTTTTCTCCGGACTGGAAAGAGATAGAAACATGCGCATTGTTTTAAAATGAGGCCGCGTTAATTGTCAATACGTCCAAGAGACGGCAGCACCGTACGGCAGATGGAATTTTACCGCCAGCGGCGAGAATGAGAACTGTTTTAAATACTTAAAATGGCTACGTTTTCCTTACTTGAACAGCGTGCAATCATTCGTTTCTGAATTTGCGCGGTGTGAAGCCAATTGAAATTCATCGACAGTTGAAGGAGACATGTGGTGATGGAGTTATGGATGTGTCAAAAGTGCGTTCTTGGGTGCGACAGTTTAATGAAGGCAGAACTTCGTGTGACAACAAACAGAAACAACCTCGGGCTTGCACAAGCTGGTCTGACGACATGATCGAGAAAGTGGAGAGAATTGTTTTGGGGGATCGCCGAATGACTGTTGAACAGATCGCCTCCAGAGTTGCATTTCTGTGGGTTCTGTGCACACAATCCTGCATGACGACCTGAAAATGCGAAAAGTGTCATCCAGGTGGGTGCCACGAATACTGACGGACGACCACATGGCTGCCCGTGTGGCATGTTGCCAAGCAATGTTGACGCGCAACGACAGCATGAATGGGACTTTCTTTTCGTCGGTTGTGACAATGGATGTGACGTGGATGCCGTTTTTCAATCCAGAAACAAAGCACCAGTCAGCTCAATGCAAGCACACAGATTCACGGCCACCAAAAAAATTTCGGTTAACCGCCAGTGCTGAAAAAATGATGGTGTCCATGTTCTCGAACAGCGAGGGCGTAATCCTTACCCATTTCGTTCCAAAGGGCACTACGGTAACAGGTGCATCCTACGAAAATGTTTTGAAGAATAAACTCCTTCCTGCACTGCAACAAAAACGTCCGGGAAGGGCTGCGCGTGTGCTGTTTCACCAAGCAAACGCACCCGCACTTCGAGCTAACGTTACGCAACAGTTTCTTCGTGATAACAACTTTGAAGTGATTCCTCATGCTCCCTACTCACCTGACCTGGCTCCTAGTGACTTTTGGCTTTTTCCATCAATGAAAAACACTCTCCGTGGCCGCACATTCACCAGCCGTGCTGCTATTGCCTCACCGATTTTCCAGTGGTTAAAACTGACTCCTAAAGAAGCCTTCGCCGCTGCCATGGGATCATGGCGTCAGCGTTGTGAAAAATGAGTACGTCTGAAGGGCGATTACGTCGAGAAGTAATGCCAGTTTCATCGATTTCGGGTGAGTAGTTAATTAGAAAAAAAAATCGGAGGCCTTAGAACTTGAATGCACCTCGTATTGCAGTAATGAGGTGCTGCTGTCTGCCGTCAGCTAAGGTATTCAACTGGCACGCCCATTCTGTTTGCAGCGGCCGTGGATCCGTTGTGCCTGAGCGGAACGAGATTGACTGTTGTGTCCACGTCAACTTCTTTTTTTCTTTCCGCGCGAAGTGCAAGAGAAATGTGGAGGTGAGAAGATGTTGGCCATAAACTGCGTTAACAAGAAAATGGCGTTGACATCATATATGTCAAAGAATTACGGGATGCAGGGACTGTTGAAGGCCCAAGCGACACAATCCGCGGCTAGTGCAAAATGATAAGTCACTTGCGTGGAAAAATGTTCACGAACAGATCTTGAATGGGTGCTTCGATCAATCACCCTATATTACGTGAAATTTGATCTCTTCAGATGATGTTGTAACCGTCCAGTTTCGTCTCAAGTTCCGCTGTGCCTCTGCAGCAGGAAATTTATGATAACTCTTTCTGATTCTTGACTGTTGAAAGCTACTTGTAGGGGGTTCTAGTTTAACTTTAGGATGTTCAGGAGTGATGGCAAAGGTTACAGCAAAGAAAATCTCTTATTGTAATGAGTTTGTATACACTACCGGTCATTAAAATTGCTACACCACGAAGATGACGTGCTACAGACACAAAATTTAACCGACAGGAAGAAGATGCTGTGATATGCAAATGATTAGTTTTTCAGAGCATTCACACAAGGCTGGTGCCGGTGGCGACGCCTACAACGTGCTGACATGAGGAAAGTTTCCAACCGATTTCTCATACACAAACAGCAGTTGGCCGGCGTTGCCTGGTGAAACGTTGTTGTGATGCCTCGTGTAAGGAGGAGAAATGTGTACCATCACGTTTCCGACTTTGACAAAGTTCGGATTGTAGCCTATCGCGATTGCGTTTTATTGTATAGTGACATTGCTGCTCGCGTTGGTCGAGATCCAATGACTGTTTGCAGAATATGGAATCGGTGGGTTCAGCAGGGTAATACGGAACGCCGCGCTGGATCCCAACGGCCTCGTATGACTAACAGTCGAGATGACAGACATCTTATCCGCATAGCTGTAACGGATCGTGCAGCCACGTCTCGATCCCTGAGTCAATAGATGGTGACGTTTGAAAGACAACAACCATCTGCACGAACAGTTCGACGACGTTTGCAGCAGCATGGACTATCAGCTCGGCGACCATGGCTGCGGTTACCCTTGACGCTGCATCACAGACGTTGCATCACAGACAGGACAGACACAATGGTGTACTCAGCGACGAACCTGGGTGCACGAATGGCAAAGCGTCATTTTCTCGGATGAATCCAGGTTCTGTTTACAGCATCATGATGGTCGCATCCGTGTTTGGTGACATCGCGGTGAACGCACATTGGAAGCGTGTATTCGTCATCGCCATACTGGCGTATCACCTGGCGTGATGGTATGGGGTGCCATTGGTTACACGTCTCGGTCAGCTCTTGTTCGCACTGACGGCACTTTGAACAGTGGACGTTACATTTCAGATGTGTTACGACCTGTGGCTCTACCCTTCATTCGATCCCTGCGAAACGTTACATTTCAGCAGGATAATGCACGACCGCATGTTGCAGGTCCTGTACAGGCCTTTCTGGATACAGAAAATGTTCGACTGCTACCCTGGCCAGCCCATTCTCCAGTTCTCTCACCAATTGAAAACGTCTGGTTAATGGTGGCCGAGCAACTGACTCGTCACAAAACGCTAGTCACTACTCTTGATGAACTGCGGCATCGTGTTGAAGCTGCTCGGGCAGCTGTACCTGTACACGCCATCCTAGCTCTGTCTGGCTCAATGCCCAGGCGTATCAAGACCGTTTTTACGGCCAGAGGTGGTTGTTCTGGGTACTGATTTTTCAGGATCTATGCACCCAAATTGCGTGAAAATGTAATCACATGTCAGTTCTAGTATAATATATTTGTCCAATGAATACCCGTTTATCATCTGCATTTCTTCTTGGTGTAGTAATTTTAATGGCCAGGTTGATATAAAGTTAATTAACATAACTGAGTGTAGTCTTCACAGATGTACTGATCCTGCCTTCACCTATGTGCCTCATGAATGCTCTATATCCTACCTTCACAAGAGAGAGTTCCAAACACATATACCAAGAAGGTATTACAGGAAATGAAATGCAATACACTGACAACTGCTTACAAAGAACAGGCATTACTAAGAAGCTACTAAAACTGGGTAGCAATCACAGAAGAGAGTGCCGGCAACCTAACATTACAATAGTGGCTTGATTCTACGCATTCTGTTGAGGCAGTGTTATTGGATACTCTTATGATAGTGCACAGAGAGCAGATAGATAAGTGGTCGTCAAACCACGGTCTCAGGCTCCATGGGGTCCGAATGAAGCATTTGTGTGGCCAGCAGTTCTCAGCCGTATCCACCAATATTACAAAATACTAAGTATGTATTATTACCACTGGATCGACTTCAAAAAAACTTGATACACGCATCACTTACCATATAGGAAGAACCACCTGTGGGTAAGAACAACCCATTTCTCAAATGGGTGAACGTAGTGGAGGAAAAGGAGCTTAGCACATGATGCACAAATAACCAGATTACATTCATTCAGTATTCGAGAATGAAAGCACTTACTGACTAGAAACATACTTTACACACAATTTCAAATCTTTAAGAGACTTTTACTTGCCGACACTCCCACGAAATAAAGAAACCGGAAAAATGTATCGCTTACTACATTTTCGCTGTTCCTACTACAAAACTTTTAATTTATTACGTCTTTACTACTAACTCTATTTGCAACACATTGCCGGCCGAAGTGGCCGTGCGGTTAAAGGCGCTGCAGTCTGGAACCGCAAGACCGCTACGGTCGCAGGTTCGAATCCTGCCTCGGGCATGGATGTTTGTGATGTCCTTAGGTTAGTTAGGTTTAACTAGTTCTGAGTTCTAGGGGACTAATGACCTCAGCAGTTGAGTCCCATAGTGCTCAGAGCCATCTGAACCATTTTTTTGCAACACATTTTTCAGGCAGTATTCACATATATACTGAGTGCACTGGGAAACATATTTATTATACGACTCACAGTTTAGGAGATACGGTGCCGTAAACACGGAAATGAATGAAAAACGCGCGGAGTCATGGATGATGTTTAAATTCTTACTTCTTTGCTACTAAATCTATTCGTAACACGTCTCAGAGACAATGCCAACACGTACCATTGGATGTAACTGTAAAATTACAGGAGAAACGACATCATAAACATTGGGCTGCGTGAAAACGAAATTGCAGGACCAAATTCGCTAGAGATAGAAGTGAAACGTGTCGAATATGTTAAATATATTGACATGTACATACGTGGACAAAGCCATGGGCAAATAGCTCCTTCTAATCTCCTGGATCTATTTCAATCAAACTTGTTACGCATTTCACTTACTATCTGGAAAGACAAGTTTGTCTGCCTGACCATCTTCCGCAGAAAGTACGGCGATGCTTGATTTCTAAACAAAACCGCCTTTTCCTGTTACCACTTGATTTATTTTCCAGGCGCATTTCGTCCTTTTATTGTTCTAGAGGATCTATAACGATAGAGTTTTGTTACTTTAGATTATCAAACAGTTCACTTCGTGATTTTTTATGTAAACACGTAATTAATTACGATTTGCTGTGATCATTGTTTCCTCTCATCTGGTCTGGAGGTCGCACTACTACTTTATTACCGACATAAAAGCACAATTTTGAGTTCCGACATTTCTCACACTGTTCACCGTGTTTCTCCTTACTTTTGTGGAGTACTACTGTTCTTTTGCCACTCGATATAACAATTTCTCCGGATGCTGTCCTTTTAACAACTTAAATATTACAACTTCATTACGTGCTTCCTATTCTTTGGTGTGTTTACCTTCTTGTTGCCACCCTAACTTCTATTCATGATGTTTATGTCGTGTGTGGTTATGAGAGACAGAGCAAACTGAAGAGTTTGTGTTTTGGGTGTGTGTGTGTGTGTGTGTGTGTTGGAGGAGAGCGGGGTGGGCGGTTGGTGGTTTCAGTTATAGGGTATTGAATATGAAAGTACTAGCTGTTAGTGAGTGGTTGAAAGCTTTGGTAACAGCTGATTTGACTTTTCGTTTCAATGTTCCTTGGAGGGGTATATGGATAGTGAGTCTAACTATGTTGGGTGATATTATTATTATTATATACGACAGTATTATTATATTAATCCTCTTTGAAAGCTTTATTTATTATTTTATCTATTAGTCTCAATAATGAATTGTTTGGCATGTGTACTAATCTCACTAGGAAACCAACTGTTTCAAAGAAAGTAGAAGGTAAGAGAAAAGTTCTGTTGCTAGGTAGCAGCCATGGAAGAGATGTGGGCCAGATTTTGCAGGAAAAATTAGGTGACAGGTACCAGGTCACAAACTTTTTCAAGCCAAGTGCAAGTCTTAGCCAGGTGGTAGAGGATGTAGGTTCCTTGTGCAAGGGATTCACAAAGCAGGATCATGTGATGATAGTGGGTGGAGTGGGAAACAGCATTGATACCTACAGCATTGAGTGTGACCTACTGAAATTAGCCTCAGCAACTACCCATTCCAATGTTGGGCTAGTGCCTGCTTTCGTGCGGCATTATCAGCCCCAGTTGAACCGCTGTGTCATGAGGGTAAATATAGAGTTGGATCAGTTGCGTAGGGCGGCCACTCTGTCGGACATTAGATTGATTCCTGTCGAGGCTATTGATAGGGGGGGTTTCACAAGCCATGACCTACATCTCAATAGGAAAGGGAAGGGGAAAAGTGGCAAGGTTGTTAGCGAAATCTATAAGGGGGGACACTAGTACTCATGGATGTACCTCTTTTTTAGACTAATAACTGTGTCCAGTGAGAAGTTCAGGCAGGCAGCTGCTAAAGAGGTCCAAAACTTCCAAAATTCTCACAACAGGAAAGTAAATAATAATGTTACCATATTTAACCAAAATATTGGTGGATTGAAGAAAAAAGTAGATTCTCACAAAAGTAAAGTAAAAAATAATGTTACCATTTTTCACCAAAATATTCTGGGATTGAAGAATAAAGTAGATGAACTCCTGGTTTGTTTAGATGACACTGAATCTAATAATGTAATAGGTATACTATGCCTGTCTGAAGATCACGTTGTGTCTGATATGGAAAAGGTAAATATCAGTGGTTATAAACTAGCTGCACATATGAGTAGAGAGAATAAGGCGGGAGGAGGAGTTGCCATATATGTCAAAGATTACCACTGTGTAGAAAGCTTAGATAAAAAAAGTTTTGTGCTTAAATTCTTGTCCTGTTGAGAATGGGCTTTCTGATCATGATGCTTAGCTAGTTACAGTATATGACATAGCTCCATTCAGTAATTCAAAACTACCCTCCAGAGTTGTGCGTTCAACTAATGACTCAACAATTAGAAATTTCTGAGAAAATCTTTAGCAGTTAGACTGGGATGAGGTGTACAAGGAACCCATTGCTAATTTAAAATATAACTTATTTCATGATACACTTCTAAGAGAATTTGAAAACTGTTTCCCCAAGAAAGTAGTTAAATCTAATTATAAGAAATCATGCAAAAACTTGGCTTACTAAAGGAATAAAAATATCTTGTAACCACAAAAGGGAACTATCTGACAACAAGAAAGAGTAATGACCAAGAAACAGACAAATATTATAAAAACTACTGTACTACATTAAGAAAGGTTATTAAAAAGTCCAGAAGCATGTGCATCATGTCTGAGATTAATACCTCTGATAACAAAATCAAAACAATTTGGTATATTATTACAAGGGAGACAAGACAACCAAGAGTACAGGATGATGGCATCACCATCAAAGCGAATGGAAACTTGATAAACAACAAGCCGGAAGTCGAAAACATTTTGAATAATCATTTCTTAAATGTTGTAGAGAAAATAGGATCTAAACGTTCATTAGAAGAAGTAAGGCAGTTAATGGAAGAGGCCTTAACCACACCATTTGATACAATTGAAATTCCACCCACTTCTCCTTCTGAAATTAGGAAGATAATAATCTCTCTCAAGAATAGAAGCTCACATGAAATTGATAGAATTTCCAGCAGGATAATAAAAGCTTGTTTCCGAGAAATAAGTGGGATTCTTAGCCACACATGTAATAGCTCTCTGAAGCAGGGTATTTTCCTAGATAGACTGAAGTATGCCACTGTTAAACCACTGCATAAAAAAGAGGATACGTCTTATGTCAACAACTACCGCTCAATCTCTCTTCTGACTGCCTTATCCAAAATTATTAAAAAAGTAATGTATTGCAGAGTAGCTTCACACCTTTGTAAAAATAAAGTTTTAACAAAATGTCAGTTTGGTTTCCAGAAGGGTTTTTCAACGGAAAATGCTATATATACTTTCACTAATGAAATACTAAATGGTCTGAGTAACCGGAAGTCACCCGTTGGGATTTTTTGTGATCTATCAAAGGCTTTTGATTGTGTAAGTCATGGAATACCTCTAGATAAGCTCAAGTACTGTGATATGAATGGGACAGTGCTCAAATGGTTTAAATCGTATCTGACTGGAAGAGTGCAGAAAGTTGTAATAAACAGTTCACATAATATGCAAAAAAACTGGTGATTTCTCAAACTGGGGAACAATCAAGAATGGGGTGCTGCAAGGTTCGGTCTTGGGTCCTCTGCTGTTCTTAATATATGTTAATGACTTGCCATTCTATATTTACGAAGATGCAAAGCTGGTACTTTTTGCCGATGATACAAGTATAGCTATCACACCTGACAGACAAGAATTAACTGGTGAAATTGTAAACGATGTTTTTCAGAAAATCATTAAGTGGTTCTCTGCAAATGGGCTCTCATTAAACTTTGACAAAACACAGTATACACAGGTCCTCACAGTAAATGGAATGACCCCATTAATAAATATAGACTTCGATCAGAAATCGGTAGCTCAGGTAGAATATTCGAAATTACTAGGTCTATGGATTGATGAGGGGTTTAACTGGAAAAAACAGACTGAGGATCTGCTGAAACGTTTGAGTTCAGCTACTTATGCTATTAGGGCCATTGCAAATTTTGGCGATATACATCTGAGTAAATTGGCTTACCACGCCTATTTTCATTCTCTGCTTTCGTATGGCATCATATTCTGGGGTAACTCATCATTGAGTAAAAGAGTGTTCATTGCGCAAAAGCGTGTAATCAGAATAATTGCTGGAGCTCATCCAAGATCATCCTGCAGACACTTATTTAAAGAGCAAGGAATCTTCACTGTAGCCTCACAATATATATATTCACTTATGAAATTTGTTATTAACAATCCGAACGAATTCAAAAGTAATAACAGTGTACATGTCTACAACACTAGGAGAAAGGATAATCTTCACTACTCAAGGTTAAATCTAACTTTGTCGCAGAAGGTGGTAAATTATGCTGCCACAACAGTTTGTTGTCACTTACCTAATAGCATCAAAAGTCTGACAGATAGCCATATAGCATTTAAAAGGAAAATAACAGTATTTCTAAATAGCAACTCCATCTACTCATTAGAGGAATTTTTTGGATATAGAAGTGGGTAATTTCCAAACCCACAAAAAAAATATTAAAAATATTGAGTGTCAAGTAATATTTTGTCCAATGTAATATCTTGTATAGACACCTTTTATTAACCTGGCAAATTCCACATCATTACGAAGTGTCGTATTCATGATCTATGGAACAAGTACTAATCTAATTTATCATTCAACTGTATTTTCCTTCCTGCTTTGGTTTTCTGTATGTGGTAATTTTCTTGCAGGCTTAGGAGGTGTTTTTTATTGTTGATTCTAATTATTTTCATGTCTTCTTCTCTAGTGGTTGGTTTGTGGTAATGTTCTCTTAGGTGTTCTGCAAATGTGGAGTACCTTGTCTCATATTTCCAGGCCCTCATGTGTTCCTTGTATCTGATATCAAATGTTCTACCAGTCTGCCCTATGTATCTGTTTTCACAAGTGTTACACTATAGTTGATATATACGTTCTTTCTAGTACATGTCTCTGTTTTTTTATCAGTTTTGGGGTGTATTTTTGTATAGCATTGTCTGTTGTGTATGTTATGTTTATTCCCTGTCTTTTGAAAATGTTGGTGATTTTATTTGTGAGTTTGTTTTTGTATGTCATTGTGTACCGTCTTGTGTTTTCTTTCATCTTTTTCTGACTATCTCATGTAGTTGTTATGGGACCGTGTGTTTGTTCTTGGTTCTGTTGTGTTGTTGTCTGTGACTTGGTGCTTTCTACTTTTATTTTACTTTTAATTTTGTTTTTTAGCTTTTTGACTATATTACTATTGTAATTATTGTTTTGTGCTATCTGCACTATTATCTCCAGTTCTTTTTGGTAGTATTCTTTGGAGAGTGGCACTGAGTTTAGACTATGGAACATGTGTCGGAGTGCTGCTTGCTTTTGTGAATGTAGGGGTCCTAGGCACACATTTTCAGCTGTCCCCATCGAGGAATATCAACAACACCTGTCGGCAGCTGAGGGTTTCAATTAATTATCATTTATTTTATAGAAACTGCACGGTCCTCAGTGGTATCTGTTCTTTCGATAACAGTTACTATCTTCGTATATGTAAAGGTTTGTGTCATGCAGGGACGAGTGGACCTTCGGTTCCGAAAGTCAATATCGATGACGTTTCGGTGAATGGTTCTCTCGCTGACAGTTGTTGATGGCCCATCATTGAAATCTGCAGCATTGTGCAGAAGTGTTGTACTTCTGTCACGATGAATGATTCCCTTGAGTCGTCGTTGGTCCCGTTCTTGCAGGACTTTTTTCCGATCGCAGCGATGTTGGAGATTTGATGTTTTACGGGATTCCAGATATTCGCGGTACGCCTGTGAAGTGCAGATGCTGTATCCCACCGCTGGTTCGCCGACTATAACACCACGTTCAAATTCACGTAAGTCTTCATAACCTGCCATTCTAACAGCAGCAACAGGTCTAACAACTGTGACAGACACTTGTGGTCTTATGTAGCCGATTCCGACCGCAGCGCCGTATTCTGCCTGTTTATATATCTCTGTATTTGAATACGCATGCTTGTAACAGTTCCTTTGGCGCTTCAGTGTGTGACAGCACATGTTTCGTATCAGTAACTGACAGAGAACGAATTCTGGATAGTTTTGCTTGTAATTTAACTTACTGACACGTTTCGAGACATCATCATCATAACATAGCCGTGTTAAAAAGAGTAGGAAAAAATGAACGTATGAAATGCTCAGACAGTTATATGAACAATGGTTAGCCATTTCATCAGTACCTACAAAGGAATACAAGAACGAGCCACACAGAAATTGATGCATAAGATATTAAAAGAACTCATATATACAGGGTGTTTCAGATAAAATGTATGCCTCTGTAACTTACAGAATAATAAGTGACACGATATTTCTTGAGATAGGTCCCGTAAGAAACGTTAAACTTTCTGTGGAATTATGAACATAGTTTATTGACTTATTTTAAAGATACTTACAGCAACGAGGTAGAGTTTTATAAATAGATTAGTTTTTCTATCAGGCATCTTCTTTACCCAGAAATGTATCGTAGATTTTCTGTACCCTGGGGCACGGGAAATGTCGGTGATATCGTACCCATCTACATGAAGCGCAATAATACGACCTTTATGAAATTCCTTGTGCTGTAACATTTCACAAGTAAGAACTGACTAACATTCAGGAGGGAACGAAGTGCGATACGAGGCGAAGAGCACTGACTTCGCCTCAGAAGTCAAATTCATTCCCGATTACATACTTTGGCAAAAGATTTAATTAATTAATTCCGTGTAAGTAATGCCTATACTATACTGGAACTGTATTTTGTCTCTAAACATCATATGTAGTAATAATAATTGTATAGGTGTCTTGGGTTACAGGTAAAATTTATATTCACTTTGCGATGCAGGTCAGTTAATGGATTTTTAATATAATCTATGAATAATTGGAGATGTCCGATATTAACTTGAGAAATATTAACAAGACATGAAAAGAACTAAGAAAATACCTGTTACGTCCTAGTCGTCACAGAACGCCGCAACCGTTTTCCGCGAACTAAATATTTATCTGTATTCAGGCAGCTGCTTCTAAAATCGCCAAAAGTATTAAATGCTTCTTTCAAGTATGCGTGCAGCAGCAATAGAATCAAGAAGTTACCTGCGATAATGGCAGTAATAAGAGAAATATTTGGCAACTTCATGCTTTAGAATAGTATTCCTCAACCTAAGAAATTTTTTGAAATAATGAAAATTTCAAAAGTTCTTCGAATTGACGCTATGATGGCTAAAAGCGTCTTTACATCCCGCTGACATGAGGCTACCATAACGTCTGTGTAAGAAGCCTGCCCATAATGAACCAGTTAACGGAGAATTGAACTTTTTCACTGTGTCTAATTTGTAAATAAGTGCATTCTACGTTACACGACAATTACGAATGTAGCATTGTGAGCCTCAATGGTCTGGTGGATTAATCGTGGTTTCTTACTTCCGAGGGCTTGTTGTATGTATTTTAAACACGCATGATCCCCTTCACCTCTAGTAATGCCAAGCGAAGAACGTCAGATTGCCCCATAGTTCTGCATCCGCATTACAAACATCATATCCCTTCGCTACCAAATGAGTCGGAGCCGATATAGGTTGTTTCACCAGTGAGCTCCCTCACACTAGAAACTTCATTTTATTTAATGATTCAATGGTCATTTAAGGCCACAAGGCTCTCATTTTATTTGAACTTGAGACGTTGAAACATTTGGTGCTGGAGTGGGATTCGAATTCGGTTCTCCTCTTTCGTGGTATCTGTCCTTCGCGGCATTATATAGTTTGATCATTTCGTTGTTTTCCCTTAGATTGCAAATTCCTCTAGCTCTCCACGAAAGGCACATATATGGGTTCGAACCTTGCTCCAACATAGAAATATTCATGATTTCAGTTGAACACCGAATTAGTAGTGATAAATAACTTACAATTTTACTGCCTCTTCATGTGTTGTCAACAATTACGATGCTCACATCTCACTACAGGAGAGCGAACAATGCATGGATAGAAAACGGCGGCGATAGGTGCTGGCTTCGATTCCCAATCAAGCAAAAAGGCTGTATTCTCATTTCAGATGCAGACATCTCGCTACTGGTGGAAAAAATTCGATAAGGAACATTTGATTTTACCTAGCTAACGATCTGCTCATGTGCTGGATTCGAGTCCCGATCACAGAACCTTACACCATGGCACTTAGTTTTATACACGTGCAAACTTTGCTACTTGAAATTATATTAAAAGTTTTTAGTGATTACTCAACATGGAGATAATGGTCCTGACAGGTCTCCAGGGACAGCACAAAAATTTTCAAGTTCAGTTTTGCTAACTGATAATGGTGGAAAACTTCTATATTTCACGACTCTTCATGTCTAGACACCAGTGACAAATGTTTCTGTGATCGAGTCTCAGTCAGGCGCGAATGCTTTGTTTGATTACAATGGTTATATGTGCCTGGTTTTAATTCAGATCCGGAACAAAAAAATTGTCATGTCGTTTAAAGCTCAAACATATGTAGCAGTATTTACTCAGTCAAGAATACAGATAAATAAATGATGATACATTGTTAACAATAAGGTTCCCAGATAAGGTTCGCCTAGACCACGTGTAGCTGTTAATCGCGTTGGTTTTAAACGGTTAGTTCAAAATCCAGTTTATGACAAACCACTCATATAAGGTACGACTTTTACAGTTGCGACAAAACCCTTTAATAATTCCAGTTGTCATAGAACCTTAGGAGTCCATGCATTGTCTCAAATTCTCTTACTCATCAGTATATTTAATTTTGCCAAAAAATTGCTAATATCACTTATATGACTCAGTTTGTTAACTTAAATTCTAATGAATGTGGAAGTGATTTTGAAATGTCACTTGCTGTAATACAATTCAGTTTACAAGCTCACCTCTAATGACACGATTCCTGGTATTTACAATATCGAGGTGTTGATTTATATCTGGACTGATTACCTTAAAAAACAGTATTCTTTAGTGATCTGTTATGGTATCCACTTTGTGTAGTGAATCTACTGTACGGCAGAGCGCTTAGAGGACCTGCAAGACAGCTACGTAATGTGGGCTGTATGTGACTCAGGCGTAACGCAGTTCAGGTTGTTCGGATACATTTGTGTATGATAGCACGTTCAGTTAGGTACTAAGCTTCATGTACGTATGAGCTGTTTTCGATACCTCGTCTGCGCATTGCTGTGTGGTTGCGTGATTCTTTCTTGTATTTCTTTGTCAGTATTGATGCAACGACTGTTGACCATGTAACTTTGTGTAGCATTTCATATTGTAATTCCTTCTTTTTCGAGACAGGTATACTCTGATGTTGATGTAGTGAAACGCGTTAAGTAAACTGCGACCAAGACTTTTCATAATACATTAAGTGCCAACTCTGGATGGTCTCTTACCTCCTAGATGCAAGCTTATATATATATATATATATATATATATATATATATATATATATATATATATATATCATTAACATACTGATCATCTCCAGTAAATCTAAGACTATTGTCGAAAATATACTTAGACTCACAAGACTTCAAGCTTCCTGACCTTGGTGGAAATAAATGTTCCAATCGGCACTGTAGGTATTTTCATGCCACTTCAAATAATTTTTCTGCTCAAGATCAGCGTTAAGACATGATCCTGGTCCAACACAATAAATTTCAAAATTTAAATAAATTCTGTCAAATGTTTTTTATTCCAGTCTTTGATCACAATGTCAATTCTTTTGACGATGACCGGTTTCAATCCGCAATGACAATCCTCAGATCTTTTTTACATCATGTCCTAATGTGATAAGGATAATGGCATCACTTTAGGACATGGTGTAAAAACGATTTGAAGGTGGTCATTACGGACTGAAACCGGTAATCGTCAAAAGAATTGATATTGTGATCAAAGACTGGAATAAATACATTTGACAGTGTTGCATCAGTGTTCATATACGTGACTATGTCGCAGCTGGTGTAAATAAATTCTGCTTCACTGCCGATGACGAAATTTCAGTCACTACAAAGATGCTGAATTTCAAGCGAACTGAAAAGCAGTGCATGTACAAAACCTGTGAAATGGTTTTCTGTTGCATGTGATCTATGTTGCTTACTATGCTTGCGTCTTCACAGATTATTCCCAGTGTCCGAGGCTAACGACGTAGTGGGAGGCAGACGCAGTGTTACTTTGTTAGAGAATGGTTTCAGAGAGCAGTTCCTTCCCATCGCACACGACGCCGATTTCCCCGCTGCTGTAATTGCGTGTCCCTCCCATATTTCTCGTCTCTTGCCACTTGAAGCAACATACGGGAGGCGCGCGCAGCAGTGAGTGGGACATTCCGCCCAGTAGCAACGCATCGGGAGAGGCTCTTAAGGCGTTTAGTAGCGACCTATACGGTCGGGCCACACCTGGTGCGGTCGTTCTGCAGCGCGCAGGGCCGCTCGTGGGGATCCCTCCACTAACCCGTTGTGCGGCCGTAGCGGGCGGGACCCATCCCCCTGCGAGGCCTTTAGGAATCAGAGCCTGTCCATCCCGCAGCCACTCAGGACCGGAGACGAAGACGGACGAAGATGGCCGACACGGAGCGGAAGCGGCCTCTGTTACCGCAGATTTGCAATTTAGATCCGCGCGCTGGCTGTCGGGGGATTCTCCGAATAAAATTGGGATTCTACTGCGGCGTAACGGGTACCAGCCCTACTGAGCAAGGGGGCATGGGGTGGTAATGGAAGCCACTATGAGACCCAGATAAATACCGTAGAAAAGACGCAAGTAAGGAAATCCAGTACATCAGTAAATCTTAAGTGCTCATCAACTCATAGATTTCTGCATTCAGTGCAGGAAGTAAAGAAATTAACTGACTTAACGAACGTCATTGCGCTTAAAACGATCCTTATTTCTTCTTAGTATCGCTGTTCGGTTATGACTGTTTATCAGAAGCTTCAGATGCTGTCACTACTCAGCTACGTGGTATGTAATAACACCCGAAGTGTCCTACAAATAAATACACACCTGATACCTTCCAACACCTTGTCAGTTAACTTCTAAAATTAACAAGTGTCTCACCCCTTCTAGACCCAATGGCTACAATTGTGTCCATTAATTTTTAATGTGCCTTACTTGCAACAGAAATATTTTTCCTCGCAGTAAACCTCATGTATAGGTTTGTGTTTGTTCAAACATTTCATCGTGCACAAGTGCTGCCATCTGCTGCCCATCATTATAAAAATATCAAGTGAATGTAGCAGTGCGTAGCAGCTTGTCACCATCACCATACATGGTAGTATTTGGTTTGGCATATTCCTCTGAATAATTCATTGTTATTATTGTTATTTTTCCATGGTATCTACTGAAAATTCAGTTAATTTATTAAAACAGAATATTTCAAAATTAATTATTTTAGCCCGTAATACGAAGCCACGTGTACAAATTATATTTTGAAAGAAAGATACATAGATTTGTACCACTCTTCCTTTTAAAATCATGAAAACATCATCAAAGAGCGTAGGTATACAAAGGTTTTTTTTCCGTTCTTCAGAAAAAATTCCGGTCTGAAAGTGTTAATACACGTGACACGTAAATGCTCTGTCGGAAGACATTCAGCAAAACACTCATGGACTGTTGTGACGGAAGGTTACATACCCGTCCATTTTATCCAACTTCTAAGCATGCCGTCTCTACGCTGAACTAATATGTCTAATATTCTGTTAGATACTATCTGTCATTAAGAATGACTGATTGCTGTCTGCAGATGTGGAACACAAGCACACTTAGAACACACAAAAAATAAACAAGCGTAAGTGAGACACATAAACAGGAAAAATACTACTTAGCAAGACTTACTTCAGTAATAACTCTGGAAACGAGGTTAGGCAGTGCAAGTTTATTATACTTTAAAGTTCTTTACCAAACTAGTTAATTTGTTGTGTATTGGCTTATTAATGTTAGAAATTTAGGTCTATTATAGTACTGAATGTCCATGGTGGGAAACTTTAATCATTAAGCAAAACACTCAACAAACAATTAAATGGGCCCTGATTCGGATGAAGCTAATGTCAAAACTAAAACATGAGTGATGACCTGGCTTTAAATAATGTGCTTGTAAAGAGTTTTGATTTGAAAACGCAGTTAACTGATTATAAAGATCTCTGCATAAACCATCATATCAACATACTCTGTTACGAGACAACTAGGTAAAGCTGTGGCATTTGAAATAGCCTTTTACAACACACAACGTATATTTAATCTGGAGTGTTAATGGAGAATATTTACTGGTATTGGCAACTCGCAGCAAGGTAATGTCGGTTGAAAATAGGCAATGTGATTGCAGAGATGTAGGTGCTGCCGCTTCCTACCTGAGACGACTGCTGTTGGATCTCTGTGTCGATGATCCATTGTCTCGTTGCTAGCTGATCCGTCGAAATAATCATAATAAACTTCTTGTGTTCCAGAAGAATTGAACAGGCTGATCGAGTAAATTTAATATTAAGAACACGAGATGATTTCTAGGAAATAACAGTGGAGGGCTGGCCGAATAACTGAGCTATTCGGAAAGCAAGGAACAATCGGTCGCGAAATGGAAATCACTGTGAAAATCCGATTAGGCTTTTCACAGATGTTTTCGACAGCGTCTCTATTACACCCATCGATCACATCAAGACGCTCTTTTCAGTTGTGAGCACACTGTGATCGGGTAAAGGTGGCTAGAACAACGATGTCTTTCGCCAAGTAGGTGGGCCTGCTGAGAGGCTTCGCCTTAATGAATGCAGCCCACCTAACACAACTGCCACGCACTTCCTTCTTCAAGGCAATTCTCAGCCGCACTCTGCAGGGGCAGTGAAGACGCTCCTGCAGCCTTTTCGATGGGAAGTGTTCGATCACCCACAACACAGCCCTAATTGCCTCGTCCTGAGTATCATCTCTGTTCACATGAAACGCTGGATATGAAGACAGCACTTGGGCACAGGCTACACGCTACAGACCAGCGTAGAGAATTATCAGAAGTCGGAGCGGCGACTATGTAGAGAAGTACCTGGAAGTTGTAGCTAAATGCCACAGAAAACAGTTTTGATTTTCACTGTGGTTTCCATTTTGCGACCGATCGTTCCTTACATTCCGAACAACCCTCGTATATCCGGACGTGCAGTCTGCCCGTTTATTTTTCACAACACCAGAATTAAATGTATTAGGAACTCGATCCTCACATTAATTTCAGATACAGTTTTGAGCATATGGATCCTAACCATACACAGTTCACGATTTGAAATGACGACGGTCCATCTCGCTTGTAGCGTTCAGCTTAACTGGTAATTACAACATACCATGACTCATTACGTTTCTTCATTTGTTCCTTTATTAGCACCCTCCATAGACATTAATTTTTCTAATGGGCCGAACTCTTCGAATTACAACTAAATTACATAATTCATGGGAATAACATAACACCAGCAGTAATAACACTATTTCTACATAACAAATTACATTCCATCTTTACATACACCATCGTTATATTCCAAGATAATCAACATTAACAAAGAAAAGAAAAAATAGAAAATTAGACAATACAGACTTTATTAATGTTTCACAGAACGATAACGATCAACGATCAATAAGAACAGACATACCATATAGTAATACAAGAGAAGCAAGCTGGTTATGTCAGCTTCCAAAAATTCTCTTAATAACTTATTATTAAAAGAGTTTCCACAATCTTTGATCATTTAAAAACATAATATTTACAAGATGCAACATTTTTACAGACGCCGGCCGTTGTGGCCGAGCGGTTCTAGGCCCTTCAGTCTTGAACCCCGCTGCTGCTACGGTCGCAGGTTCGAACCCTGCCTCGGGCATGGATGTGTGTGATGTCCTTAGGTTAGTTAGGTATAAGTAGTTCTAAATCTAGGGGATTGATGGCCTCCGATGTTAATTCCCATCGTGCTTAGAGCCATTTGAACTTTTTTTTTTTTTTTTTTTTTTTACAGACACATATTCACACACACACTAGATGGTGTGGCAACTGCCATTTATTCCGCAGCCGTGCGCGGCATTATGGTGTTGCTACTACACCCCTCTGTTGACAGACTTTCCTCTGCTGTAATTGGTAGTTCACTAGCACGCAGAGAATCGCTTCACTTCGACAATCAAACTTTGTTTCCTACAATAATCACTCGCTAACGTCACTGAACGACTGTTGTGGCTGTCACGCAGATTCTCAACTTCACTGAACAGCCTCGTACACTTGTATGAACCAGAACACATAGTCCCTAATTAAGAGGTGGCAATATCTTCTTATCCTGAAACAAAATTCTTCCCGTAAATCAACAGTCCCCTCGTTCCTCTCTTCTACAATATCTCCTTAACTTAGTGATGCTGCTGTTGTCGTGTTTCTCATCTAGATGGGGTTTTGTCAGTTCATAAACATTTGGCGCAGGATTCCCCCTTATCACAAGAGGTCCTTCGAACAAATAAAAAAATTTCTCCGTTCGTCCCGCTTCTACATATGAGTTTTTGTGGCAACGTGCCAAAGTCGACTCCCTTACCCGGAAATCTATAAGTATTATACTTTTATCATGGCACACTGCTCTTCTTCACGCTGCCTTTTCTCATTTGCGTCTGATTGTAAACTTTTCGATGTTAATAATTTCTTGTTCTGGAAAATTTACGTAATTCGTGATCAGGTCTTATGGTTGTTCGCCTTTCATTACAAAGTATGGCGTCTGGCCCATACTTTCATGAGTGGTGTAATTAATAATGTCCCGAAATACTTTAATGTACAGTCGTGGACAAAACGTGCGAGACCCCTCGCCTTTTCGTTATGCTGATCCGCACGGCTTTAAAGTCTGCTACACAGCATAACAGGCAAGGCGACGAAGTGCTATCAGCATACTATGCACAGGCGTGAAAGTGACAAACTATCTGAACTTTTTAGACTGTTTTTAATAATTTTTAAGACTATATTAATGCTGATTAGTGTGTTAAACACAACACGTAAATATAAGACAGAAATGAAAGAAGAAATGCTAATTGGTATGACCTGTACCAATAAAAAAGAATTTCAACTTACCGCGATAACATAACTGTATTACCGAGCGAGGTGGCGCAGTGGTTAGCACACTGGACTCGCATTCGGGAGGACGACGGTTCAATCCCGTCTCCGGCCATCCTGATTTAGGTTTTCCGTGATTTCCCTAAATCGCTTCAGGCAAATGCCGGGATGGTTCCTTTGAAAGGGTACGGCCGATTTCCTTCCCCATCCTTCCCTCACCCGAGCTTGCGCTCCGTCTCTAAATGACCTCGTTGTCAACGGGACGTTAAACACTAATCTCCTCCTCCATAACTGTTTTAGTAAGACAAAGAACCCCAGATCTTTACGAATTAGCAAAATATTATCCGCCTTCGGCCGCGAAACGGTCTGTGTCAACGTTCAGACCAGTCATACTGTATTACCGTTGCTTACCTACCATGAATGTGTGCAAATTTAGCAATGCGTGAAGATTCATAACGAAATTCAGTTAAAAATCATTCAGTGCCACTTTTAAGTGAATTCCATTATTGACAGAAGCGGAAAAAGTAGGCAGTAACATGTATTAAATTCTACAAGAGTGTCATATTGACATCCACAGGGCGCCAGTACAGAATAAAAGTAGCGATAAAACGTATTGGGGGCGCGAGAATTTTTTTAAAATTGCTTTACTGATATTCTGCCTGCCTCCATCGAGATTAGAAACGAAAACAAACCAGACCTTCCTTTCACTACACTAGCAGACAACAAAGCCACTAGATATAGACTACTTAAACCAACCTAACCTAACACACATCCATACCCGGGGAAGGATTAGAACTGAGGGCGCAAGCAGCCGCGCGATCCGCGATATGACGCCGTTGAAAGCACGGCTAACCCGCGTCGGCAAGCTGTTAATATCATCTGATGTTGCTAAGAAGTTATTTGCTTCTGGTGAATGATTTTCTGCGCAGTTCATTTAAGACAGAATAACTGAAATATATTTGATGTTACGGAAGACGAAGGACGCCTAATTCATTTCCCTCACTTTATTTATGATGTTAGATTCGGAATCTGAGCATACGTATTATCCATAACCACACTTTAGCGCCACACAGATATGTGAATGCAACACATTGGCGTACACTTGAGATATTTCGTTTCCCATGAAGTGGTGGCAGACGATGCTGTGGCGTCTTCGAAGTGCGAGCTTCGTCAGTGCAAGATATCTCAGCACATCTGAGCGGACGTTTTCTTCCTGCTGCTAGTCTAATGGACAATGGCAATACTGTAGAATACTTTTGACAACTATGTGACCATCGATTTACGTTCGTGAGTGGTTCATAAATATGTTAGTAAATTCACTCGAAATTTTTATGTTCTTTAAACTGCATTTGGTACATGATTCGCATTGAAGACGTAGGAAATGTATGTCATTTGGTCCAGGAAGCACGTTCCAATAGAAATTGATGCTTCCATTGACATTTATGTTGCGAATTAGTCGTCTTATCCATCACATGGATAACGAGGATGCTCCGTTTTGCTACTGTTGTTTCGTAGCTTACAAGGGAACCTCCCTATTGCACCACCACCCCCCCCCCCCCCCTCAGATTTAGTTATAAGTTGGCACAGTGGATAGGCCTTGAAAAACTGAACACAGATCAATCGAGAAAACAGGGAGAAGTTGTGTGGAACTATGAAAAAAATAAGCAAAATATACAAACTGAGTATCCATGCGCAAGACAGGCAACATCAACGACAGTGTGAACTCGCGAGCGCCGTGGTCGCGTGGTTAGTGTGAGCAGCTGCGAAACGAGAGGTCCTTGGTTCAAGTCTTTCGTCGAGTGAAAAGTTTGATTTTTTATTTTCAGACAATTATTATCTGTCCGTCCGTCCGGCCGATGCGAGGTAACTGCGCCGTAGTATGGGGACGCTACACCTAAACAAACATCGAAACACACGACGTCAGTCGACTACAGCGCACGGAAGAGTTCTTTAAATACGTGAGATGTATTCCGTGGGCAATATGAATCCAGCAAATATACCTCGCGACTTCAATAACAAGGTCAATGAATATTTTCCGAACTGTAAGGAATCGGAAAGTTCCTTAAGAGATCGAACGATTGTCGAACATTTGTATGATTATTTCCTATATTTGTTGATAAACAGTACGTGTGGTGACGATTGCCTGAAAATAAAAAAACTATTCACTCGGGCGAAGACTTAAACCAATGACCTCTCGTTCCGCAGCTGCTCATGCAAACCACGTGACCACGGCACTCCTGAGCTGACATTGTCCTTGATGTTGCCTATCTTCCGCAAGGACTACTCAGTTTGTATATTTTGCTTATTTTTTTCATAGTTCCACACAACTTCTTCCTGTTTTCTCGATTGATTTGTGTTCAGTTTTTCATGGCCTATCCACTGTGCCAATTTATAACTAAATCTGAGGGGGGTACGATAGGGAGGTTTCCTTGTTAGTGGTATTGTGTGTTGGAGGCGTTGCCGGTTTACATACTGTTCATGTAGCACACAATAAATGCGTTGGATGCCTCCTGTGATCAGTTTACTTGAAAAACGTTCGTTGTCATCGTAATTTATATAACTGGCTCTCCGATTTCCAATTTGACAATTTGTGGAAAAAGTATGACTCTTCAGGCGTTGTTTATCTTGCTAGTCCTAGTTTTAAACATTGTCTGACATAAAACGTAGGCATGAAGGTGTCAGTAAAAGCAATTATTCACTATTATAGCAAACTTTTGAATCCACTGGACACTTGAATTCTCTATATTGATTGTGAGAGTTTTGTTATTTCTCTTGTTATTTACTGTCTCATTGTCATCCGTGAGAATAAAATTAAAGGCAGTGGGATTAGGTTCCGGATCTATAAACGATGATTTAATATTCTGCGCTGCTAAATAAATTTTGAAGGTTATATTCTTTACGTAAAACAGAGTATCGGTTTCAGTTCTAGGATTGACGATAAGCTTCAGAAATACAATTATAGAATAATGGCTTATCGATTATGGCTCCTCACCATCAACAATAGTTGTTACCCATAGTTTCGTATTTGCTATTTGACCGTCGTTACCCTTTAGAGACCAACCTGATCTATCCACAACGCCATTTTTGACTTGCTTCTTAATATGTCCTATGACTACAGTTGAAAATATTAACTGTTAAATACACTATTCCACAAATTAAAAACTTCCAGTTATTCTTCATATCTTGAAACTAACTACCGTTCACTTTCACTGAAGAAAAGATACATAATAATAAAATTAAATCAAACATTAGATTGTCAAAGCATAGTGTGAATGGTTAACATGAAATGAACAAAAATCATCTTCTTGTCTAAAACACGTTGCTGTTCCAGAGAACCTCGGCACCTCTCAAGATTTTTTACACCTATGATGTGTAGCCACATGTGGGCAAATAGTGGATCTCATGATGCAGCATTGTTTAGCCGTCACAAAATAAAGCCTCAAAAATCAGTAAATAAAACTATTCTTCTACTGTTGATCCGAATCGCGTATACATACCGCCCTCTGCTGCGACAACGACTCAAAGTCTATTGGGTATTTGATTTTTCTCTGCATTTTCGGGCCTCCTTACCTCTCCTTCTAGCCCAACCTTTGTTCTCCAATTACGCCTTCATCGGCGAGCTTCTTCTCAATATTTTTCATTTGTACTGAATTGTTTTGTACCCTTCTTGCATATACACGTGTATCATATATTTTTAGAGACTGCATGAATATAAGAGGTGAGTATTTCTTCTCTTAGCAAATTAAATATTACATATCTTGCTGTGAATTAATTTGTTTGTCCACATTACACTTACTGCGTTTCCTTAAAATTGTATAATACATACGTCTGTAAAAAAAAACTTGAAAAATCTGTTGCAGCTGATTGGTGAAGGGCTGAAAAAGAAAAACCACCTTGCTGCTTAGTATCGCGTATAGCCTCCTTCGGCTTCCACAACAGCTCGAAGTCTGTTGGGCATTGAGCCCACAACTCGGGCCACATAACTAGGAGATTCAAGTAACTCATTCCAAGCGTCATGAATCACATCAGAAAGCGAGTCGACGGTGCCTGCCGCTTTTCTCGTATTACACTGACCATTTCTGCCCAGATAATCTCAATAGGATTCATATCAGCTCCTTTAGGTGGCCATTCCATTACAGTAATATTACTATGGTCGTCGAACCACCTCTTAACCACACATGCCATATGAATAGGCGAGCGATCTTGTTGGAACATGATCTGATCATCGCCAAATCTTGCTGTCGCAGAAGGCCACATCACGTTCTCCAGAATTGATATGTAATTGCGTGCATCGAATCTTCCTTCCACTTCCCACAGGAGCCCACACCCTTCGGCCGATATCCACGCCCATACCGTTACCGACTCCCTGTCACTCCTTCGACAACTGTAAATATATTTTCGATTATACCTAGCACCTTTAGGCCGGTAAACAAGTACTTTTCCGGTTGATGCCGTAGAGAAAACTTTTTCGTCCGTGAAAATCACTCGCCACCAAAACTGGAGAGGTTTGTCGACATATTCAGCAGCAAAAGCAAGGCGAGCTTCTCTGTGGGAAACTGTCAATGTCTCTTTGACAGCAGCGCTTCTTGCTCTCAGTCCACCTTCCCTTAGGCGACGAGTGACGGTCTTACTGCTAACATTGAGACCCAAACTCTGCTGAATTTGTCGTGCGTTGACAAATGGGTGGTTCTCACTGAAACGGCGTATCTGCTGATCCTCAGCTGCTGTTGTTTTGCGGCGACGGCCATGAGGCCTCCCATTCAGGTTACCACTCTCTTCCTTTCGTCTGATCCACCTGGCTACCGTCGACTTGTGAAGACCCATAGTCTTGCTATATAGCCATTTGAAGATCCCTCTGCATGGAGTGCTATTATAACTCTCTTGTCTGCCTCTGCCAGATGGGCCATTTAGCGTTGACTGAATGATTCGTCGCGGTTAATATCTGCTGCGGAAACAGCGCTAGCAGGAAACAGACTGCCTCCTCCACGACGGCAGCCACAACGCAGTGGTCAAGTATGTGTAACACGGAAATCGATGACATAAACGAGAGATCGCAAGCCCGTACCCGTGTCATTACATAGGGGAGCAACTTAGAATCTGTAATTTTTCTCAGAAGGGACTGGTCCACTCTTGTCATGTTTTATTCTAATAAATGTTACATGAAATGAAATGTTTACGTTTTGCATATACAGCAGGTCTAACGCAAGAAACATTTCTGAAATATCTGAGGCAACCTGAAGAACACTTCGTGAATTTTATCTGTAGGAGGTTGCCTTATAAGAAGGAAAACGTGTTTATCCTTGCTCGCCGTGTTTCCAAGTGGCGCAGTTTACTCTGAGGCATACATAGTTCTCGTCGGCGCGTAAGAAACGACTCGACTAACGAGGGGAGCTCGCCAGGTGTCATAGGCTGATTGTCCGGAAACTTTGCTCAGTGAAGGAGAGGTCAAAATAAGCGAACCTGTGGTTCAGCTTATATACAAACACTAGACCGTTTCCGAGAAAGCGACGGTCAAAGTTATCAACGCGCTGTTGCTATAGTGTAGATACCTTCTGCAGCCGAGAACGCAAATGAAGTGGCGCCTCAGTGGCTACCGTCGTTCCTTCTAAACTTTGATTCCCGTGTTCGAGACCATATTGGTTTCCTATTATTATTTTTTCCTGCCTCTCTATCAGAATTATCTACATTGTTTGTTTCTAATTTATGTTGAAATAATGTTGTCGTTATTCGCCAGTTAACTTTATGTGTAATTAGTGAATTTAAAAAAATAATAAACGAATGAGACAAGCTGATCTAAAATCAACTGGTCTGCCTCATGTATCGTTATATCCAAATGGTTTATAAATGTTAATCTACATTCAGATCCGATGATGGCACCTTTAGTGTGTTGAAACCGGTTATCCAGTAAACAGTATTTAAGCGATCTTGGCTTCTGAATTATTTCTGCAACAGAGTGATCGCCCCACTACGCACTATGTGTTCCCTTTTTAACTCCTTTCCTTACACAGTAAATTAACTGACGAATAACGACAACGTTGTTTCAACATAAATTGGAATAAACATTCTTAGATAATTCAGAGAGTGAGGGAGGGAAAAAAGGAAAAACCGGGTTTCGAACTCGTAGCGCAAAGTTCCGAAGTCGCGATGGTAGCCACAGAGCCACCGCTTCAGTTGAATCCTTACCCGCCAAGAAGTATCTACACTATAGCAACAGCGCATTGAAAACTTTAACCGTCGTTTTAGTTGCTATATTTCGCTATAATATTTTCCTTTGTTTCAAAACAGCAAGTTTAGATGACCACTGAAACTTGGTAACATCAGTAACAATTTAATACTTTGAAACAGTTATGTGTGGTGTACGAGGAGTGTACTATGTTGAATGAGGAATACATTAAACACGAAAGCTGCGTCCTATAACAATAATTAACTTTCGGTTACATGACAAAACACAAGTCAAAGCATTGTCAGTTCATCTCAGTATCTAGTAAAACTTAAACTGGAACGATCGGAAACATACAACTGTGGGGAAGGCAAACGAAAGACTGCGTTTTATTGGCCACACACTAAGAATACGATACAGGCCAACTGAAAACACTGCCTACACTACGTTTGTCCGTCCACTGCTATAACATCCTTGACAGACGTCGTTCACTGTGCACGCAAAAACGTCCAAGGAACGGTAGCACGGTTTGTAATGTCACGAAATAGGGGAGAGAGAGTCCCAGATTTGATAATCGAGTTGGGGTAACATTAATGAAAAGAAAAGCGTTTTTCGTTGCCCAGAGATCTTTTCGCGAAATTTCAATCAGAAACACCTGTTATGAATGCCAAAACATTATTTCCTCGAGAACTTACACAGGAAGAAACCGTAGTAATAATGTAATTCAAGGCTCGTAAGAAAAGATTTAAGTGGCCTTTTTTCCCCGCACACTGTTCAAAAATGATTCAAATGGCTCTGAGCACTATGGGACTTAACAGCTACGGTCATCAGTCTCCTAGAAGGTAGAACTACTTAAACCTAACGACATCACACAACACCCAGTCATCACGAGGCAGAGAAAATCCCTGACTCCGCCGGCACTCGAACCCGGGAACCCGGACGCGGAAAGCGAGAACGCTACCGCACGACCACGAGCTGCGGACCACTGTCAATTAGTGTGACGGTAGAGATATAGTCCGACCTTTCTGCCAGGCACGTAAGTCTGGATTGCAAAGAAATCCTGTAGATGTTGGTCATGTAGATGTAACAACGAAATTATGTTGTAATTGCGAGATATGAGTTACATTTGATTTGAACATCGAAGTTGTTTGCTGTTTATTTACTTTTTGTTCATTATTTTCAGCCATATACAAACACCTAGGAGCGTTAAATTATTACTGAAATAAAGTGTCATTCATGGACCAATAACAATAAATTCTTACCTACTTGTTATGGTACTGCAGTATCTGCCAGCGTCTTCAGAAGTGGATATCGCATACGACGTTCCTAGGGTGTTTATAAGTGGATATTGCAGACGACTTCGATCAAAGTTTGAATGTAGCTTCGTAAAAGTTCCGTGATCAAACGATCTGAGTTGCTGGCGAATACAGTTTATCCTCACTAGACAGTATATATTATCATTATACATGAGGTGAACAGGGTTTCGCCGGGTGCGGTGGACGAGCGGTTCCAAGCGCTTCAATCACGAACCACACGGCTGCTTCAGTCGCAGGTTGCAATCCTACCTCGGGCATAGATGTCTATGATGTCCTTAGGCTAGCTAGGTTTAAGTAGTTCCAGGTCTAGGGGACTGATGACCTAAGCGGTTTGGTCCCATAGTTCTTGAAGCCATTTTTTGACCTTTCAAGTAAATTTTCTTTACATAAACGGCCGTATCTATAGATTTCGTTGACATAGAAGCTCACTTCTTTACGCCATCAAGGGACCGGTTACCGCAAGAAGTGCAATACACTTCCGCTTATTATGTCTACCCGTACTCGAGGTAAACGGGTTTTAAGGGTTCGGTAGACCGATAGACGGTCAAGAAAGTTAGACTAGTAGGGTTCCGTTTTTACCGGTTTAGGTGATGAAATCCTAACAACGAAAACAGCTACGACAGTTACTGAAGATGAGGGCTGCAAAAATAACACCTCCTACTCTTTATTGGAAATGTTCTAGTTGCAGTCGATACATCAGCTTATTAATCGTAGCTACGCTTTCGATCCAAATCACGTTTACAGCAATGCAAATAAAATCCATTTGCCTATGCACGTGGTAATTCACATCCCAGCATTAACGTCACCGCGTTTTAGAAGTGCCAACATTCCCATTGCTTGCTAGCTTAAGAAACACTTCGGCTAATGAACGTTTTCTGGCTGTGGCGAATCTAGTGGAGAATTGGAAACAGTGTAGAATACGTTTGCCACCTATGTAGAGCAGAATTATCCTACTAAATTTACTCGCTAATAACAGTATTTTGTTATTTCGATAAACATCCCGAATTACTGTCACATAAGCGGTGACATAAAGGTAGAAAATTCATGATTTTGAGTCCAGAAAGCTCTATGCAACAGAAACTGCAGATCATTTTGCCATTTTCATTGAGAAATTGCCGGCTTATTCATGTCTGGGGTAATAATAGAGGGCTGTTTGCCTGGGTTGTCTGCTAGCGTAGTGAAAGGAAGGCCTGGTTTGTTTTCGGTTCTAATCTCGATGGAGGCAGGTAGAATATCAGTAAAGCAATTTTAAGAAATTCTCGCGCCCGCAATACGTTTTATCGCTACATTTATTCTGTACTGGCGCCCTGTGGATGTCAATATGACACTTTTGTAGAATTTAATACATGTTACTGCCTACTTTTTCCGCTTCTGTCAAGAATGGAATTCACGTAAATGTGGCACTGAATGATTTTTAACTGTATTTCGTTATGAATCTTCACGCATTGCTAAATTTGCACATTTTCATGGTAGGTAAGCAACTGCAATACAGTATGACTGGTCTGAACGTTGACACAGACCGTTTCGCGGCCGAAGGCGGATAATATTTTGCTAATTCGTTGCGATCTGGGGTTCTTTGTCTTACTAAAACAGTTATGTTATCGCGATAAGTTGAAATTCATTTTTATTGGTACAGTTCATACCAATTAGCATATCTTCTTTCATTTCTGTCTTATATTAACGTGTTGTGTTTAACACACTAATCAGCATTAATATAGTCTTACAAATTATTGAAAAGAGTCTAAAAAGTTCAGATAGTTTGTCAATTTCACGCCTGTGCATAGTATGTTGGTAGCACTTCGTCGGCTTGCCTGTTTTGCTGTGTAGCAGACTTTAAAGCCGTGCGGATCAGCATAACGAAAAGGCGAGGGGTCTCACTCGTTTTGTCCACGACTGTACCTCCCTAACGCTGTGTGTCTTTCGGAGCAGTATGTTCTGGCTAATCGTGTTGTCTCTCCCATGTAACTATCCACCAGTTTAATAGATGGGTAGTTTTGTGCGTAGTGTAACAGCTCAACGTTATGTGAATCGAGCCTGTTCATAGTCTCTATTGATATTAACCGTTGACCATTGTCGGCTAGGATCGCTTTAGCGGTGCCTGCCTCGATTAAATAACGGTCGTTTTTCGCTGCTATTCTTTTACCATTAGCTTGTGTAATCCTGTATAAATTTACAAATTTGGACAATATGTCATTCATTACTAAAATATACCAACCCTCTCCTATCTCTTCATAAGGGGGCAGAAACAATCTGCACAAAGTGATTCCAATACATCCTGCGTTAGAATATTCTGCATGCTGCCTTGTGCTATTTTATTCTGAACATTAACTTCCTGACTACAATCACAGGTTTTGAAATTTTGCTTAGTTCTTATTCTCAAATCCCTGAAGTTAACCATCTCTGTTAGTTTTCCTAAACATTTTAGAGCGCCAAAGTGGCCATGGGTAGAAGAAAGCTGCCTAATATGAGACACGCTTTTGTAAACCCATTTGAGAGGCCTAAAAGTAAGTCCAATTGTATTTTTTATGATGGTAATCCTCACCCCATGAACCATAGACCTTGCCGTTGGTGGGGAGGCTTGCGTGCCTCAACGATACAGATAGCCGTACCGTAGGTGCAACCGCAACGGAGGGGTATAGTGTTGAGAGGCTAGACAAACGTGTGGTTCCTTAAGAGGGGCAGCAGCCTTTTCAGTAGTTGCAGGGGCAACAGTCTGGATGATTGACTGATCTGGCCTTGTAACAATAACCAAAACGGCCTTGCTGTGCTGGTACTGCGAACGGCTGGAAGCAAGGGGAAACTACAGCCGTAATTTTTCCCGAGGACATGCAGCTTTACTGTATGATTAAATGATGATGGCGTCCTCTTGGGTAAAATATTCCGGAGGTAAAATAGTCCCCCATTCGGATCTCCGGGTGGGGACTACTCAAGAGGATGTCATTACCAGGAGAAAGAAAACGGACTTTCTACGGATCGGAGCGTGGAATGTCAGATGGGCAGGTAGGTTAGAAAATTTAAAAAGGGAAATGGATAGGTTAAAGTTAGATATACTGGGAATTAGTGAAGTTCGGTGGCAGGAGGAACAAGACTTATGGTCAGCTGACTACAGGGTTATAAACACAAAATCAAATAGGGGTACTACAAACAGCATAGTGAACGCATTATTGTGACCAAGACAGACACGAAGACCACACCTACTACAGTAGTACAAGTTTATATGCCAACTAGCTCCGCAGATGACGAAGAAATTGAAGAAATGTATGATGAAATAAAAGAAATTATCCAGATAGTGAAGGGTGACGAAAATTTAATAGTCATGGGTGACTGGAATTCTGTAGTAGGAAAAGGGAGAGAAGGAAACGTAGTAGGTGAATATGGATTGGGGCTAAGAAATGAAAGAGAAAGCCGCCTGGTAGAACTTAATCATAGCTAACACTTGGTTTAAGAATCATGAAAGAAGGTTGTATACATGGAAGAACCCTGGAGATACTAAAAGGTATCAGATAGATTATATAATGGTAAGACAGAGATTTAGGAACCAGGTTTTAAATTGTAAGACATTTCCAGGGGCAGATGTGGACTCTGACCACAATCTATTGGTTATGACCTGTAGATTAAAACTGAAGAAACTGCAAAAAGGTGGGAACTTAAGGAGATGGAACCTGGATAAACTGAAAGAACCAGAGGTTGTACAGAGTTCCAGGGAGAGCATAAGGTAACAATTGACAAGAATGGGGGAAAGAAATACAGTAGAAGAAGAATGGGTAGCTTTGAGGGATGAAGTAGTGAAGGCAGCAGAGGATCAAGTAGGTAAAAAGACAGGGGCTAGTAGAAATCCTTGGGTAACAGAAGAAATATTGAATATAATTGATGAAAGGAGAAAATATAAAAATGCAGTAAATGAAGCAGGCAAAAAGGTATACAAACGTCTCAAAAATGAGATCGACAGGAAGTGCAAAATGGCTAAGCAGGGATGGCTAGAGGACAAATGTAAAGATGTAGAGGCTTATCTCACTAGGGGTAAGATAGATACTGCCTACAAGAAAATTAAAGAGACCTTTGGAGATAAGAGAACCACTTGTATGAACATCAAGAGCTCAGATGGAAACCCAGTTCTAAGCAAAGAAGGGAAAGCAGAAAGGTGGAAGGAGTATATAGGGGGTCTATAAAAGGGCGATGTACTTGAGGACAATATTATGGAAATGGAAGAGGATGTAGCTGAAGATGAAATGGGAGATATGATACTGCGTGAAGAGTTTGACAGAGCACTGAAAGACCTGAGTCGAAACAAGGCCCCCGGAGTAGACAACATTCCATTGGAACTACTAACGGCCTTGGGAGAGCCACTCCTGACAAAATTCTACCATCTGGTGAGCAAGATGTATGAGACAGGCGAAATACCCTCAGACTTCAAGAAGAATGTAATAATCCCAATCCCAAAGAAAGCAGGTGTTGACAGATGTGAAAATTACCGAACAATCAGTTTAATAAGCCACAGCTGCAAAATACTAACACGAATTCTTTACAGACGAATGGAAAAACTGGTAGAAGCTGACCTCGGGGAAGATCAGTTTGGATTCCGTAGAAATACTGGAACACGTGAGGCAATACTGACCTTACGACTTATCTTAGAAGAAAGATTAAGGAAAGGCAAACCTATGTTTCTAGGATTTGTAGACTTAGAGAAAGCTTTTGACAATGTTGATTGGAATACTCTCTTTCAAATTCTAAAGGTGGCAGGGGTAAAATACAGGGAGCGAAAGGCTGTTTACAATTTGTACAGAAACCTGATGGTAGTTATAAGAGTTGAGGGACATGAAAGGGAAGCAGTTGTTGGGAAGGGAGTAAGACAGGGTTGTAGCCTCTCCCCGATGTTATTCAATCTGTATATTGAGCAAGCAGTAAAGGAAACAAAAGAAAAATTCGGAGTAGGTATTAAAATCCATGGAGAAGAAATAAAAACTTTGAGGTTCGCCGATGACATTGTAATTCTGTCAGAGACAGCAAAGGACTTGGAAGAGCAGTTGAACGGAATGGACAGTATCTTGAAAGGAGGATATAAGATGAACATCAACAAAAGCAAAACGAGGATAATGGAATGTGGTCGAATTAAGTCAGATGATGCTGAGGGAATTAGATTAGGAAATGAGGCACTTAAAGCAGTAAAGGAGTCTTGCTATTTGGGGAGCAAAATAACTGATGATGGTCGAAGTATAGAGGATATAAAATGTAGACTGGCAATGGCAAGGAAAGCGTTTCTGAAGAAGAGAAATTTGTTAACGTCGAGTATAGATTTAAGTGTCAGGAAGTCATTTCTGAAAGTATTTGTATGGAGTGTAGCCATGTATGGAAGTGAAAGATGGACGATAAATAGTTTGGACAAGAAGAGAATAGAAGCTTTCGAAATGTGCTACAGAAGAATGCTGAAGATTAGATGGGTAGATCACGTAACTAATGAGGAAGTATTGAATAGGATTGGGAAGAAGAGAACTTTGTGGCACAGCTTGACCAGAAGAAGGGATCGGTTGGTAGGACCTGTTCTGAGGCATCAAGGGATCACCAATTTAGTACTGGAGGGCAGCGTGGAGGGTAAAAATCGTAGAGGGAGCCCAAGAGATGAATACAACAAGCAGAATCAGAAGGATGTAGGTTGCAGTAGGTACTGGGAGATGACGAAACTTTCACAGGATAGAGTAGCATGGAGAGCTGCATCAAACCAGTCTCAGGACTGAAGACCACCACAACAAGAACATGATGGTAATAATATCTTGCATTATTTAATTTTTTCATACAAATATCTTATTTGCAATAATAAACAATCTTTCAGAGTAGTTATTAAATCTTCACAAACATGGCATTTCGTAGAAATGAGATCAAGGTTTCCTAATATGGGACAGTAATAATATTTTGCTTTAATTATTTTATTACAGAATAATGACATATGAATACACAATTTTTACATGTTGATTCATTTCTGATATCCTTCAGTCATTTCACACTACTTAGGTTTATATTTACGACATCCGGGGCAAACAAAATTGTCTTCTATGTCACCGCAATCTTCATGAGCCACGCGTTAACATTTCATGCACTGTGCCCATTTCTCCCCATTTTTGTCTTCTGAAAAGCGCCCAGTACAGAACAGACACTCTGCGTCATCGTCATCACTGCTGTCTGAATCCCCACTGTAATCAATATGGACATCGGATGCCGAGTCACTAGACGATTCTTCTGCTTTAGGTCTACGATTTGAAGATTTTCCACTCTTCTCCCCAAATAACTTTCTGGCTGCTTTCTTAGCTTCAGCCTCTGATTTCTTCTGTTTAGATTCTTGAAATTGCTTCACATAAGGAGTTGAAGTTATATTTGACTAACTCCAAGTGGTTTTGCGATGTGTGGGAGAGGTCTGATGTCTGCCGGGCTGACAGCTTTACCATCACCATCAGTAGTTTCATTTTCGTTTTTGGCATCTCTTTCTTGAAGAGCGGCAGCATGGCGATGAATTGAAAATTCATATTCCGTAAAGATGTTACTGTTGCATGGGATGAGATCTGTTTCTCTGAAGGCATTCACAGATGATTCCACTGATGCTGCTCGGTTGTAAGCTGCCCTAAATAACCTGGCTATTAATAATGGGGTGATAACCCGACCTGGGTTACTTGCCAACCACGTTTCTATCTCTCGGGCATAGTAGGTTTTCAAAGGTCCCATAAATCCGACGTAAGTGCCTGCATTTTATGCGTTGAGTGAGGTGGTAAACATACAATATGAACATTGTTTTCACGTGCTTTATCTAGTACCTCGAGATTTTTTGTGTGGGAATAATGCCCATCAAGAATAAAAATGACACCTGCATTCATACACGTTACAACTGTGATGGGATTTCTCCTATTTGCTGAAGTCAAGGCAGCAACTTGTCTCTTCCCTTTCACAGCAATAACCTTGCTGGGTTTGTGCTGCACAGATGTCACCCCAGTTTCATCACCATTGAAGACGCGATGCTGGTAATGGTTGACTTCAGAAAGCACAGATTCGTAAATATGAAAAAATCTCCCCACATTTTCTGGAGTTAAAGCTTTCACTCTTGCTGCTGTAATATCCTGAGGAATTCTCATTGATGAAATGGGAAGTCTCTTAAGGAAATCTCGGAGCCATTTCTTTCCTGCTGAAGCCTTTTCTGAATTGAAGGGATTCTTCATCCCATTCCTGACAGTAACTGGAAGGCCATGCTTCGTATGTCCTTACATTTAAGAGCATAAAATTGCTCTTCCATTGCAAGGCAGTATTTCACTTCCCAAAATTGTACTACAATAAATGATAAAATATTGTTATCTCATGATAGTATTGCGTAAATTTCATATAACAAATCGTGAGAGAACGAGTTCCCCCAATATGCGATAGGTATCGTAATATGCGACACTGTCGCGTATTTGGATCCTCATACTATCGCACATTAGGAATTTCGCCATGTTACACAAATAATCATGCACTTGCTAACAACGCTCGTTGGAAAATGAACCTAATTGTCAATTATTATAGGCAATACCGTCACAAATAACATCAATAAAAATTGCAGTAATATCCACTCACATATAAGCTGAAATATTGTCTTAACACCGTTGTCGCAAAAACTCCAAAGTAAAGAAATTTTGTATCAACCTCTACGTACTGTGTCCGGCTCAACTATGGCGTCCTACTCGCTGTGTCGTCGTCTGGCACGCAATAGACGTGTTTAAGAAACTCTCCGCCAGAGTGCAACCCCTAACTTGAGCACAGTTGGGGTGTCTCATATTAGGGAACTATCGCATAATAGGCACCTTTCCTCTAAGGTGTAAATAGTCTGTCAAGGCTTCCATCAATTTATCAGGCCAGCAGATTCTCCAATCCGAATTCTCCGCTCTCCTTCTTTGAAATAACACTTGACCATAGACAAGATAATACTGAGACAGTTTTCCCTTGTCATGTCAATACAGGAATCTCTTAAAATCCGTTCGATGCACATGACATTAAGCTTCCGATGTTCTTCTGGGATGCTAAGTTGTTGTTCATCTATAGAAAGCTTCGGTGCTACATTACGACCCCCCCCTCCCTTCCCCCCGTCCGTGAAGCTACTGGCTTTGTTTTGTATCAGCAAAAGTTCTCTTTATCTAGTAAAACGCTTGTTGACGTTCTCGGGTCACAACCAAACACTATTCTCGTTTCATAACCTCGCTAAGTATGGATCATTCAGAACTTGCTCTCTAATGAACTTGCAGTGGAATTCCGACAACCAAAATAGTGATTTTAACTGCATCTTATTCTTCAGAGATGGCTCCTCTAAAATTTCTCTTCTTTTCTTGGAATCTTGAAATGGAATGCCCTAAAATTTTAATTCCGGCATTTAGTAATTCGGACTTAGGGATTTCCAACTTCATTAAGCCCTTTATAAGTACGTTGGATAACTCTTCTAGGGTTTGGTAATGCCCCTCACATTGTTCAGTAGGTATCAGAAAGTCATCAACAAAGTCAGTTAACCTAGAATTCGGCTCAGGCCCCAAAACAGCATCTAGATCTCTGACACACACTGGCGTGGATATGTCAATACGAAAGGGCACCACTTTGTACTGATAGGATCTTCCATTGAAGAGGAAAGCTGTGTATTTTTTTATATCTTTTGCGAACAGTTTCAGCTAGCACCCACACTTTAGATCACAGCTTGACAAGTACCTCACTCCACTGAACTTTTTGAAAATTTCTGACACGTTTCCAGATGCGTGTGTTTCCACCTCAGTGAATTTATTAAATGCGCCTAACATCCAGAACCACACGTACGGTGCTATTCTGTTTGATTGCTATTACAAATGGGTTGCTATAAGGTGAATCTGATCGTTCAATCCCTCTCCGTTGTTCGTATTTCTAAGTTCTTCTTCCATCGTAGCTCTTTTCAATAGTGACATGCAATAATGCTTCACGGCAAAAGGCTGATGTGTGATTCTTAACTGATATTCATAATTACACATAACTCCTGCCATTACGAAAATACTTAGTTATATTTTGGTAGCAACTTCATATGAGCAATGCGCTGGTCCTAGGTGATGTTTACCATGTGATTACCGTTTTCCAATATTATCTCTTCTACCGTCTTGTTGCCACCGGTATGTTAATTGTTCTGCCTCTCTTCTTGCCTCCTTTTACTGACATATGTGTTTTAACTGACATATGTGTTTCTTCTCTTGACAGGATTCCGTGAAATGGTGTACTTTCTGTCAGATTATCATTTGTGAATTCCACACGTCTCTGTTCATAATCTACCTTAACCTTGTATTTCAACAGCATGTCCATTCCTAAGACAACATCAACATTGAGCTTTGATGCCACTAAAATGTTTTGGTTCATCTCAGAATAGATAGTTGAGTATACTGATTTGGTAACAGACCTGATTCGGCTGGTCCCGGCGGAGGTTCGAGTCCTCCCTAGGGCATGGATGTGTGTGTTTGTCCTTAGGATAATTTAGGTTAAGTAGTGTGTAAGCTTAGGGACTGATCATCTTAGCAGTTAAGTCCCATACGATTTCACACACATTTGAACAGATTTGATTACAGTGACATTCATGTGGCACTCTGTATTCTGGCCTTGGTCAGTGGCTTTGTCACATTGTGATTATTTTGCCACACGTAGTGATAAAGGCTTCTGAAATAGTTGTGACAGTACTGCCACTGTCAACCAGTGCTTCTTTCCATCTACTACCTGTCCTCATTTCTACCAAGGGCTTAAAAAGCTTTCCTGTTGTTCCCTTCATCATCTCATAAATGATTTTACAGTTATTCACATGAGCAGAGTATCGAAATTCTTTTCCGGTCGATGATAATTTTCTTGTCTGTCAGGTTTCCGATTTGTTGTTTTGGCATATCTAATGTCGCTTTGTCTCCATAGTCAGTTTCTTCTTCGTCTTCATTGATGTTTTCTATCCACCCTGTCTATACAGCGAATAATGTCAAGTTTTCATTTGCCATCCATTTGGCTTGCAGAATTTTAAAGCTCTCTCCTTCCTTCTAATACAGTAATTCGCCATTAATTTTACTGCAGCTAGAAATTTCCCCTTCATTTACAACGATTAAGTCGCTGTGGCCGCCCCGCGTGGTCTGGGGCGCCTTGCCACGGTTCGTGGACACCCCAGCCCCGCCCCCTGCCCCTGCCTCCCCCCCTCGCCCCCTTCGGAGATTCGAGTCCTCCCTCAGGCATTGGTGTGTGTGTTGTCCTTAGCAAAATTAGTTTGAGGTAGATTAATTGGTGTGTAAGCCTAGGGACCGATGACCTCAGTCCCATAGGAACTTACCACCATCTACCAAATCACTGTGCTTCCCTACTCTCTCCTCTGTTCCCTGTCAATCCAGAATCTCTTCCTTGTCACATCCTCCGTTTTTCTTCCTGCCATAATCTTGTTCAGCCCAGTACTCCATTTTCTCCTCGTCTTCTACACCAAGAATTCCCTCTCTTTTCTCCATGAAATTTTCTTCTCCTCAGTTCTAGTAATTTTTCCTCCTTTCTCAACACCTGTGACATTTGCCTAGTCACACTGAACATCCTTTTCGTCTTTCCAAAATTCGTCTACATATCACTCTAGTCGATCGTGTTCCTCACTGTCTTCTTCTCTTTCTTCTCGCACCCCACACTCTCCTCATATTTAATCAAGGAATTAAGTAACATCTTCCGTGTATCTTCCGCTGCTTTGATTTCGTATATGTATCCCTCATCCTCTTTTTCGTCTTCGTTGTCCTCTTCTTGTACTACCCCTCCTCCTTTTTCGTTGTCTCCTTCCTTCTTTCTGTCCTTTTCAGTAACAGATTCTACTCCACATGTTCTTCTAAGACTTCGATCTGCCTCGCATAAACTGTACCGTTTAGCGCCGTGTCTGTCCACTTTCATTCGCTACAAATTTCATTCCAGTTTGTCTTGGGTGGCTTCAGTTATCATACTGGAACTGGCTTCCGTTTCGTTGGTCGTTTGACCGGATTCTGTTTCAATGTTATCATAAACTGGAGACCATGATTCCAGCATTACCTCTCGAATCGTAATTCTCCCTGCCGAAAATTCAGCTAATCTGTTCTTTATTAAGTTGAAAATCTGTCCGACAGTTGATTGCACCTCTTTCATACTACGGATCCTACACCTTATCTGTTCATATTCCTTGTCTTCTGCGTCCTCACTTTCCTGTCGTTGTCCGTTACCACTTTCTTCTCCTGCCTAATGTACTTGAGTTTCACTTCTACATCCCAACGGTCATAGCGTTTGTTGGCGCTTCCGTGTGACTTTGTCCGTATCCTATTTCGTTTTGTGTTAACCCGAATGATGTCAATCCTACTGGTTGGAACACTCGACAGTCCGTTTCTTCTTTTCGTCGCACAGGCGTGGTGAGAGCTTCATTGGTGGGGGCCCATTCTTTGATGGCTTCTCTCCCCTTCCCTCGGCCGTTGACTCCACAGGTTAGGTACTCTTTGTTGCCGCCGTTTGAGGACTGCATCCATAATGTTATAAAGCTGACTGAGCATAGGATTAGCACTCGTATCTTCTTATGGCTTTGCTTCCCCAATTGGTCTGTTTTTACTGCAGTGTTGGCAGCTGGTGCTTGAACATCCAATTCTGTTGTTTCTACTGCTTCCTGAACGTCATTAGTTCTGACAACGTGTTCTGTAGTTTCTTCACCAGTCGCCATTTTAATACCCTTTAATCTAGATTGAGAACGATCAAACATAAACAATCCGAAGATGGTCGAACTGGTCAATCAAGGGTAGGCCGGACTGATCGAGTAAATTTAATATTAAGAACACGATTTCCAGAAAATAACAATGGCTGCCCGGCAGAATATATCCCGACGTGCAGTCGGCCTGTTTATTTTTCACAATGGTAGCATTAAATTGTTTAATAACTCTGCTCTCACATAAATTTCAGATACAGTTTTTGGCATATCGAACCTGACCATACACAGTTCACAGTCTGAAATGACGAGAATGCGTCACGCTCGTAATGCTCAGCTTTGCTCGTAATTACAGCATACTATCACTCATCATCGTACCTCAACTGTCCCTCTTTTAGTACACTCCTTAGACATTAATTTTTCTAACTGTCCGAAGCTCTCCGAATTACAACGATATTACATAACACATGGGAAAAACTTGCACGATAACTAACAATGTTGATTCTACATAACCCATTACGTTGCTTCTGTACACGCAGAATCATTATAATCTAAGATAAGCATGGTTAACAGAGAAAAGAAAATAATACAGAATAAAATACAGAAAGTTGTCATTAATGTTTTACAGACTGACAACGATCAGTAGTAGTAGGTGTACCATATAAAAAAAATTAAGCTAAGTAAGCCCGTTATAAACCGGACGACAGGGTATATGTTCAGCCAGCCATCCACCGTAGTTTTCTCGATTTCATTTTGTGTGCTTCATATTGAATTTACTCAATGGTCTGTCCGGTCCTCCTGAAACAAAGAAAATTTATTATGCAGTGTTTCGACGGGTCAGCGATCAACGAGGCAACGGAGCATCGACACCAGAAATCCTACAGCGGTCGGCTCAAGCAGCAAACTGCAGCACTCACATCTCTGCAATCACGCGGGTGATTGTCGACTGTCATCACACAGCTGCGAGTTGTCAGTACAAACTGCCATCGACAAACATTAATAAACAGCATTAGTAAACTAAAGTCAGTTTTCAATCTACCGTTCACCAGTTCTTCTACCGTAACCCCTCCGATTAAATTAACGTTTTGTGCTGTAAAATGCTATTTCAAACGCCGTAACTTTTCGTAGTATGACACAATCTGGTTAAATGGATTAGAAAGAAAACAGAAAGTATACGTTTCTAACATACACGGGAATTGGTCATACATCCCATTCTCCTTCTCCCCTCTGTGTCTCTCGATCTCCTACCCTCCCTCTTTGTGCATTCAACTTTGGACAATGAATAACCAGTACGAGTACTCCAGCAGCGAATGAGAAACGCTGCTGCATGGCGGCAGCAGTCAGCATGAACCAGCGCGGTGTTGTCGCTGCTGCCGTACTGGTTATTCTTCGTGTTTTACCGTCCATGTTAATACATATCACTAGAGCGAAAATCGTACTCAACTAATCTGTGACTGCTGTATCGAGATGGAAGAGATTTTGTTTCTATCGCGTAATAAACTGATGCTGTCCGTTGACATATGAAAGACGTAATGAGCAGTAGTCTATTTGTTTGGGCTGAATCTAGCTACAAATTGCTAATACGAAACTTGAAATATATGGCGAAAAAAGCCACTCCGTCTTCAGGCTACAAAAGTGGCCCATCGGGACCATCCGACCGCCGTGTCATCCTCAGTTGAGGATGCGGATAGGAGGGGCGTGTGGGCAGCACACCCGTCTCTCGGTTGTTGTGACGGTTTTCTTTGACCGGAGCCGCTACTATTCGGTCGAGTACCTCCTCAATTGGCATCACGAGGCTGAGTGCACCCCGAAAAGTGGCAACAGCGCATGGCGGCCTGGATGGTTACCCATCCAAGTACCGGCCACGCGCGACAGCGCTTAACTGCGGTGATCTCCTGGGAACCGGTGTAACTACTGCGGCAAGGAAAGATATGGCTAAACTTCGGATAAAATTCGCCTGACGACTCCATGCCAAATACAGCGTTAATAACCGTTGCTACTCGAAACAGCTTGAAGTCGTTTCGGAATACAGGTCCTATATGATTTACAAGCGAATCATATCATTCTTCATGCAGAATAGACGCACATCCAGGTAACGATGATGGAGTGGATAGCGATTACTGCATCCTTCTCTCCAAAATAGACCAGAAAGGTTCGCTAATATTGACATTTCGTGACAGGTGGCCAGGGCAGATGCGACATTTCATTTCCGTGCTCACAAAACCAGCCCGGGACGATTCTGGCTGTGTGAACAGGGGTCCTGTAGCTTTGGAACAAAGCGTCAACACTGTGCAACAAACGTTGCTCCATAGTTAACTGATTAGCTAACATGATCTATGCAGTTATGCGACCTTGCAGAGTAACGACAGGGCCCATGTAAATACTGCGTGCGGCTGCCCAAATCGTTACTCCACCACCCCCATGTTACACTCGTGGGATTTAATGTCAGCCAGATGTCATAAACCGTGTGAAATGACACTCATCCGACCCAATGGCACTCTTCCGTTGATCTGCTGTCCAGGTTTCATGGCTTTGGCATCATGTTTTCCTGTTATGGTCATTTTCATCATGAGTAGTTTTGTAATTCCAGCTCACCCTGTACTTCTCTGCTTCTGGAGCTCTCTTCGTGCGCCGGCCGCTGTGACCGAGTGGATCTAGGCGCTTCAGTCCGGAACTCCGTTGCTGCTACGGTCGCAGGCTCGAATCCTGCCTTGGGCATGAATGTGTGTGATGTCCTTAGGTTTAAGTAGTTCTACGTCTAGGGGACTGATTACCTCAGATGTTAAGTCCCATAGTGCTTAGAGCCATTTGAACCATTTGAATCTCTTCGTGCTACTCTGGTGCTAACAGAGTTCATAACATCCAGCTCTGCAATCAATGTTGCAGCTGTTGCCTTCTTATTTTACGTCAAAATCCTGGGCAGTGGCGGTCTGTTACAATAACTAAGTATACACTTTCGTCCGGGTTTTGAGTTAGCAAGTGATGCTTTCCCACTTTCTCTGCATGGGAAATAAATCGTCGAGCCAGTGCTTCTTGAAACATCAAACATTTCGGCTACCTGGGTATGGAAGCACCCACCATACGAGAACCAACATTTTTCCCACGTTCGAATACACTTAGCTATGACATAATGGACTCAGAAATACACATATCCTCTTTCTGGCCACGATTAACACTCGTAACGTATTGACGTCATTGCACGGATGCTGCTCGTGGTCAAAAGTGCAACCTGCAGGCTTGGTCGGCAGCGGGATTTATGTTCAATAATATATTTCTCTCATTGTTTCCACGTTCTTGTCTACCCCTTGTACAGGTACAGGGTGATGCAGTAGCCCCTACTGACGTCCTTTTATGTGACTCGCAGTGTTACACTGCTCTTCAAAAACCACGCGCAAGATTTCCATGTACTCTCGCTCGCGTCGCGCAAACTGTTTGTCCTACAGAAAAAAAATAAACAGAACCTTTTTGTATTGCATTTAATTTTGTATTAGGTTACGTTTTCGCTTCAGGGTGCAGTTTTCGAGTTATTCAAGAAAAACATACAAAAGTGACCTTCAAACTTACCCCCATTCCCACACTCGTCCCCCATCGGCCCGGATTTCTAGTATGTTGTTCATGACACTCCCTCCTACCGCTGTACAAATTTATTTCGCACATTCTACTTATCTGGGTCTTCATTGGCTGGCCTAATTATGCCATCAGCTTAGTCGATTACTTACAGATTGTAAAAATTGAAGTTTGTTTAAATTTTACCTAACAGTTTTGTTAATTTTAACAGCATGTAATCGACAATTACATTGTGTTTTCGTCAGCTAATATTTTGCACATAGAGAACGATAGAATACGAAAATCGCGTACGTGGGTTTTGAAGGTCAGGTAAAACATTGCGGGTTGCAGAAAACGGCATCGGTAGGGGCGACTGAATTATTCTGTAATTCAATTACAGAGTAACTAATTTTTTCAAATCAGATTATTTTTGTCCCGTTAAGCTGCTGACGATTCAGTGCATTAACCATCTTCAGTTTTCATTCAGGATACTAATTAGGATCGGAAGTAACCACGGGGAAGCGCAGGAGACAGTAGAATAAGTCACTTAAGTCACTTTCTGTTTTTGTAAACAATAAGTCATTTAAAAAGATTTGAAAGACTAATGAAACCCAAACATGGTTTTCACGCTTGAGAAAGACCGCGAAACACAAACACTATCAAGCAATAAGCAGCTTTCATTATCCATCTTGCATGACGGATAGCGCCTGGAGTAAGGAAAGATATTCCGTGAGTCGGTGCTGCAGCAAGAGGGATTACAGTTTAATGTAAAATACTCAGGACAAGCCTGTCTTCGCTACTGTTCGTTCGAAATGTGACAGACAAAACCTAAGATTCGCAATGTATCGACTCGTTCCAAAGCGTTTTTAACCGTTAGTTCCGATGTCGAATTTAGAATTCGTTAAAGTCTGCTTCAAACAAAACGTTTAACTTCTTTTCGACACTGATATAGTCGTACCTGTGTTCCTATAGCTCATGTTTAGTGCTTGTATTTGATGCTATTGTGTCAGAAGATAACGCTTTAACTTAAGACTGAAAATCCCATTCAACGAGAGTTTCATAGGTAGTTTTTACCTCTCTTTTCCCATAGTTAGCTAAACGATAGACATCAAGATTTCCAGCTATGAATGCGTGTGGTTGATTCTTTTCTTTTATTCCAAATAAACATATGTTAAAGTCTATAACCGTATTTGTACAAGTTACTGAATTATTGAATTTCATACTCGTGTCATTCTTAGTTCTTCACACACTCTTCTGCTTGCTGAGAAGTTTTCTTTCTTAACCCCTGACTGATCAAATTGTTCTTCCATAGTAACGATCTTCAAAGTTTTTAGCATACGCTATGTCCTTAAGTTCCTTTTCGCTTATCAACCAACGACGACATTCCAACATGATCTTGTAGTTGCCTATGTTGTTCATACAAAGCTTCTAATTATGGTTGCAGTTTCCCTGAATCTGTCTCGGAACAGATAGTTCCTTCCAATACATCACATTCCAGTCAGCTACACATACACACACTGTAAACGTTTCTTTGATAAGTTACAGCTTTATAATAGTTTCATTTAAGTAATACACAAGTTAATGTACCGTGTCTTGTACCCAAACTGAAGATGAAAACATTCTATGTGTTGCAATTGCTACCTTCCACCTAAAGTCAAATGCAATCTAAGACAAAGAAAAAAGATGCACCACTAAGGAGTTATCCAAATGGGACGCAAATCGGTAGATGTGATGTACATGTACAGACAAAAAAATGATTACGGTTTCAAAAAAAAAAAAACCGGATGATTTGCACAAGCAAAAGAGCTTCACATATTGAGCAAGTCAATAATGCGTTGACCCACCTCTGGTCCCAATGCAAGCTGTTATTCAGCTTGGCATTGACTGATAGAGCTGTTGGTTTCCCCTCAGATAAATCGTGCTAAATTCTGTAAAATTACTGCGTTAGATCGTCAAAATCTCGAGCTGGTGGACCGAGCGAGGTGGCGCAGTGGTTAGCACACTGAACACGCATTCGGGAGGACGATGGTTCAATCCCGCGTCCAACCATCCTGACTTAGGTTTCCCGTGATTTCCCTAAACCGCTCCAGGCAAATGCCGAGATGGTTCCTTTGAAAGGGCACGGTCGACTTTCTTCCCCGTCCTTCGCTAACCCAATGAGACTGATGACCTAGTTGTTTGGTCTCTTCCCCCAACCAAACCAATCATCGAGCTGGTGGAAGGTCCCTGCCCATAATGCTCTAAAAGTTCTCAGTTATGGAGAGATCCGGCGACATTGCGGGCCAAGGTAGGGTTTGGCAAGTATGAAGACAAGCAGTAGAAACTCTCTCCGTGAGCAGGCATTATCTTGATGAAATGTATGCCTAGGATGGCTTGCCATGACCGGCAACAAAAGGAGGCTTAGGATATCGTCGACGTAATGATGCCTTGTAAGGGTGCCATGAATGAAAACCAAAAGCGTCCTGCTATGAAAGGAAATGGCACCCCAGACCACCACTCCTGGTTGCTGGACCGTATGGTGGGCGATAGGTTTGGGATTCCCACCGCTGTCTGGGGCGTCTCCAGACGCGATCCCGACCTGGAATCTCATTTCCTGGAGTCGTACTGTCGTTAGTGATCAGCCACGCTTCGAACTGAGGCCCGGCGACCACCAAAGACGTGTCTGGAGACTCTGCGGATCATTCCGAATGTCGCCTCCCATACAGCCCCACAATCTGGAGTGATGGCCTGGGGAGCCATTTCCTTTCATAGCAGGCCGCCTTTGGTTGTCAACCATGGCACCCTTACACCACAGAGGTACGCTGACGAATCTACCTCATTTTGTTTCTCTTCACGTCAAACCATCCTGAGCCTACAGCTTGAATGTATCATCAATTTTTTCTGAAATTGTAATGATATGTCTGTACATTTACATTACATCTACCGACCTCCGTCCCATTCTGATAATTCGTTTACGGTCTCTCTCTCTCTCTCTCTCTCTCTCTCTCTCTCTATATATATATATATATATATATATATATATATATATATATATATATATATATATATATATATTGTCGTGATATGTACCACTGGGTGGACCGTGTTATGTCATAACGGCTCGAGTCGCTATGCCTTCTCTCTGTCTTGGGATCGTTGTCCCGTCATGTGATCTGTGTAATAGGAATACGTTAAATTTATGAAAATAAAGTAAACTGCCAGTCCACAATTTGTAATGTACGAAATCATCTGATAAAAGCCATAATTTGCTAACTTGTTGATTTTCTTTTCTTCCGGACTTTTTCCAATTTTGAAGGCCCAGGGACAGCTTTTCCTTTTATCTTACTAATTTCATGTATCTGCATCGAAAGAGAACCAGTCTGGGAGGTACCGCAAAACTTAGTGAATCAGTTACATAGAACCGTCGGGCACATACTCAGCTCTTTACTGCCAAGATTTAAGTCAATTGCGGAGGATCACACAGGCTCCTGGTATCATTTTTATATCAGCTATAGCGATCCAATGGGATGAGGATGTTCTTTCAAGGGAACGACTAATGTATATTATTGCTTGAGGTTATAACTTCGTTTCTTCCATATGTAATGTAAAAAGTAAAACGTTTCCTCGGCCGTACAGAAGTATAAGTACTTCGAAAGCAATTGACGCGGTGTATTCTGGATCCCATTAGAGAGCAATCTAGGCAGTTTGTAGAAAATTACAGGAGACAAGACAGGGCTTCCATATTTCATCTTCTCTCATATGCAATAGATACGGGAATCCGTTATCCAATTTTAAACATCTCCTTCTTCGTCTCAGCAACCCGTATGCATTCTGCACCTTAAGCAAGATAATGCACAGCCGTGTCATTCTTTAGTTGTGTTAAGAAACATTACACGATCATGAAGGCGCTCCTGTTTGCCGCTAAAATCTGGTGGTTTAAATGTTATGGTGCGCCTACGCCAAGCCATCGAAGATCAGGAAGAGTAAGACAGGCCGAGAGGGGGAGAGAGAGTTGCTCACCTTGTACCCACATCCATCTAGTTTCAGTGAGGTGTGGGCAGCATTTGAGCGGTTAGGAGGATTCTCCAGTGCTTTCGCTAACTCTACACACGACTGTGCGTGCTGAGTGTTATTAGTTTCCAAATTGTTCAAATGGCTCTAGGCACTATGGGACTTAACATCTGAGGTCATCAGTCCCCTAGGTTCAAAATGGCTCAAATGGCTCTGAGCAATATGCGACTTTACTTCTGAGGTCATCAGTCGCCTAGAACTTAGAACTAATTAAACCTAAATAACCTAAGGCCGTCACACAAATCCATGTCCGAGGCAGGATTCGAACCTGCGACCGTAGCAGCAGGGTGGTTCCGAACTGAAGCGTCTAGAACCGCTCGGCCACAGCGGCCGGCTATTAGGTTCCATACATAACAATGTGACAAGGCTTATCTCGCAGAAATTACTGGTAGGATCTCACAACTGGAAGACAAACAACATATGCATCAATGTGAATGTGAGTTGACACGTATCTCATTTATGATCAGTTTAGAAAATATTAAATTACTGAGCATTTTCAATGAAATGGGAAGCCAACGACAGTTTTATTCCTTTGATAGTAACCGTTATATTCTTGCATCACAGACAGCTGTAGGGCGCGTTGTGAGCAGGAGACTGGGATCGAGTTTGAAGGTGAGTGGTCCAGTTTATTCGTGGTGACGTCACTGACACAGTGCTGTCTGCAATAAAACCTTTTATCGTGCTGAGTTAACGCAGTCACAAACGTTTTCAGTGCGGTGGTCGGTGACCAAGCATCACCATGCTGCATCGAGAAGTGCGCCAACAAGATGCCCCACACGTCAGAGAGTCACAACAGCATGTTGTGGGTTGTCGTGAAGATTATACCATGCTCATTCGTCTCCGATCAACAAAGGCTGCTATATCCTCATATGTTCACGTGTGTGCCAGTGAGCTGCGCCAATGCACCACGCCTTGGTCGTTGGTGGAGCAGGGCTGGCTGCACACCAGTCTTCCTATCCGTTATGTCCCAGAGAAAGCAATAGCAGACGATGGCACTGGTATGCACAAAGTTCGCTGGGTCTCGCTGTTGAAGTCAGCAAGAATGTCGCAGGCCGAGTATCGTCCATCGGCCTGACGTCGTTTCACTGAAACACAGTAGAGTGTTATTCTCTATGGTTCAGCGACATAGACAGAATGGCAGAACGGCTGAATGTGTCTCTGAGCACCGAATGCATGTTACGTAAACGGCAGAGCCTACGGCTTCGACGCAATGGCTCTGGGTGTACGAACGTACTTGCCTTTGTTTATCGGTCACTTCAGGGCTCCTTGCTTAGCTGTAGCAATTCAGCAGTTATTCTAGGTCGCCGAGTGCGGTTCTTTCGGCCAACGTTTGACTCTGCAGTGGCGCTGTGGCGCTTAAAATACGAAGTGTTATCACATCACTAACACATCGGAAACAGTGGACATAGGGATTTTTAGGAGTGTGGAAAACATAGACGTATGACACAAGTGATACCCCATCAAGTGATGTACCTTCTTATGTAGCAATGCGACGTCTGTGTTTGTACCTTCCTTGCTCAGAGGTTGAGGCAATCCTGACGCCCGTTACGGGGGCGATACGTATTGTTCACATTCTGATCGGCACATCGACCCAGGCTAGCATTCTCTGTATTGATCTCGCAGGGTAGAACTTTAAAATAAATACCGTAAAATTATTCTGCTGTACAAAATATATTTTTAGTATGTTGTAAGTTTTCCTGTCCTAGTTAGGTACCCTCAGTTCACAAAAATTTATTATAATTCAAATGATGAAGCTGAACCGGGTACTGAAATGAAATATTGCTCTTTTCAGAATTAGTTTCTTTCAGATCCCACTCGTGCATTCGCACAATTAGCGTAGATATCAAACTAGAAAAAAAGAGCACAAAACAAAACACAGTGACATGATGTCGATTGCTGGCAAAGTTATTAAAAGGAAAGGGTCCTAGTTAAAACGGTACCTTCCTCAGGGCAATAGCAACAACGCTTTCTGACTATATGTGAGGAACTGACCGAGATTGTGACCCGCCAACTGAATGTCAGTACGACATAGGTTGGTTGAAATAAAGCGCTTTGGGTCAGAAGTGCTCACTGCAGTGAAGACTAAGTCCTCAGATAAACACTTCTAATGGGCCCCAGCTGCCAATATGCTAACCACTGAACTGCGCAACCGGTGATGTGGAGATTGGCCGTAGGTGGGCGACTGCAGAGGTAGCGGCCGGCGTACCCTCGCACCGAGATGGGCAGTGAATCGCGGCTGGCGTGCCGGTAAAACCAAGACTGTCCTCTGTGGCGGCACTCTGCCAATTTGGCAGGTATGCAACGTGACTCGGCGAAACTGCTCAGATCGACCTCTCCGGTGGTCAGCCGCTGAATACCACGAAAACCTCTCCTCTCTTCCCTCCTCAAATCCAACTCCTCACGGAGTCGCCAAAAATCGTCCCCTCTAATAGCCAAACGTCCCTCACAAATTGCGCCAGTGATGTACGTATAACACCACGTCAGAACTCCGGCGTAGACACGGCGTAGCAAAACTCCAATGTTAAAGTTTAGCGCAAAAATCTATGTTCTCTCCAGTCACATTTGGCGCCAGAGAAACACCTGTGCATTCCACCCACTCCTGCGGTGCACAATGCTGTCCTCTATAGAGGAAATCACAAAACTCTGTGAGTTGCACACCAAAGGTCCATATGCCTCTGGTGGTACGTTATTACTTAACACCTGCTTTGTTTAATCCTTAAATCTAAAGGGAGTGGAAAGGCTGACCCAATAAAGTGAACATTTCAGTTCCAATGTGTTTATTACCTACGAAAAACAATCTCACATAAAAACTGACAGACGCCACTTAGGCAAAATTATTTACGGAACACTCTCTACATAAAATCATAAGCAAGTTAATAAATCATTAACCAACGATCTCAAATAAACATTGAGAAACGCCACTAAGGTAAAATATTTAAGAAACTATCTCACTGCATGAAATCATTAATAAACTAATAAACCATTAGCAACGATCTCATACAAAAATTGACGAAGCCACTAAGGCTGAATCTGACCATAATTTTAACAAAACAACTCTAGTTAAGACACGTTATTTAATACCCTTTGAATTCCAATACTTTAACATTACATGTGAAATAACAGTGGATAAACAGCCTCAATTCTTACACGAATATTTAGAACATATTTAGTACAACGTAACTTGGGCAATCTTACAAATTACTAGACTAGAGTACCTTGCAGAGCGAACCACGAAATTATTCAAATGCCCATTGGCTTGTAAGATGGGCTTTTAGGGCATAGAAAGTTACAACTTTGTACAATCATAAATGTGTAACAACAGAAGCTAGGCCCAAACCTGTAAGGCGAAAATTTAACCACGAACGGTGGAACGACTTAGGGAAGTAATACTTAACTTCGAAACCAAGACGTGGTTCCGTTTGCAACCCCACATTGAGAAGCCCACCGAAATGTGAATCCAGCAAACGCTACCGAAGAGGAACACACGAGCTCAGCAGAAGTCCACCGCCCGTGAGCCAAACTTGTAATCTAAATGAAAGCTCTAAGCTTCGGTTGCCCGAGGCCTCAATTCACTGAAACAGAGACCACACCCGAAAACAGGAGGCCAAAAAACTTTTCTTAACATTAACATTCAAGATTGGCCAGTACATTAACACTATACAATCAAGGCTAAACAACAACTAATTTCACTCGCAAGTCCTTTCTTTATGTAAAACAGTACCTGATAAACAAACGGTACGAGTGGGAAATGAACGGACACTCACTAGAACTTAATGACACACATATTGGCCACCTTAAGTGGGCCTGCAAAACTCAAAACGGTAACCTTTAGAGATAAAACTCAGTTCGCCCACTGAGGACATATTTACATTGATTAACCGATATCGTAAGCAAATTAAACACTTGCTAATAATAGCTAATGAACTAACATTCTGCAAATACATCAATATTACGCGGAAGCAGAACACACACTTAGTAAGAGGCATCAAATGAAATAGAACACACATAACATCAAGCGTCCGGCAACGTCTTACTGTACCAAGAGCGATCACAATCACAGTTAACTAAGCGCTCTTAGTAATTAGAGTATTTAACTGGGTGTCTTGATGCTGGGGCGATTTTGCGAATATGTCAGGCCATCACTTCGCTAGACCTTAACAGCGTGTCCCTCCGAAGAAGCGGGCACATCCACAGCTCACGAGGTTGCCGGAGAATGCACAGCGCCGGCCAACTCCCGCAGCCTCCTGTATAAAGGTTGGGTTGTTTGAGGGAAGAGTCCAAACAGCGAGGTCATCGGTCTCATAGGATTAGTGAAAGCGGCTGTGCCCTTTCAAAGGAACCATCCCTGCATTTGCCTGGAGGGATTTAGGGAAATCACGGAAAACCTAGATCAGGATGGCTGGACGCAGTATTGAACCGTCGTCCTCCCAAATGCGAGTCCAGTGTGCTAACCACTGCTCCACCTCTCTCGGTCCTCCAGTATAACCACGTGGTAACCACCGCCCGGCCACAGGCACGCCGTCTCCGTTTCTGCCCGCCAGCCAATCGCCGACTCGGGCACCGACGCCTTCCGTTATCAAAGCGTTGTTCCCGTTACTCGCGGTCGGCACTCGCTAATATCCCGAGCCGGCCGACCGCCAAGACGAACCTCTGTACTAGGAAATCGATTGTACTACTGGCGCCGGTCCCGCCACGGTTCATTTGGAATGCAGGCGACTGTCCATTGTCCTGCTGGAGCTCGGTCCACAGTCGTTGGCGGAATTTGTGGAAAGATGTCGCCACCTGTGCTCACGAGCAAAGAAGTCACAGTTTTGTAGAAGCCCAGATGCTTTCCTGAAAGAGCCTATGGCTGTTTATTGCACTTCTGCCGCCCTGGCCATGCCTCCCTGCCGTCCTCACGGATACAGAAAAAATTTGTGCCACAACTATTATTGCTAACGGCAAACAGACTCTGTCACTCCCTGTCACACCTAAAATTACTCATCCTAATGGCTCATACGAGCTGAGGTGGCTGTAATGCCTCTGCAGGGAATACATAATCAACAAGCGGTGGAAGATGGCGTGCCAAAAGGGTACCTGGGGCCTACCAACTTAAGAATTCTTTTTTTTTTATTTCGAGCTATAAAAGCAATTGTACTGTTATTTGAAACTCAGATACTTTCTCTGATGATGTGTGTGGGTATTTCGATTGGATTGAATGTCATGTGTTCTACGAGGTAACAGAATCAGCATGCCACCAAAAACATTTTACTCGTTTTCACCACAGAACGAACTTAGGTATAAGCGTGATCTGCAATCGACTGTGCCCACAAGAACTCGGTTTTGGAGGGCCGGGCTTTCAGAGAACAAGCATCAAGAACTGTGGCACACCTTGAGGACAACACAGGAAATAGCAGTGCCGCCTCCTATCAAAGATTTTCGTTTCTTATATGTTTATCAGAGTTTTCTCATCAATTTTGGTTACCGTTTTTACGTGACAGAAACATTTATGTGACAGTTGGGACCATCTTTGGAAGCTGCATCAGTGTACTTGGATAAAAGATAAGTGCTGCCTCCCTAAATTTTTTTTTTACGTTGCTTACGAATTCCAGAAGGTTTGAACAGGCAAATTAGCTGTTCGTAATGCGTACAAGAAAGAAGCAGCATTACGATTAAAGGGAATAAGGACGATCAATCATGAATTAATCAATATCACAACCGCTATCTATGTGCCAAATGCGGAATTATGTAAGTCTTATTTGCAGCAATCGTAGCGCCTAAGCTGTTATTAAATTTCGAGGCTAACCAAGAAGTAACAATCTTATTCCCCACTCCATGTCTCCAAGTCTTTAGACAGTACTACAGGTCAAAAAATATTTTTGGATTTTTAAAATGTTCTTTACGTTGTGCTCTGTTGCTCTTATAAAAGACGTTTTATGTGTAGTGCAACAAAGCTGCTAAAATCTCTGTTATATTGCAACTGGTTTTAAGAATTTGTGTCGTTGTGTGACAGACCTTAGCACAATACGTGATAAGATTATACAGTTTATTAAAGCAAAAAACATATTTGATGTTATAAATTTATTACATAATTAACTCTTTAAAGGTTTAAGTGGAGGATACCACGTGTCCTCCATCTATATAAATAAAACACAGTAAATCTCCGAAAGCTTTTCATCGATTGCTATGAAATTTTGACTCAACTTTGCTGTGGGATATGCACGTGTTTTTCATACCTGCTATACCATAGCATATAATTTATAATTATATGTGTAATAATCATAGGGGAACAGTATAAAAACGTACACGTTCTTTTGATTAAAATCTTAAATCTCTGAAAGTTCTTCACCGACTGCTTCGAGGTTTTGAAAAACCGTTGCATAATAAGAGTGAGTTTTATATACTTATTTTTAATATGTGATTTCTATAAAAATATTAAATATAAGGAGGTGGTAACGTTATTACCAAAAACCTCGAAAGTTCTTGACCGATTTATTTTAAAGTTTCATCCAATACTTGAACGAACATTTGGACGGACATAGATTATGGAGTATCGGATTATTATTGGAATACTACTGCAGAATCTGAATTATCAGAAATGTACAAGATGCGCTTGAGGGGGCAAGAGGAGATGAACAGAGGGCTGGGGAGACACTGATAACCTTGCTGCTCAGCGCCTGTAAACTGTCTCGGGTGGGAGGAAATGGAGACAGAAAGCAGAAAGGAGATATGGACTCAGAGAAAGGGCAGGAGGAAATGTTGAGAGGTAGGGAGAAGAAGGTGGACAGAGAGAGGAGTTGAGGACGATGGACAAAAAGAGGTTGGTCGAGGAGGAGATGGATAAACAGAGGGAGACGAGAAGGGGGACAAAGAGAGGAGAGAAGGAAATCAGAACGTATATGTAATTCACATATATATTAAAAACGAGCACTTTCCTTTTTCTTTTACTTTCCCTATAACCTTACTAAGCCACAGCGACGATGGCTGGGAGTAACTAGTTTTATTACATGTTATATATGTAGTTCATGTTATGGTAGCAAGGGGCACTATAAACACAAACATAATACAGAGCAGATCCACGTAACGAGTGGACTTCAAAAAGCTCAGTTACACATGTAGTCCCACATCACATTGCATTACATGAGTTGCACATTCTCAGAGAGAGAACTTGTTCCGGTTTTCATGCAGACACATTTCTGCTGTTATACTTGTCGCAGGTGCTTCATAGCGTGCGAAAGAAATGATGCGGCATCTGGAAAGATGCTAAAAATTTGGCGTGTGTGTCACAGTATGACTTTTGTGGGTAAAAGTCCTAAATTGCACATAGACTCACCGCCAAATCCTGGCTTTATATGTCGCATACAGCCCTAGAAGAATCGTGCGAACGATTTGGGCAAGGCCCCAAAAAGGAAGGTAATGCTGATCGATAAGGAAAGCCACCGACATCGCCCATAGACGACAATACGTACGCAGTCGAGGAACTGGTCTGCAGCTGTCACAGATTTTCCAATCATGAAGAAGTTAATGCAACGGATGTCGAATGACACCGTGACCAAGGAGCGGATTTCTGTCGTTGAGAAACTAGGCGACTGGTGGAGCGCTGGGACCGGTGTTTACAGATTCTAGGTGTCTATCTTTAAGAACATTTTCGTATATCTGTGTCACTTTTACGTCTACTGCAGAATTCAATAAAAGTTACGTGGTCTGATATAAAAATGTGTAGTTTCAACTTACTGTTGAAGGACCGTCGTACTACAAGTCAGTAACGGCTACATTTCACACTGAGTCACAAACTATACGCACTTTGGAGAAAACATCATCTAGTCCGAAACACTACTGAATTGATGCTCCATAGTCAGCCTATATACCAGACAGGGTTTATCAAATTAGCATTGTATGTGACGAGAAGCATTGAGGTTGTTTTACTCAACACCGACAAATTTCGTTACGAACATTATTTGCAGTTCTGATTTATGATATACGAGAACAGAATTTGGGTTTTATAACATAAAAATATCCTGTAACAGCAGTATGTCATAAAATCCTAATTCTTATGCTGTAAAAAATGATACTAGCCATCTGTCGTCTTAAGAGAACGTATTTTCAAACATAAAAACATTGTATCTAGAGCTGAAATATATTTTAATTTGGATATTTTGATGGTTTATTTAGTTTTCTCCAGACAGTTATCGCAAAAACTTATCATTTTTTAACTACGAGTATTGTAACTTAAATAGTGGCAACTATTTATTGACAACCGATACAAAAGAGTTACATGTTTGCACCTGTTACTGTCCTTCAATGTAGTCGCCAGCGTTGTGTAGAACCCGTTTCCAGCGATGTGGAAGGCGTAGTATACCGTTAGCAGAGCATGTTCTGTTGGTGGTGCGAGTGGAGCGGTCTACTGCCTGTCGAATCTGTGGAACAGTTCTCAAGCGAATGCCACGAAGCAAAAACTGAACCGCCAATCCAACGAATGGCGTTCAATGAATTCGAAAGTAAAATTCTATGTACTGACTTGGCAGAAAATCCTAAGAAATTTTGGTCTTATGTCAAAGCGGTAGGTGGATCAAAACAAAATGTCCAGACACTCTGTGACCAAAATGGTACTGAAACAGAGGATGACAGACTAAAGGCCGAGATACTAAATGTCTTTTTCCAAAGTTGTTTCACAGAGGAAGATTGCACTGTAGTTCCTTCTCTAGATTGTCGCACAGATGACAAAATGGCAGATATCGAAATAGACGACAGAGGGATAGAGAAACAATTAAAATCGCTCAAAAGAGGAAAGGCCTCTGGACCTGATGGGATACCAGTTCAATTTTACACAGAGTACGCGAAGGAACTTGCCCCCCTTCTTGCAGCGGTGTACCGTAGGTCTCTAGAAGAGCGTAGCGTTCCAAAGGATTGGAAAAGGGCACAGGTCATCCCCGTTTTCAAGAAGGGACGTCGAACAGATGTGCAGAACTATAGACCTATATCTCTAACGTCGATCAGTTGTAGAATTTTGGAACACGTATTGTGTTCGAGTATAATGACTTTTCTGGAGACTAGAAATCTACTCTGTAGGAATCAGCATGGGTTTCGAAAAAGACGGTCATGTGAAACCCAGCTCGCGCTATTCGTCCACGAGACTCAGAGGGCCATAGACACGGGTTCACAGGTAGATGCCGTGTTTCTTGACTTCCGCAAGGCGTTCGATACAGTTCCCCACAGTCGTTTAATGAACAAAGTAAGAGCATATGGACTATCAGACCAATTGTGTGATTGGATTGAGGAGTTCCTAGATAACAGGACGCAGCATGTTATTCTCAATGGAGAGAAGTCTTCCGAAGTAAGAGTAATTTCAGGTGTGCCGCAGGGGAGTGTCATAGGACCGTTGCTATTCACAATATACATAAATGACCTGGTGGATGACATCGGAAGTTCACTGAGGCTTTTTGCGGATGATGCTGTGGTGTATCGAGAGGTTGTAACAATGGAAAATTGTACTGAAATGCAGGAGGATCTGCAGCGAATTGACGCATGGTGCAGGGAATGGCAACTGAATCTCAATGTAGACAAGTGTAATGTGCTGCGAATACACAGAAAGATAGATCCTTTATCATTTAGCTACAAAATAGCAGGTCAGCAACTGGAAGCAGTTAATACCATAAATTATCTGGGAGTACGCATTAGGAGTGATTTAAAATGGAATGATCATATAATGTTGATTGTCGGTAAAGCGGATGCCAGACTGAGATTCATTGGAAGAATCCTAAGGAAATGCAATCCGAAAACAAAGGAAGTAGGTTACAGTATGCTTGTTCGCCCACTGCTTGAATACTGCTCAGCAGTGTGGGATCCGTACCAGATAGGGTTGATACAAGACATAGAGAAGATCCAACGGAGAGCAGCGCGCTTCGTTACAGGATCATTTAGTAATCGCGAAAGCGTTACGGAGATGATAGATAAACTCCGGTGGAAGACTCTGCAGGAGAGACGCTCAGTAGCTCGGTACGGGCTTTTGTCAAAGTTTCGAGAACATACCTTCACCGAAGAGTCAAGCAGTATATTGCTCTCTCCTACGTATATCTCGCGAAGAGACCATGAGGATAAAATCAGAGAGATTAGAGCCCACACAGAGGCATACCGACAATCCTTCTTTCCACGAACAATACGAGACTGGAATAGAAGGGAGAACCGATAGAGGTACTGAAGGTACCCTCCGCCACACACCGTCAGGTGGCTTGCGGAGTATGGATGTAGATGTAGATGTAGATGTAGATTATGGGTCGCCGCGGAAGTCTAAAGTGCGTCAGAGCCCCAGTATGGTGAAAGTTATGGAGATTCACGTGTATGACTGTGACTGTGTTATACTAACGCCTTACGTTCCTCCACGGCATCCAATCAATGCACAGTGCACAAAGAAGCGGCGACACTTCCTGCACAACCCACCCATCATTTTGCACGACAATACACGGGCGCATACAGCCCAAGCTGTGGCTGCTCTGTTCGCTCGATGGGACTGGGAAGTACTGTACCATCCACCATTCTCCCCGTACTTAAGTCCTTGTGACTCTGATTTGATTCTGAAGATGAAGGAACCACTTCGTGGCATTCGCTTCAGAACTGTTCCGTACGTGGCGTACACATACGACGAGTGCGCGGGCATGTTGCTCACGCTCTGCAAATGCCAACACGACGCCAATGAAGCAGCCATAACTTGGACCATGAGATATCCTGATACGAGAGCTCCATCATTTATTACGTTCTTACATGCTGAACGACAACTTCGAGAAACAGTTAGGATGCTAAGGCGCGTTGGTAATAGACGAGAACCAGCATGAAGTGAGGATATGTAAATGTTTTAGCTGCAATACACCACGAGCCGCATCTCAGCCTTCTAGAAGGTGCTGCAGTCACTGAGATCAGCCTTACATCTGTGTGGCGAACAGGACACGGTCACCAATATCAAATGGTAGTGACACGGGATGTGTGGGAACAGTTTCAGTCACAAAGCTGTTTTCTGCGGATAGGCTACGTATAATTTCAATCTTAACGCCTTACAAAATGTTATGTAATGAACGATGGAAAAACTTTTTTGCTTTAGCTGAGAATAACTTATTCTTATGTTTTTTAAGGTGGGAAATCCGAATATGATACTTAAAAAACTGTATCACCCACCATTTCTTCACATCTTACAGTAAAATGTATTAAATCAAGCAATTTTTATGGCGTTTAACAGCTTTTATATAGTTTAAAAAGGAGGTGTAATGAATGTAGATGACGTTGGTAGCACTGCTGAAAAACACTTGCTGGCAAGAAAAGGACAGTTCTATTTTTGTGTCAACAGATGGTGTTTGTTTACTGTCAACCTAACCTCACTTTCCCTTTGCCTGTACATGTGCTCAGTACAATGTCTAAACGTGGTTGTAAAAACTCTGGTGACAGTTTTTGTTATATTTATGGTGAATTTGTGATTAAAAAACACCAAAGAAACATTACAGACTTTGTGAAAAGGGTTTATCTATCATACTTCGGATCTAAACTTGGTGCTCAAGATAAATCTTGTGCGCCACACAAGGTATCTTATATGTGTGTTGAAAATCTGAGAAAATGGTCCAAAAATGAGAAAAAGCCTTTATATTTGCTGTTCCTCTGATATGGAGTGACCCAACAAATCATTCTGATGGTTGCTACTTTTGCAGTGTTGATATTACTGGTCATAATTCGTAAAACAAGAACGTAATAAGCTACCCTAACGTTCCGTCCGCCATCTGACCAGTAGGGCATGGTGAAGATTTGCAGGTTCCTGAACCACCAGATGATTTAAATTCTATTGCAACAGAAGTATTTTGCGATGCACAATCTGATTTAGATGAACCAGATGATGATGATTTCCATTGCAATACAGAAAGTCTAAAGCCCAAATTGTTTACTCAGACCGAGCTTAACGATTTGGTTAGGGATGTGGGTTTAACAAAAGAAAAAGTTGAACTGCTTGGTTCCAGATTAAAAGAAAAGAACTTATTGGCAGTTGGAGCCAGCATACACATGTATAGAAACAGAGAGCGCAATTGTCCACGTTTCTTCAACAAGAAGGTGATTTAGTTTATTGCTCAGACATTCCCAGTCTGATGAATGTGTTTGGTATTGAATACAAAAAGGAAGACTGGAGGCTGTTTATTGATTCATCGAAAACTACTTTAAAGGCTATTTTATTACACAAAGGTAACATATATGCATCTATACCTATTGGACATTCTGTACATATGAAAGAAAGCTATGAAAACCTAGAAATATTGCTGCAGAGTGAAAATCTCATTCTGGAAACATCCCCAAGGCTGTGGCTAAGCCATATCTCCGCAATATCCTTTCTTTCAGGAGTGCTAGTTCTGCAAGGTTCGCAGGAGAGCTTCTGTTAAGTTTGGAAGGTAGGAGACGAGGTACTGGCAGAAGAAAAGCTGTGACGACGGGGCGTGAGTGTTGCTTTGGTAGCTCAGTTGGTAGAGTACTTGCCCACGAAAGGCAAAGGTCCCGAGCTCGAGTCTCGGTCCGGCACACAGTTTTAATCTGCCAGGAAGTTTCAAATTAGGCTATTCTGCTCAGAGTTGGATGATATGTGGCGATCTAAAAGCAAAATGCATGCTCCCTGGTCAGCAAGGTGCCTTTACCTTTTCATGTATCTTGTGTGAATGGGACAGTAGGGCTAGGGATCAACACTGGTGCAGAAAGAAATGGCCTGTGAGGGAGACTTTAAACCCTGGTTAAAAGAACACTCCGCCCAAAAACCTTGTAGACCCAAAAAACGTACTCCTACCACCTCTACATATAAAGTTAGGCCTATTGAAACAGCTTGTAAAAGCTTTGCCTAAACACGAACCACGTTTGAAGTATCTTTGCCAAAATTTTCCACACATTTCGGAAGATAAACTAAAAGAAGGCGTGTTTGTCGGGCCTGACATTAGAAAATTGATATTTGATGTTCACTTCGAATTCAAAATGACCTTAAAAGAGAAAGAAGCACTGGTGTCATTCAAGTAAGTCGTTACATAGTTCTTAGGTCATGAAAGAAACCCAGAATGTGTTTCTATTATGGCTACAATGTTAAAGAAGTTTAATGACCCTGAAAGTTCACTTATTGAACAGCCACCTTGATTACTTCACCGACAATATGGGAGATGTTAATGAGGAGCGAGGAAAGCGTTCTTACCAGGACATTAAAGTGATGGAAAAACGCTACCAAGGCCTCTGGAACACCAACATGATGGGGGACTACCGTTGGCCACTCCACCAAGAAGTTCAGCAAGCGACTCATCGTAGGAAAAGCTACACAAGAAGCTTCACAGAACAAATTGAGAGAAAATACAGACCAATTCCAGCAGAAAAGTGAAACCTCTATTAACACATATCATTGTAGCTTACTGTAAATACGAACCATGCTTATGTTGTAACAAAGCGTTTCATTAATTTCCCCATTTACCATATAGCATAGATTTTTATACTACATAATAAAAAGCATATTGCTCCAAAACTATGAGTTATACAAAAAAACTAGGGCTAGATTTGAATTCAGCTCATAAAATCTATAAAGATCAGCTATCAAAGTAAAAAATGTTTTAAAAAAATTTCGTTGGCCTGTGTTATCCTCGGTCGGCTGTCGATGGTGGTCCTTTAATGTATAGTATGCAATCCTTGGAGATACAATCTTTGATCCACATTACTTCGCATGTAATCTGGCAGGTGAGATGTATCGAACTTCCATCATCCACAATTTAGATTCTCTGTTTGAAAATGTCACCCTAGGCACTAGAGCTCTAACACTGATGCAGCACGATGTCATCCAGCCGATCCTACGCATGATGTTGTGCAAGGACAGGGCGACGGATTTCCTGGAATATAATTATCGCGCCATCTTAATCTGGAATGGCTCACACAGTAGTCAAAATTAACATCATTAGGCTTATTTTTGTAGGGATATGTAAGGAATCGTTTTATGTCGCAGGACCCGCAACCCTAGATGACTTCAGAGAGTGAATGAAGGAAGTTTGTCATCCTGTGACTCCAGCAGCCCTTGTATGTATAGCGTTTTACATCCACCACCATAACTTTGAGTGTTTGACCCTAACTAAAATTGACAAAAATTTGATTTACTTTTATTTGCACAGTTTGACTAAATACATTTAAACATTATAGCTCATTGCTGTAACGGTGTGTAGAATAACTAAATAAACTATTTTCAAGGCTCTGCACAAAGAGTAAAATTTCTTAAGTTTCCCTAATCATTTTCTTTGGGCCTTTGTCGCACTTCAACACGTCGGCCTTGTTACTATAGATCCGGCGATATTAGTGTCAGAGGGTGGCCAGATGCCCTACCTGTCGCCACCCTGTACCCCCCAGGATGAAATTAGTGTACCCCAGCAGACTGCATCTAGAGTAAGCCAGGAAATGATGCGAAAGTTTTCAAATATGTGTGAGTCGTGTAACTGAGGCGGGACGTGGGTTCAAATGGTTCAAATGGCTCTGAGCACAATGGGACTCAACATCGGAGGTCATCAGTAGCCTAGAACTTAGAACTACTTAAACCTAACTAACCTAAGGACATCACACACATCCATGCCCGAGGCAGGACTCGAACCTGCGACCATAGCGGTCGCGCGGTTCCAGACTGAAGCGCCTAGAACAGCTCGGCCACAAACGCCGGCGCGGGACGAGGGGACCAGCCCGGTATTCATTTAGCGGAATGTGGAAAACCGCCGAAAAAGCACATCCAGGCTCACCAGCACACTGGCCCTAGTCGTCAAACGGCTGGGCGGATTCGATATGGGGCCGGCGCACCCACCCGAGTCCAGGAAGCAGCGCACTAGCGTTCTCGGCTAATCTGGTGGGTTAAAGTTTCTTAATTTGACCTATTAAATGAAAATTCTTTCACTTGTTATTTTGTAAGCTACAAAGAAAACCGTCTTACGTGAAACATTCTGTATCTATTGCTGGCTTTGTCGTGTAGATTACAAGACGATAGTATTCTGCCAGATACCTTATAAACTGTTTGCCGTTTCCCACGTTTAGTATGGAAGATAACGTCCAGTACTGGCAATAATGATGTTCACCTCGTGTGTCCATTTCCATTCCCAATAGTAGAAAGCGTCTCGCCAAAATTTCGCAGATAAGGACCGTATCGCCTGCCGTTAAGAGTTCTTGAAGCAAAGTCAAAGCGAAACAAGTAATAATACCTTCAATAAGGTATAAGCTCAGACGCTCCTTCTTTTTGTGCTGTTGTGCGTAACAGAAACATTGACATTGGGACAGTACCGGTACTGGCTTGCGCGCGCCGTCGGTATCTCGTAAAGGCAATTCCCCTCTGTAAGCGACAGCCGACGATAGCCCACTGCATATTCAACAGGAGCGTTCCCATCGACGCCCGGCTCCAGCACACGAGATGAGAATAGCAAATCGCTAATTAACAAGAATTCTCTGTTAATCGCACAGCAGCCGGTAGAATTACAATTCTAAAAGTCAGTGGAAATGAACAGACACAGTTTCCCTCCACCACAGCAATGTGAAAGGATTTGTACACGGTAAATTTGACACTTCGTACTCACCCATAAAAATAGCGTCTCCGAAAGATTCTAATGAGCGTCATTTATGAAAAGATGACAAAAAAGAAACGAAATTAAAAATGACGCACTGAAAACAAAATAAGCTCACCCCACCGTACAAAATATCAGCCGCTTCTAGAGACATCATTACAAACATCATTTACTACTGAATAACACCGCCCTGGATTTGATAACCGCCTGGATTTAGTTAGGAAATGAGTCCACAAGGTTATGCAAGTTCGTCGCAACCAGGTTCAGCTGAGGATTCGATTGCGCAATTCCACCAAATTGCGGGTGTTTCAGCCGCTATTCCAACATATCCCACAGAGTTTGTATTAGGTTCAAAATAGGTGACTCTGCAGGCCAATCGAGATTTAATAGGCTGGGGGAGTGTTCATAAAACCAACCACAAATTCTTCCAGCACGATCAGCTTTATTCTTGTCGTCTTTATGAGCCTGTGAGAGCAATTGCCTTTTGCGAGGGACCAACTCGAAAAATTCACTGCATGCATTTCCCGTCGCAATGTTGCGTGGAAAATAAAGTTGGTACGGCAAAATATAAGAAATGTGAGGTGAGAACAACAAAACATAATGTCTTTTCATTTTATTAACATTATATTATCATGGCAGTAGTGGGAAAATGTCATACGGAATTTTAAAATTTTCCTGAGCTGTCCACGCGAAATAAAAAATGGCTTTGAGCACTATGGGACTTAACTTCTGAGGTCATCAGTCCTCTAGAACTTAGAACTACTTAAACCTAACTAACCTACGGACGTCACACACATTCATGCCCGAGGCAGGGTTCGAACCTGCGACCGTAGCGGTCGCGCGGTTCCAGACTACAGCGCCTAGAACCACTCGGCCACACCGGCCGGCCCACACGAAATAGTATTAGTATTTTGTATATTCGGTGTTGGGCAACTATTACGTGTTTAATGAACCTATGTACACTGATTTACTTTGTAATAACCGATTTTGGTATGTTTTGACATCATCTTCAGGTCATAAAGGAGATAATCAACTGGTTGTGATATGTATAAAATTTCTTTTATAGAATCTGAAGCAATTCATGGGATTACAGTTATAAAATCTGTGAATCTGAATACCACTAACACTTCTTCATTTTTCTGCATGCTGTTGGGGATTGGTTCACACTCTCTGTAGCAAACTCTATATGAATGACATTCAGCTAATTACTTTTCATATAACCTGAGGGTGGTCCCTGATCGAAATTGGTTATTAAAATGGAGAACAAGTGCGGCTCTACAATCATAGTAGGGATTTTTTAATTCTTTTCGAAATGCAATGCGGGCACTTTCACGTCCGTAACATTTATTACTTTTATGAAAAGATGTATTTCATCTTAAAGGTGTCAACTTCAGATTGCGGCTACAGTTACGTATTACTTCTTGCCGCAAAGAATGGAAGATGTTCAATTTCTTGAGAAAGCAAACAGAGAATTTGGCTTCCCGTAAATCGTCGAAAAGTGGAGTAGTGCAAGATAACATAATAGTGCGTAACTATAATTTTTCGAGCAAGTCGGTCAGGAACAGTTTCTTTGAGACTGGACATGCGCTGACGGATTACGGAGGGTGATTAACCGTTTGGGACCATGCAGTGGCGAACTGTTACAGCGGGAGACAGTGAGGCGCTCTCTAAGACAGCGGTGTGTTTTGAAGTAACTTACAACAGCCATGGGAAAAATGTTTTTTGTTATTAAGTGATCGCGACTGATTGCCACGACCGTCAGTGGAGAAAATGGAGCCAGCTGTTGTGTACACAGTTCTTGTTTCTCATACGAATGCCACCCTGTGTTGCTTTGGTGGATGGCTGTTTCGGACACAAGCTGCCGTCTGCAGGTTATTTTTCTCCTGTTTAATGTCAAAGACTGGAGATTTTAGAGGATTCCTGGAGAAAAATAAGCTGCACATGGAAAGCAGTATCAAAAACTGTCATCCACTGAGACATCAGATCATTGCATTCATAGGAGATGAGGCCTTTCTGCGCAGCAACTGGTCCCACCTTCTCCACTGACAATCGTGGCAGTCAGTCGTGATCACGGAATGAAAACAACACTGCGAAACATTCCGCCTACTGTCCGTCAGTGTACAAAGTCACGTTTGCTACCAAGTTTGTCGCTCACATCTAAGATTGCCTGTATACAAAATCGTATATGCGGGGCAGTAAGAAAGTCTGAAAAGCTACTAAAGCAGTTGCAAGGCAGGTTGTGCTGGGAAATAATTGTTAAGGAGAAATCTGACACGGTGTGGCGTTTAGAAGATAATTAACTTTGAAGTTAGCTAATCACGCCCTTGTCCATGACAGTTTAAGTGCCTAACCAGAGCCGATGTTACCAGACGTGTTCTTAGTTTCCTAAAAACGAACAAGAAAGTTTTACAATTAAGGATATGGGGCGATAGTGAGGATCATCTACGCTGTGAGAAGAACGCAGACCAATTGTATTCGGTGGTCCACATGAATTTGCGTGCACAAGAGCCGCATTGGCTAACTTCAATACTAATTAACTCGAAAACAAAGCAATGTATGGATTGTTTTTCTTCAGAATTATTTGACAGCACCACCTACCCTACATCACCATTACAAGCTATGCAGATTGTTTCTGACTACCCCATATACTTGAATACATAGAGATTAATGTTAACCAAGCAGTGCGCTAGATGACGACCAGTTTGGCACAAAAGAGGCAATTACGACGATGCGGTTAATAATGGAAGCAAGGCTAAAGAAAAATCAAGACACATTCATAGCATTTGTTGACCTGGAATAAGCGTTCGACAATGTAAAATGGTGCAATATGTTCGAAATTCTGAGAGAAGTAGGGGTATGCTATAAGGAGAGACGGGTCTTATTCATTATGTACAACTGCCAAGAGGGAAAAATAAGAGTGGACGATCTACAACAAAGTGCTCGTGTTAAAAAGGGTGTAAGACCCATACTGTTCAATCTGTACCTTGAGAGAGGAATGAAGGAATTAAAAGAAAGGTTCAGGAGCGGAATTAAAACACAAGGTGAAATGATATCAATCACACGATTCGCTGATGACAGTGCTATCCTGAGTAAAAGTGAAGAAGAATTAAATGATCTGCTGAACGGAATGAACAGTCTAATGATTACACAGTATGTATTGAGAGTAAATCGAAGAACGACGAAGGTATTGAGAAGTAGAAGAAATGAGAACAGCGAGAAACTTAACATCAGGATTGTTGGTCACGAAGTAGATGAAGTTAAGTAAGTCTGCTACCTAGTCTGTAAAATAACCAATGACGGACGGAGCAAGGAGAACATCAAAAGCAGACTAGCAATGGCAAAAAGGGCATTCCTCGCCAAGATAAGTCTACTTACATCAAATATCGACCTTAATTTGAAGAAGAAATTTGTGAGAATCTACGTCTTGAGTACGGTAGTGAAACATGGACTGTGGGAAAACCGGAACAGAAGAGAATCGAAGCATTTGAATGTTGAAAATTAGGTGCACCGCTAAGGTAAGGAATGAGGAGGTTCTGCGTAGAATCGGAGAGGAAAGGAATATGAGGAAAACGCTGAAATTGAGAAGGGACAGGATGATAGGACATCTGTTAAGACATAAGGGAATGACTTCCATGGTACTAGAGGGAGTTGTAGAGGGCAAAAAGTGTATAGGAAGACAGAGATTGGAATACGAGGTGCATTCAAATATTAAGGCCTCCGATTTTTTTTCTAATTAACTACTCACCCGAAATCGATGAAACTGGCGTTACTTCTCGACGTAATCGCCATGCAGACGCACACATTTTTCACAACGCTGACGCCATGATTCCATGGCAGCGGCAAAGGCTTCTTTAGGAGTCTGTTTTGACCACTGGAAGATCGCTGAGGCAATAGCAGCACGGCGGGTGAATGTGCGGCCACGGAGAGTGTCTTTCACTGTTGGAAAAAGCCAAAAGTCACTAGAAGCCAGGTCAGGTGAGTAGGGAGCATGAGGAATCACTTCTAAGTTGTTATCACACAGAAACTGTTGCGTAACGTTAGCTCTATGTGCGGGTGCGTTGTCTTGGTGAAACAGCACACGCGCAGCCCTTCCCGGACGTTTTTGTTGCAGTGCAGGAAGGAATTTGTTCTTCAAAACATTTTCATAGGATGCACTTGTTACCGTAGTGCCCTTTGGAACGCAATGGATAAGGATTACGCCCTCGCTGCCCCAGAACATGGACACCTTCATTTTTTCAGCACTGGCGGTTATCCGAAATTTTCTTGGTGGCGGTGAATCTGTGTGCTTCCATTGAGCTGACTGGCGCTTTGTTTCTGGATTGAAAAATGGCATCCCCGTCTCATCCATTGTCACAACCGACGAAAAGAAAGTCCCATTCATGCTGTCGTTGTGCGCCAACACTGCTTGGCAACATGCCACACGGGCAGCCATGTGGTCGTCCGTCAGCATTTGTGGCACCCACCAGGATGACACTTTTCGCATTTTCAGTTCGTCATGCAGGATTGTGTGCACAGAACCCACAGAAATGCCAACTCTGGACGTGATCTGTTCAACAGTCATTCGGCGATCCCCCAAAACAATTCTCTCCACTTTCTCGATCATGTCGTCAGACCGGCTTGTGCAAGCCCGAGGTTGTTTTAGTTTGTTGTCACACGATGTTCTGCCTTGATTAAACTGTCACACCCACGAACACTCTTTCGACACACCCATAACTCCATCACCACATGTCTCCTTCAACTGTCGATGAGTTTCAATTGGTTTCACATCACGCAAATTCAGAAAACTAATGATTGCCCGCTCTTCAAGTAAGGAAAACGTCGCCATTTTAAGTATTTAAAACAGTTCTCATTCTCGCCGCTGGCGTAAAATTCCGTCTGCCGTACGGTGCTGCCATCTCTGGGACATATTGACAAGGAACGCGGCATCATTTTAAAACAATGCGCATGTTTCTATCTCTTTCCAGTCCGGAGAAAAAAAATCGGAGGCCTTAGAACTTGAATGCACGTTGTACATCCAGGAAATAATTGACGACATTGGTTGCCAGTGCTACTCTGAGATGAAGAGGTTATCACCGAAGAGGAATTCGTGGCGGGCCGCATCAAACCAGTCAGAAGACTTACGACAAAAGAAAAAGAAGCAGTGCATAATGTCAGGAGAGAGCTTAGCTGTTGGTAGGGGGCGGGGTGGTGGTGGGAGCGGACGTTATTTAACAAATGGCGATTCACTATATCTTAGAGCTGAGCGAGTAAAGATCGGCAGACTTAAAATCTTTACATAAACTTCTGGATCTAACTTGTATGAGACAGGACTTGCCTTGCTCTCCTGAGGTCCTGTGTGAACTAATCGTATTAACTATGCTTCAATAAAAATTCCGTGAAAACATATAGCGGTAAATTTTTTGTTTCTGAGTTGCAACTAAATAATTTGAACTGGGAGCAAGGGAGTAGGCAGTGACTGCCTAAGCTTCAGTTCGGTGTCGGGGGCGCTACTTGGCGCGCTGGAGGAACTTGTGTCGCACTGTCATGGCTGGCCTATGGAGCAGCCATGGTGAACAGACAGGACTCGAAGCAGCTGGAATCTGTGACCGAAAGCAAAGACATTCTGAAGAAAGTTCAAGAGTGCTTCCCGGGGTCGGAGCGAATAGTGTAGCAGTGCAGCGAGGAGTGTGTGTTGCTTAGGAAGGCGAAGACTGGGTGTGGTCTGCTGTCAACATGCGGGGAATTGCATTATACGTAAGCCTTCTTGTAACTGATTTTCTACCTTTCTCATTATGTGATGAACGTTTCGGTATTGTTTTACACCATATTGTGAATATCTGTCTGTGCTGTCTGTATGGTGTTTGCCTTGGTATTGATTTTGTCAGATGACTCTGTGCCTGTTGTGTTGGCCATATTTCGTACACTTAGTAAAGTTGATTGGTGAGAGGCTAAACAATATATTGGCTGCCACGTATTAGGCCCAGATAGGTTGACTGTACATTCAGTTTTTCCCCTTTAAATGTTTTATTATTGCTGTGGGATAAGAGTACACTGTACTGAATATTATTTTATTACATCATATGTAGCCGTACCATAGGTACAACCACAACGGAGGGGTATCTGTTGAGAGGCCAGACAAACGTGTGGTTCCTGAAGAGGGACAGCAGCCTTTTCAGTAGTTGCAGGGGCAACAGTCTGGATGATTGACTGATCTGGCCTTGTAACAATAACCAAAACGGCCTTGCTGTGCTGGTACTGCGAACGGCTGAAAGCAAGGGGAAACTACAGCCGTAATTTTTCCCGAGGGTATGCAGCATTACTGTATGATTAAATGATGATGGCGTCCTCTTGGGTAAAATATTCCGGAGGTAAAATAGTCCCCCAATCGGATCTCCGGGCGGGGACTACTCAAGAGGACGTCGTTATCAGGAGAAAGAAAACTGGCGTTCTACGGATCGGAGCGTGGAATGTCAGATCCCTTAATCGGGCAGGTAGGTTAGAAAATTTAAAAAGGGAAATGGATAGATTAAAGTTAGATATAGTGGGAATTAGTGAAGTTCGGTGGCAGGAGGAACAAGTCTTCTGGTCAGCTGACTACAGGGTTATAAACACAAAGTCAAATAGGAGTAATGCAGGAGTAGGTTTAATAATGAATAGGAAAATAGGAATGCGGGTAAGCTACTACAAACAGCATAGTGAACGCATTATTGTGGCCAAGATAGATACGAAGCCCACACCTACTACAGTAGTACAAGTTTATATGCCAACTAGCTCCGCAGATGACGAAGAAATTGAAGAAATGTATGATGAAATAAAAGAAATTATTCAGATTGTGAAGGGAGACGAAAATTTAATAGTCATGGGTGATTGGAATTCGAGTGTAGGAAAAGGGAGAGAAGGCAACGTAGTAGGTGAATATGGATTGGGGCTAAGAAATGAAAGAGGAAGCCGCCTGGTAGAATTTTGCACAGAGTACAACTTAATCATAGCTAACACTTGGTTTAAGAATCATGATAGAAGGTTGTATACATGGAAGAACCCTGGAGATACTAAAAGGTATCAGATAGATTATATAATGGTAAGACAGAGATTTAGGAACCAGGTTTTAAATTGTAAGACATTTCCAGGGGCAGATGTGGAGTCTGACCACAATCTATTGGTTATGACCTGTAGATTAAAACTGAAGAAACTGCAAAAAGGTGGGAATTTAAGGGGATGGGACCTGGATAAACTGAAAGAACCAGAGGTTGTACAGAGTTTCAGGGAGAGCATAAGGGAACAATTGACAGTAATGGGGGAAAGAAATACAGTAGAAGAGGAATGGGTAGCTTTGAGGGATGAAGTAGTGAAGGCAGCAGAGGATCAAGTAGGTAAAAAGACAAGGGCTAGTAGAAATCCTTGGGTAACAGAAGAAATATTGAATTTAATTGATGAAAGGAGAAAATATAAAAATGCAGTAAATGAAGCAGGCAAAAAGAAATACAAACGTCTCAAAAATGAGATCGACAGGAAGTGCAAAATGGCTAAGCAGGGATGGCTAGAGGAAAAATGTAAGGATGTAGAGGCTTATCTCACTAGGGGTAAGATAGATACTGCCTACAGGAAAATTAAAGAGACTTTTGGAGATAAGAGAACCACTTGTATGAACATCAAGAGCTCAGATGGAAACCCAGTTCTAAGCAAAGAAGGGAAAGCAGAAAGGTGGAAGGAGTATATAGAGGGTCCATACAAGGGCGATGTGCTTGAGGATAATATTATGGAAATGGAAGAGGGTGTAGATGAAGATGAAATGGGAGATACGATACTGCGTGAAGAGTTTGACAGAGCACTGAAAGACTTGAGTCGAAACAAGGCCCCCGGAGTAGACAACATTCCATTGGAATTACTGACGGCCTTGGGAGAGCCAGTCCTGACAAAACTCTACCATCTGGTGAGCAAGATGTATGACACAGGTGAAATACCCTCAGACTTCAAGAAGAATATAATAATTCCAATCCCAAAGAAAGCAGGTGTTGACAGATGTGAAAATTACCGAACAATCAGTTTAATAAGCCACAGCTGCAAAATACTAACACGAATTCTTTACAGACGAATGGAAAAACTAGTAGAAGCCAACCTCGGGGAAGATCAGTTTGGATTCCGTAGAAATACTGGAACACGTGAGGCAATACTGACCTTACGACTTATCTTAGAAGAAAGATTAAGGAAAGGCAAACCTACGTTTCTAGCATTTGTAGACTTAGAGAAAGCTTTTGACAATGTTGACTGGAATACTCTCTTTCAAATTCTAAAGGTGGCAGGGGTAAAATACAGGGAGCGAAAGGCTATTTACAGTTTGTACAGAAACCAGATGGCAGTTATAAGAGTCGAGGGACATGAAAGGGAAGCAGCAGTGGGGAAGGGAGTAAGACAGGGTTGTAGCCTCTCCCCGATGTTATTCAATCTGTATATTGAGCAAGCAGTAAAGGAAACAAAAGAAAAATTCGGGGTAGGTATTAAAATCCATGGAGAAGAAATAAAAACTTTGAGGTTCGCCGATGACATTGTAATTCTGTCAGAGACAGCAAAGGACTTGGAAGAGCAGTTGAACGGAATGGATGGTATCTTGAAGGGAGGATATAAGATGAACATCAACAAAAGCAAAACGAGGATAATGGAATGTAGTGGAATTAAGTCGGGTGATGCTGAGGGAATTAGATTAGGAAATGAGACACTTAAAGTAGTAAAGGAGTTTTGCTATTTGGGGAGCAAAATAACTGATGATGGTCGAAGTAGAGAGGATATAAAATGTAGACTGGCAATGGCAAGGAAAGCGTTTCTGAAGAAGAGAAATTTGTTAACATCGAGTATAGATTTAAGTGTGAGGAAGTCATTTCTGAAAGTATTTGTATGGAGTGTAGCCATGTATGGAAGTGAAACATGGACGATAAATAGTTTGGACAAGAAGAGAATAGAAGCTTTCGAAATGTGGTGCTACAGAAGAATGCTGAAGATTAGATGGGTGGATCACATAACGAATGAGGAAGTATTGAATAGGTTTGGGGAGAAGAGAAGTTTGTGGCACAACTTGACCAGAAGAAGGGATCGGTTGGTAGGACATGTTCTGAGGCATCAAGGGATCACCAATTTAGTATTGGAGGGCAGCGTGGAGGGTAAAAATCGTAGGGGGAGACCAAGAGATGAATACACTAAGCAGATTCTGAAGGATGTAGGTTGCAGTAGGTACTGGGAGATGAAGAAGCTTGCACAGGATAGAGTAGCATGGAGAGCTGCATCAAACCAGTCTCAGGGCTGAAGACCACAACAACAACAAACATCATATGTCAAGACCATTTATTAAAACTAAGCGCTATTTCTGGTTTTCATTACTGTTAATGTGCTCTTATTATTGTATGACACATATTGTTACTCAAATTAATTTGTATTTCTCCACACTCTCACAATCCACAACCAAACTACTCCAATAAGAGTACTGCACCACACCAATATGGTGAGTTTTGCAATACTGTAACCCTCTGACCAGCGTATTGCCGTCGTTAAATCTTGTTTGCTCTACATATGTGCTCAATCATTTGATTTCCAAAAGTCACACCTTATCGAAAATCCCTAAGCGGTGATTTACTGGTTTACAAGCTTCCATGTCTACAGCGACAACTTATCTCTGGAGATTTCTGCTGTGCTTGTAACCGTCTTAATGCGAAATCGTCTTCCAGTAGCACATCCACAAATCTAAGTAGCGTATCTTGTCGACATAGATAAAGACTGTCTGTTGCTCCAGCTGGACGATGCCCCATATTAACAGCAGGCCACACCCAGTCTCGGCCTTTCTAAGCCCCTCCCCCTCTCCCCACCTGGTATCTATACTGACAATAATAGTGAGTTTGAAGATGAGTGAGTGTGCAGGATATATTCTACAGTACGAGCCCACATATTAATGTTAAACTGCAGCTGGTGTCTACAATAATTTCTACATTAATTATATACGTAGGACTACAAATACTACGAGAGTGTTTGTTTATGCAGAAACAATCTGAGAACAGTTTAAACTTTTCTTGTAAAATAAAAAATCATTTAATTAATGAGTTAAGAGGAATAATTTTCGAATATGCATTTATTTGGAGTTGCTTCTTGTTTTGGTGTGCGAAATACTTTCACCAAATATCTAACAGTATTTATGACAGTTTTCAGCCTTTTATGCCGCTTTCAAGAGGTTCGGTATCTGCCATTAACATATATTGCAGGACATCAAGCTCAAGAGGAATTTTACGCGCCCATCCGATAGTGCAGTTCCAAATTATTCTATTGCGACAGTAATTCTATCGGAACCAATGAAGTTATTACTGGCAGTACTTGTACTACTGCTGCTGCTGCCACTAGTATTGATAATTGTAATAATACTAATAATAATAATGATAACGATAATGATAAGAATAATGGTAAGAGATTGAACAAACAGTTACTAGTGAAACCCACCTCAGAAGATACTAATTAAAAATGTGAGAATATAACCAGTAGTGTTCAGAACACAGCTTATGGAGTAGGGGTACAAGATTTAAAATATATAATAAAAAGTGGTAAACAACCTGGAACAAAGAATTGGAAAAAGTAATAAGACAGAAAAAGAAAGCATATCTAATACATCTACAAAGAAAAACGCCAGAATTTAGATTAGAATGTAATCGAAAATATCACTTGCTATATGAGACTGTAAAAAAGCACATAGAGGAAGTTGATGTATGAAAAAATCAAACATTGAAACAGATAGTAAAATATATATTAAACATCAACATAATCAGCGAAAAATAACTTGAAAAACATTGAAAAACCTTGTTGCATGCACAAAGATTAATGGAAAAGCAGAAATGTATAAAACTGGGAACAGTTTGAATGTAGTCATATTAACAGCATTATTATAAGCTTTCGAAACAGCAGAAAACAGTAAGGGAGCTGGTATAGTTGGGCTTAACAGTGAGTTATTAAAATAAAGCAGAATTCCTAAATTTATGCTATGAAAAAGCGAGGATACCAGAAATATGACTAACAGTTACCATGTACTCAATTTTTAAGAAAGGGGGTCGAAAATACTAACAATTGTAGTTGAACAAGTGTACATATTCAATATATGCAAATTTTTAACTGTTGGGGTAAGACCAACAGCCGAAATCTTGTAGCTGAAGACGAGAGTGGATTTTGATTCTGCTAAACGACAATGGTTTATATTTTTATTTTGAAATGTTGCTAAATGAAATAAGACAATTTGACAATGAGACACACATAGCCTCTATTAGCTAGGTAAGTACTTTTCACAATAAAGAGGACGAAACTCTGGTCAACATTACTAGAAAATGGAATTCTGTGACACTGGATACATTCTGTAACAAGCATGAACAAACAAAGTATATTTTCAATAAAAACAACAATAAGTATGATGGGCATTATAACTGATCAGGGAGTTGCAAAAGGTTGCAGTCTTTCTTCAGTTGTATTAAATTTATATATAAATAGCATGATTAAAAAATTGAATGATGAAACAAAAAGGCACAAGGGAATAAGCACCAATATACAAAATATCGATCTAATCTGTGCGTAAAGCATCAGCAATGGTTACTATCGTCGCTGTGTGCACCCATTATCCTTGTAGATATTTCTTTCCAACCAGATCTTCGTCATTTTACAGTATTCGTAGCTGGTGGAGTATCTACAAACTACCTTCACCAGAACTTTCTAAATGTGAAAATATCTATTTAGAACATGTATACATTCTTTTTATACCCGCCATTATCATTATTCTTATTCTTATTCTTATTATTATTACAATTATCAATATTAGTGAAGACAGCAGCATCGGTAGTACAAGTACTGCCAATAATAACTTTATTGGTTCCGATAAAATTACTGTTGCAATAGAATAAATTGGAACTGCACTATCGGATGGGTGTGTAATATTCCTCATGCGCTTGATGTCCTGCAGTATATGTTAATGACAGATGCCGAATCTCTTGAAAATGGCATAAAAGGCCGAAAACTGGGTCGTAATCAAATAAACAATTAATACAGTCGAATGGCGGTGTGTTCATTTAAAATTATTGTATGATTGTTGCTCAACCACATCAAAAATTGTTTCTCGCATAATTGTTTCCTTGCCTTTGTATAATTTGCTTATACGCAATACACAAGATTTATCTTTTTGATGAAGTCAGACAAATGTCCTGTTTGGGTTATTATGTGACATAATTGTATGTGGTTAACTGTTCTGTGTCTGAAACCAATAAGACAAATTAAACAGACACTGCACACTTACAGTATGTACCAACAAGCCACGTGCATAAATCTGATTTTCAGGGGATCATGTCTAGGGTGCTTTTGACCACAGAGGTAAAGGATCAAGTGTTCTGGAAAGCCCGACCATTTGTTTATCTATGGAAACTGTAGTTACCCCACAGTACAGAATGAAAATGTGAACATTACACAATTCCTCCAGTCCAGGAAAACTGAGGAAGCCGATTGGTTCTTTTTGATTAGGTGTGGTGAGTGGTGGGCCTTATGTGGCAGAAGACTCCGATATTGGGTACAAGTTCTATTTATGGCAAATCGTCGGAATTTTTACCATATGTTCTTAAGATAATTTTCTCAGAGAACGACGAAACGTGTTCCATATCATTATCCGTTACCGTGATCCAGAGGTTCAAAGTTACCGTACATATGCAGAAAACTGCAAACACTGGTTTTTAGCCGTTTTTGCACAGTGTGTCACAGCTATTTACATAACCAAGAACAGCAAATGGGTACATTAAAACTATACATTCTTTAAACTTTCATCCAGAAACGCCATTTTCCTGTTTTCGATGACATCTACTGTAATCAAGACGCATACGGGGAACAAAGATTTTTCGGTGCCAGGATTAGTAATTGTAGTATGGCCACTAATACAATTTCTAATCATGGCAAGTTGTCGAAATTTTTACTATTCGTTGTTCAAATTAAGTTCTCTGAGAACCTTTAACTTTTTTTGATATCATTATCTTTACTTGTGTACGTAAAATATGAACGTAGGATCCGATGTAGGGCATAAATGTACTTTTAACTGACATAGTGAGCACACGGCAAGGGCTCTAGAGTCACCGCAACTGTTCAGAGGTCATTAAAACACTTTTTAGTTAGTATTTTACACCAATAAAGTTTTATGTTGATTGGTCTCTGTATAATCCGATAATGGACACTTCACGTTTATACAAATATGGCCAACATAGTCCCGCAGTGACAATAAAAACGCGCTGAGAAGATCTTAACATGCCTAAAAGAAACTTAAAATGACTGAAAAAATATGTAAAGCACAAAAGACAGCAAACTTAGTAAAATATTTCTAATAATATGCAAATTATAAGCCTGGCATTTTCAGTGATTTGCGATCAATGAGCCAGAAAAAACGTAAAGCAAACCATTTTGTGTTAACCTTGTACTATGAGTAGTTATTATTTGATTATGTATGCTAAAGTTTATAAATGTATATAAGTAAATAAATAAACTGTCAAAACTCTACTGACATACGGAATTACTTTTGTGTAAGCAGCACATCCTGCTGTAGCAGTGTCGTGACATGACACCAGTTATTTGTGATTGATAAGCGTGTAAATGTCGAAACTGCTGTGGCAGAAATTAAAGCCTTACTAGCCATAAGTGGAACGTGAGGTTCCATCCAAAATAATATCCTTCTCAGACTAGGACAAGTGTTACGGGTGCATGATGATCGTTTCGTTGTCGTTTTCTTAAAAAAAAAAGACTCATTGAGACATCTGTTATTATTTGTTATGCTTGCACACAGATCGATATTTTACATCAGATTTAACATACTATAAATCTAAAATCATTGAGGGCTGTAACGACCATACACAAGTTTTCTTTCGTTTAACGTTTGTTAAACAAATATTATTCTGATGAGTGGGTAAGATACCCAAAATATTTACTTTTACGTAAGTATGGATGTTCCCGTAAACAGAGGAAGTAACAGAAGATAAAAGATGTACCACCTTACTTTAAATTCAACACATCAGAATGGGATGTATCTATAAATGCGACAGGGAATATTTACTAATGGCAAGCCTTTGTATGTACGAATTTTCAAACATTTATTCCTGGTTCACGCGACATATTCTACAAAAAGGACAAAATAACAGGCACCGAGTGATTTTGTAATTAGAGAAATCGAACCAGTTGCTGTGTCAGCTATACCAATGCGCATTAAAACCAGTTTCTGATTCACTCAGATATACAATAATTCGTCCCGAAACAATGACACACTTTTAACAAAAAAATTTCGTGAACTAGCTCCTCTAACACCAATAAACTATTAATTTAAGATCTGGGCACTCCATTGGAAAAACGGAATATATTTCAGTCATATACTTGCTAAGTGATGTATGCGTTTATTTCTTTAATTAATATTAATAGTCGCGTAGATGTACGAAAAGAAAAGAAATTACTGGTTACGGTTTAGAAAAGAGCTCGCATAAATTGTCATGTATCAAATAAGTCCGTTTCTGGAATAAAAATCGAGTATATCAGTCACACGTAACGAATGGCAGTGTTACATGCTCCCTCCTCGGCAGCGGGGACGCAACTGAGAGACAACTGCGCGGTATGAAGATAGCGGCCCAAGTGCGCAGGCGCGCGAGCGTGGCGGATGGACAGTAGAAAGCGAGTGACGCTGCATTCCGGCCGTATCCCCCAGCACGGGGTGTGCGCAGCGCATGCGCTGTGGTATGCACGAGCCCTCGTATATAGCACGACGTAGCGCGGGTAGCCTACGTCAGAGTGAGCAGGCGAGCGGCGCCGAGAACGTCGGGGACAGCAACGAGGCGTCGCGACGCTTTCGACGCACGACACGTGGACACATCCTGCAAAAGCTGCTTCTGGCTGCCGCGGAACTGTCAGCGAGCTTCTCTTGTGCAGGTATGTGTTTCTAGTAAACGGTTTCAGTTTTTGTTTTCAGTTAGTCATATGCTGTACTTCTTTTCGTCCATCTCGATGTGCATACAATAAATTTTAATTAGTGCACGCTGTTTTGATTTATTAATGCTTCTTGCTATGTATTAGCAAAGAAGAAAATGTAAGTACTGTTCTTAAAATCTGTCTAGCCGTTGTTCGACATTTTTAAACTATGTAGATGCACTACCTGTTGAATGTCATTCAACATTTCCATCAGAAATGACACATGTTTTGCTTACAATATGTGTGTGTTCTTTTCATAAACGGAAACATGTGCATATCTGCTATTTGTGAAGAAAATAGTCAAGACTTTAATTAAAGCTAAATTTTTGTTTAGTTAATGATCTCAACAGACATTTCCAGTTAAGTTAGATTTATATTTGGCGAAACCATAATTTTCAGTTTCTAATATACTGAAACTATAATAACTTCCATTAGAAAACAATTTCTGCAGCCGGCTGATGTGTAGTTATATTTATAGACAGCACTATAGACAGTAATTAAAACAGTATACTAGGCTACCGGTCTGAATTCAAGGACAAGAACCTATGGAGTACAATACGTTTACAAACGCCTTAAGAAATGTATAAACATGTCTCAAAAGCACATTATCAAACATACTTTTCAGGGAAATCCATGTTTCCATTGTTTATTACTACAGTTTGTGAAATGTTTCCGGTCGTTTTTGTCATACTCAATAAATATGTGTAGAAATTCTCCACTTTGACATACAGTATTAACAGCAAAAATAAGTGAAATGTATCTGCCACAGACAATTGCTTAAACATGCAGGCGTACTCACAACTATTTTGTGATACATTTACTCCTTCATAAACATCATCGTTAATTGTTGGCAAACAGCGTACATAGATACGACATAAGCATAAAACTGATCTCCAGCATCCGTTTTAAAACATACGGCGAACTGTGCCGCCATAGATATAAATATTTCATTGTGATCAAGGTAAGTTAAATCAGTTGATATACAAAAGTACAATAGCAAATAGAAAATGAAGTCATTTCTACTTGATTACTGAGTATAACAGTGTTTGATCATACAGTGTCTGTGTGTGTGTGTGTGTGTGTGTGTGTGTGTGTGTGTGTGTATGTGTGTAAGTAAGTGTCTATGTACGTGTGTTTCAAAACATCATTTTAAAAAGTCACATGTTAGGTAAACGCATTGTGAACTATGTAATATAAATGGTCTATGAGTCGCAATATTTACCATAGAAGAAACGAATTATTTTTTGGCACATGAAAATAAATTAATATATACACTGTAGTATGTGTACACATACATGAACACACACAGTCATGTACATTACCCTCCCGCAACACACACATACACACCTTTAGAAATAAGAGAAGCTATTTCAAGTGCATGTGAACTTTATTATATATGTAACTTAAGCATTTGTTTCGTAAATAGTGCTGATATCATAATATAAATTCCTATTGTAATGAAAGAATATATAATTAAATATTGATATAAAACGATCTGTGACTAATAAAACAATCTGCCATTAATAAAATAATCTGCCATTAATACACAGACTCAGATAACGATCTTCTGATATTTTCTAATAATATATAAAATGAGCGCAGTCTGTAGATGTACATGTGCCAACAACTTAAAGTTATAATGAATCTAATAATAACTCGAAGATGTTTCGAGATTGTCAGGAGTTGTTTTTCATTCTCCACAGCCAAACGAAAATTCAGTTGTTAGCAGCTCCCTTTGTTTAATGTATATGATGTAACAAATACACTTGATACTTGGACAAACTCTTAGTGCAGTTTCCCCAGTCCTAAATGCAATTATTTTCTGTATTAGCACCTCTTCATAAATGTTTCGTTTACGAGTTATTATTGAAAAATTATACTACTTCGCTTTTCACATGGCACTTTGCTATTTATAAGTCGTTCACTATATCATCAGATCACAGAAACTCATAGCAACTGTTTAAGATATTGTACTTTTGTTTCTAAATATGTATGAACGCGTTTCATCAACGACTGTGATACTCTAAAAATTACCAGACTCTGTGGACGGGTTTTGCACAATTCCTTGCCCACTGGTACAGTGTATTCACATATTTAATGTCCATTCGAAAAAATTATGTCATCTATGATTCGAAACAAACCAGAGAATTGGCAAGTGTACAGGTCTTCTATTCGTTTTGGCATTTATCGGCCAGTGCCTCTCGACGATTGCGACAATAATTCATGATGCTTATGCCACATATATAACATGATCTTCCTCACTGGTAGATACAAATGAACGAGAACACTTGATATAGTAAATTACACGTTATTATGACAGGACTAGTAACTTTTATTGAATGCTACTCTATATTTGAAAATCATCCTGATATGCCACAATATACGGGGAGGCACAGTCTGAAAAGCTTGTAAGGGTGCTGCAGCGTAGGCTGTGCTGAGAAATAATTGTTAGCCGTTTCCGAGTTAATTAGCATTGAAGTAGCCAACGAGGCCGTAGCCCGCAAATTTAAGTGGCACGCCAGAGACGGTGTCTCCAAACATATTCTTCATTTGGTTTCCTAAAATGCGAGAGTGATATGAAGAACCCGCGCCAAAACCTGAGCAGTCCAATGCGCCAGCAACTACACCATGCCGGCCGGGGTGGCCGAGCGGTTGTAGGCGTTACAGTCTGGAACCGTGTGACCGCTAGGGTTGCAGGTTCGAATCCTGCCTCGGGCATGGATGTGTGTGATGTCCTTAGGTTAGTCAGGTTTAAGTAGTTCTGTTTTAGGGGACTGATGACCTCAGAAGTTAAGTCCCATAGTGCTCAGAGCGATTTGAACCATTTGAACTACACCATGAGAATAACTTACACTGACTGTATGTGGCGGGCCATTTGAATTTGTGCCAGGGACGGCCTGATTCAATGCTAATTAATCCGAAACGTGTCGAATTTCTTTCTTAACAATTATTTTTCTGCACAAGCTACCCTGAAGCACTCTTACTATTTATTCAGACTGTTTCTGACCACCAGGTATGTCAATATAGCCCTCAAGCCTCTGAAAACAGAGGTCGGAACGTTCTACTAGATGTTACATTCCGCGGCGACAGATATATCCGCCCCGAGATCACGGAGCGCTGTGTGAGCATCCTCATCGTTGGAAAATCTCTTTCTCCTAGATGTTCTTCCACCTTTCAAAATATACTTTGTCATCAAAAGTATCCGGCCACTTGGCTGAAAATGACTTACAAGTACTTCGCACACTCCATCGGTAATGCTGGAATCAATATGCTGTTGGCCTACCCTTAGTCTTGATGACATCTTCCATTCTCGCAGACATACGTTCAACCAGGTGCTAGAAGGTTTCTGGGGGAAATGGAAACACATTCATGACGGAGTGCGGCACTGAGGAGAGGTATCAATGTCGGTCGGTGAGGCCTGGCACGAAGTCGGCGTTCCAAAAGATCGGAAAGGTCTTTTATAGGATTCAGGTCAGGACTCTTTGAAAACCAGTCCATTACAGGGATGTTATTGTCGTGTAACCTCTCCGCCACAGGCGTGCATTATGAACAGGTGCTCGATCGTGTTGAAAGATGCAATCGCCGTCCCCGAATAACTCTTCAACAATGGGAAGCAAGAAGACGGTTAACACATCAATATAGGCTTGTGCTGTGATAGTTCCAAACAAAACAACAAGGGGTGCAAGCCCTCTGCATGAAATACACCACCACACCATAGCACCAACGCCTCCGAATTTTACTGTTGGCACTACACACGCTGGCAGATGACGTTCACCGGTCATTCGCCATACCCACACACTGCCATCGGATCGCCACATTGTATACCGTGATTCATCACAGCACACAACGTTTTTCCACTGTTCAGCCGTCCAATGTGTACGCTCCTTACATCAAGCGAGGCGTCATTTGGCATTTACCGGCGTGATGTGTGGCTTATGAGTAGCCGATCGACCATGAAGTCCAAGTTTTTTCACCTTACGCCTAACTGTCATAGTAGTTGCAGTGGATCCTGATGCAGTTTGGAATTCATGTGCTATAGTCTGGACAGATGTCTGCCTATTACATATTACGACCCTCTTCAACAGTCGGCCTGTACGCCTTTGTGTTGTGTGTGTCGCTTTACGTTTCCACTTCACTATCACATGGGAAACAGTGGACCTAGGGTTCTTTTGGAGTGTGGAAATCTCGCGTACAGACGTATAACACAAGTGACACCCAATCACCTGACCACGTCCTAAGTCAGTGACTTCCGAGGAGCGCCCCATTGCGCTCTCTCAAGATGTCTAATGACTACTGAGATTGCTGATATAGCGTACATGGTAGTACGTGGCAGTACAATGCACCTAATATAAAAAAACGTATGTTTTTGGGGGTGTCCGGATAGTTTTGACCACATAGTGTAGGTATCGTATGACACAAATCCCGGACTTCCGGATAACCATAAGCTATTCGTTTTCAGTCTTGGTAAAATTGTTGGCACCATTTTCCTCCGGATGGACGCGACATTAAAATACGTCCATATACTGTGATAATTTAATGGTGAGTCTATGTTCGCTTTAGAAGTTAGACCTCAAGAATCGTTCTGCTCCGCTACCTCAACTTTTGGAGTACGTTTCCAAGTGCCGTGCTATTTCAGTAGCATACTGTGAAGCACCCGTTATCTGTACCGCAGCAGAACTGTGTCTGAAGAAACCCCGAAACGTGTACCTTCTCCTGACAATACACCACCCTTGTTGCACAGAAGTGTCAGCATGGGGTGACATGTGTGACGTACACGTACTTCCTTAAGTACCTACACATAAAATTTGGAAGAGCTCATCAGCTGAGAGACTTTCAATAGAATCATCACCTAAATAAGTTTGCCGATTAACATGATAAGAAATGTATTTGTTCCCATAAAATCGGCCGTTCACAGCGGCTCTCATCTTCCACAAATTAAGTCTTAGTGTTTGATCATGCCTATTAATACAGCGGATCTGGTAAATGCGTTTTTGAAGAAGGAAGAACTGTATCAACTCTTATATAGGTAGCACCCAACCATATCCACGTGATTCATCTCTCGTCTAGGCGTTCATTACGAACAAAAAAATGAAACCCCCAGTAATATGATGCAAGAAGAAGGTGGTCAAAGGAATATCTGTAGGACCCGGATCACGTAGTCGGATCCTCTACACCGACGAGTGTAGGGCTGGTCTAAAGTTTGGTGAGCGCAGAAGAGAGTGTGCAGACAGCCAGGTAGCAAGGCACATCTTGGGCATATCGTCACACGTCTTGGTCTTCAAGTTTTGGACTGCTCTCTTTTACGGATGGCATAGGGCTATGAACTACCGGGACAGGGTATAGGGGCGATATATTCTACTGTCCAATATTACAGTCAAAATTTTGACATGGGTTCATATTCTATGACGACAATGCATGAGCACATTGCGCCCGTATAATAAATACATGCACAAAACTCCATCCAACCATCCGTTGAGCAGTGTGGTGTGGCGGTTGCGAGCTAACATCCCGACGATATTGTTGGGCCTCACATGCGTTTCCACTTCGTCGAAATGTCTTGGCTCAAACTCGTCTAGGGGTTGAACAGCACGTGTCACATTACACGCCGTAAATTAGACTCTTTTGACCCTTTGGTTAAATTGTCTGGCTAATGGCAAGTTTGCGAAATACGAATATAACATATAACAACAGTGCTCATAATATCAGGAAATAGATTAACGACCCGTAAATGATGTAGCCCACACAGTTGCGCTTGGTTAAAATAATTTTTATTCAGAAAGCAAAGTAATAGCGAAAGTGGTCGTATTTAGAGCTACTGTTACACTCGAACGCATATCTATTTGACACGGCTCGATCATTCAAAATCTCATCGCGAAATACAAGTTACCAACGCGAAAAGTTAAGAGTTCACACCGGGCGAGCGGCTGCTCACCGCTCAGAGACTAAGTCCCGCAGTCCCACACAACGCAAAATGCGTTCTTCACTTCCTAGCTGCCTAAAGACCGACCGTCCGCTTTCGCTTCTGCATCCGAACTGTACGAGGTGCATTCAAGTTCTAAGGCCTCCGATTTTTTTTTCTAATTAACTACTCACCCGAAATCGATGAAACTGGCGTTACTTCTCGACGTAATCGCCCTGCAGACGTACACATTTTTCACAATACTGACGCCATGATTCCATGGCAGCGGCGAAGGCTTCTTTAGGAGTCTGTTTTGACCAATGGAAAATCGCTGAGGCAATAGCAGCACGGCTGGTGAATGTGCGGCCATGGAGAGTGTCTTTCATTCTTGGAAAAAGCCAAAAGTCACTAGGAGCCAGGTCAGGTGAGTAGGGAGCATGAGGAATCACTTCAAAGTGAAACTCCATCACCACATGTCTCCTTCAACTGTTGATGAATTTCAATTGGTGTCACACCACACACAAATTCAGAAAACGAATGATTGCACGCTGTTCAAGTAAGAAAAACGTCGCCATTTTAAGTATTTAAAACAGTTCTCATTCCATCTGCCATACGGTGCTGCCATCTCTGGGACGTATTGACAATGAACGCGGCCTCATTTTAAAACAATGCGCATGTTTCTATCTCTTTCCAGTCCGGAGAAAAAAAATCGGAGGCTTTAGAACTTGAATGACCTCGTATATCCTTTGGTGCCTCCAGCCGACCTGTCCGCTTTCGCGTCTGCACAAGCACTGTCCCTCTGCCCGTTTCCGGCCGCGTTTCCCGCGCCCCGACCATCCTCGCTCAAGTGACTAGTGCAGTTCCCTTTCCTGAAGCCGTCCATCTGATTGTCTGCAGCTTATTGTATATTATTTTACATTTTAATATATTTAAGTAATCAAAGCTTGACCAGTTTCACATTCTAAACAAAGTAACAATAATATCCATTACATAATAAACATTAAATTCTTTTACATAAAATCAATACAATTTCCTTTTTAACTTGGAATGACACGGCCAGTAGCGTTGCACCAATGTGTTTTCTGATAAATAAATAAAGAACGAAAGTATCTATTACGAACTACACTTTACAACAAATATTCTATTACCTAATTATTCAATAAGGTGTCATTGTTCAATGTATTTTGTGTGGAGAAAGTGATGATCTGATGCTTAACTGTAAATACTGATAATTTAAATTTACTATATCATTTACACAAATAAAGTTATAGAGTTTTATTTACAACGTTTGTCATTTTAATGATGCGCTTCTATATGAAATGTCGATCGTTAAGATCGAGCAAAGCGTTCAGATTTTAGCACTCAGGTCTTTGTTACAGAACTTGTTAATTTCACATTAACACTAAATCCTAAACTATTATAGATATGACCAATATTCTAGTTTTATTTCGATCACCATGAAAATTTATGGAGTACGGCAGATTAAAACTACAGTGGCTTCATTTCCCTCATTACTACAGAATTAAATAGTTTCCATAAATGTTTCTCTTTATAACCGATCTTAGGTCCGCCATATTTACCACTGCTACATCTCCTCAGCCACAAACTGCTTCTTCTGGGTTTCCCTATGACGTAGGTTCTCGTCTGTCTCACTCGCACACTGCAACCCTTAGGCCTCAATAGTCAATAGACGCATGTGAGTTTCCCCATCTCGTGGTGAATCTGCTCCCTTTGTGGCATGCGGTCCTGGACGACAGGGTTCGTTTCACAATTCCTGTAGGCTGACTCTTTCGGCCATATATTTAAATGAGAGCGAAATGCTCGTTAACTCACACAGTTGAAGATAGCAAAACGAAAATCGAAGTTTTAAATTTCGTGTTTAAGAATCCGTTCACGCAAGAGAATGAAACATACCATCGTTTGCCCATCGACTCAATTATGGGCGATATAGAAATAACCATCCCTGTCGTAGAGAAACAACTGATAGAGTCTGAAGCAAGTAAGTCTATGTGCGGATGGAATCCTATTTCAGTTTTACAAAAAGTCCACGGCATTGGCCCCTTGTTTAGCTTTCATTTACCGAGGATCTCTCGCCCAGTGCAAAGTCCCGAATCACTGGAAAAAAAGGTAAGTATCTCCTGAGTATAAGAAGCGTATACAAACGGACCGGAAAAATTACACTCTTAACAAAGGTTTGCTATAAAATTTTTGAAAATATTCTTAGCTCGAATACAAGAAATTTCGTTGAGAGTGAAAAGCTTATGTCCACGAAACAGCACGGTATTAGTAAGCATAGCGCGTGCGAAAGTCAGCTTGCCCTCCGCTCAAATGTCATATTACGAATGGCGACAGCCATACTTCACATTCCTAGCTTTCCAGAAAGCATTTGACACGGTACGCCCACTCGTGACCGTTAATGAAGAAACGAGCTTATAGAGTAGTTTCCCAGATATGTGACTGGCTCGAAGACTTCTCAACTAATTGCACCCATTATATTAGCCTCGACGGTAAGTGTTCATCAAAGACAAGGCTATGGTCTAAAGTGCCGCAGGGAAGCTTGATAGGACCGCTGTTATTTTCCACATACATAAATGATCTGGCGGGCGGGGTGGGCGGAGGTCTGCTGATGATTGTGTGGTGTACGGGAAGATGAAGAAGTTGAGTGACTGTCGGAGGATGCAAGATGACTTAGACAAAATTTATAGGTCGTATGATGAATGACAGCTAACTCTAATGTAGATAAACATAAGTTAATGCAGACAAATTTTCGGATAAGCATTATTATTGTCCTGTTTCACACAGTCACGTCGCTTAAATATCTGGGCGTAACGTTACAAAGCGATATGGAAAGCAACGATCATGTGAGGAATCTGATAGGGAAGACGAATGATAGACTTCGCTTTAATGGCAGAATTTTGATAAAGTGCGGTTCATCTGCAAAGAAGACGCATATACGATGCTAGTACGACCTATTCTTGAGTGTTACTCTAGTTTTCTTGAATCAGATCCAGGTCGGATTAAAGGAAGACATCGAAGTAATTCAGAGGCGGGCCACTAGATTTGTTTCTGGTAGGTTCGAGAACGCGCATGTATTAGCAGTACCCTTTGCAACGCAAAAGTGAATCCCTGGAGGAAAGGCGATGATCTTTCCCAAGAACACTATTGAGAAAATTTACATTACTTGTATTTGAATACGACTGCGAAGCGATTCAAAGCCGCTAATACGCACCTCGCATACGGACCTGGCAGCTTCTGTAATAGTTACCAGAAATGGAGGGGTAGGGAACTGTTTAAGTAGTTTAAAGGTACTGAGATCACAAAAGAGAGGATGATAGAAAGGTAATTTATTAAAAAAAAATCTTTTACAATGGAAAAACACACCGTTAGATACAGTCCTTGAAATACGTGAGAGAAATGTGATGAAAAATATAGGAGATTTTGAAGAAGTCAACAAAGCTGCCCTATGTTGTCAGTTCGAAAGTAAATTATCAAATAATTCAAGTACTAACCAGTTAATAGGTAATACAACAAAATCAGTTGAATATTCTTAACATCTGCACAAACAGGTTAAGGCCTAATTATAAGTGTCTTTCACGACGAAGCCAAAGTAATTTAAAGTATTGAGCAGTTGCAGTATAAATGGTTAACAAGGAGTTAAAGGTCAGGACGAATCAAATAACTGCTCTTAGCAGCTGCGCAAACGGCTTAAGGTGCAATCATAAGTATGTCACATGGCAAAGCCATTTCAATTAACATTTCATGCACAGTTTTCACTAAGGGATATGATGCATCGCCCATAAACAGCAATTAACCGGTAACACTAATGAAGCTTAACCGGACGGAACTAGACTACAAGGATGCTTACTAGCAACCATGACAAATAAAGGGGAGCAAAATTAACGGCATCATTCAGGATTTACAGAAACTAGTAACTATTCTGGAAGATCTTAATCTCAAACCCAGAGAGCTTTACAGTGCTATGGCAGTGCCGAGCAAAACATCAGGTTAAATGTATACTAAAGGCCGCCTCCAGACGGTATCGCTTAGATTTACTCAGGAGGGATTTAGAAGAAATCAGTTGATTAAATCATATACTGTTAATATACAAAACACAAAAGCAAGGAAGGCGCCTAATTTCAGAGATCACAAAAAGGAAACATTGGTGATAGCCAACCAAAGAAATAGACGGAATCAACTAAGCCCGGTGGGCAGCAAAGGTAGATAAACAAAGACAAGATTATTATCACACAGGTGGCTAGTTGTGTAATCACCTTGTCAGATGCTTTAACAAAATAGATACTTTTTCCTCACATGTATTACAATATCGTTTGATGAATCTCGACATAAAGATCAAAGAGCAACAGGCAGATTCCATATTTCCAGACTTCCGGAAAGAATTTGACGTGGTGCCCACTGCAGATGTAGATGTACGAAGCATAAGATGAAGCCCCTGATATATAAAACATTAAATAATGGTTAACCTCTCCTGTAACGTACATGTACTGCCAGAATTGAACATGTTTATAACTAAATATAAAGCCAATACGTTAAAAGAGTTAAATTTTATCATTATGAGGGTGTTTAAGGGCGATCTGTTTTAATTGTTGAAAACCATTGAGAAACTAAGAACTTACAAAATGATTTTTATTCAAGTCAACCGGTATCAACGGTCTCAGCTGTCATCTTCAGGTCTTTGACATTATTTTGTACTAAAGCATGTTCATTTTGCGCTGAACTTCATGCACAAGATGTCAAGTGGATGCTGAGTTTTATCTGCTTACATCTTGTGCATGAGGTGCAGCGTAAAATGAACATGTTTTGCTACAGAAACATGTTTAAGACCTGAAGATAACGGCTAAGACGGTTGAAACCGATTGTCTTGAATAGAAGATATTTTGTGGGATCTTGGTTTTAAAAGAAGTGTAATAAGCACTCATCGAATTTAACACTATTATGATGAAACACAGGACGTTAGTGAATTAAGCCAATTGAGCAAGTACTAAGCGCTAAACATTATTTTAATGGAATGACGAAACCATCAATGAATTACAAGCCGACGAACATTGAATAAATACTGTTTTCATAAAATCAAGAGAATAGATAATACCTCAGATAGGGAGTTAACAATTAACACTAGCTGTAATTGTTGTAAACACTACTGTAATGGAAAACTCTATTTCATTAAAATGCAAGACACTTTAAAGAAGACTGGCAATTATGGAGTAGGTAAAAAAAAAATCAGGAGATAACCTACAGAATGATGTGACAAAATGTGTATCTTGCACACAGCAACACGACAGCCATGTTGCTCAATAGCGTGGCGAGCAGACAACAAAATTTATCCACAAACAGTGAATACGTGTCCAAAAAATCTACGAGACACAGCCAACAAGTAAAACACAAACGAACGCCTTTGGCTCTCAACGGCGGTCCGCAGGAACGACACAATGTCAATTTGGCCCGAAGGAAACCAGGATGGCTCTTACACAGGTTGAGAATAAAGTTAATGCCCATCATAAATAGGTCTCAACAGATAGTCCATAATATGGGCATACAACAGCGCCCACAGCAGGCTCACTTCGTTCAACAGTCGAGCAGCCGACAGTTACACTCCAACCTGCATGAGGGCGCCAATAGAACTCTACAGGCAGGTCCGACTTCGAGCTGTATTCGGCCCAACCGGGCCTTCACACGTCCTTGGTAAGCCAGGACCACCAACTGTTACTGATTGCTAGCAGAAAATAAATTCCCACCCGATACTAAACTTTATCCGTTTTCCTCCGCTGTTGTGGAACACTCACGCTGGGATTTCAATTGCAACTTGACTGCAGATGTGTAAGTGTACATACACTGAAGAGCCAAAGAAACTGGTACACCCGCATAACGTCCTGTAGGGCCCCCGCCAGCACGCAGAAGTACCGCAACACGACTAGTCTAATGTAATGTCTTAAGTAGTGCTGGAGGGAATTGACATCATGAATCCTGCAGGGTTGTCCATAAAACCGTAAGAGTACGAGGGGATGTAGAATTTTTCTGAACAGCACTTTGCAAGGCATCCCAGACATGCTCAATAATGTTCATGTCTAGGGAGCTCGGTGGCCAGCGGAAGTGTTTAAACTCAGAAGATCCCTCCTGGACCCACTAGGTAGCAATTCTAGACGTGAGGGGTGTAGCATTGTCCTGCTGAAATAGCCCAAGTGTGCCGGAATGCACAATGGACATGAATGGATGCAAGTGATCAGACAGGATGCTTACTTGTGTGTCATTTGTCAAAGTCGTACCTAGACGTATCAGGTGCCCCACACAATTACAGATCCAGTACCAGCTTTATCAGTTCCCTGCTAACATGCATGGTCCATGGATTATGAGGTTGTCTCCATATCCGTGCAAGGCCATCCACACGATACAGTTTGAAACTAGGCTCGTCCGACCAGGCAGCATGTTTCCAGTTATGGACAGTAGAATGTCGGTGTTGACGGGCCCAGCCGAGACGTACAGCTTTTTATCGTGCAGTCATCAAGGGTACACCAGTGGGCCTTCGGCTCCGAAAGCGCATATTGATGATGTTTCGTTGAATGGTTCGCATGTTGACATTTGTTGATAGCCCAACATCGAAATCTACAGCAGCTTGCCGAAGGATTTCACTTCTGTCACACTGAAAGATTCTCTTCAGTCGTTCTTGCAGGATGTTTTTTCCGCCCGCAGCGATGTCGCAGATTTGATGTCTTACCGAATTCCTGATATTCACGTTCACTCATGAAATGGTACTACGGGAAAATCCCCACTTCATCGCTACCTCGGAGATGCTGTATCCAATCGCTCGTGCGCGACTCTAACACCACGTTCAAAGTCACTTAAATCTGGATAACCTGCCATTGTAGCTGCAGTAACCGATATAACAACTGTGCCAGACACTTGTCTTATATAGGAGTTGCGGACGGCAGCGCCGTATTATGCCTGTTAACTTATCTCTGTATTTGAATACGCATGTGTATATTAGTGTTTTGGCCCGTCAGTTTATAAACAAATTAATTTCCTAACTTTTATTTTTTCATAGCAATAATAAACGTTTATGAATGCTCGTCGTACATACGATAACTACAAAGATAAAATTATATTCCGGCCTCTAGGGAGTACAGACAGTCTTATCTTCCCACGTACCATTTTTAAATGGAAGTAAGAGTGAATGGGGGTAGTGGAGATAGTTAATCAAACAATATGTCCTCTCTGCCAGAAACACACTAGGGTGCACTGAAATAAAGACGTAGATGTACAATCAGATGTAGGTTCCAGCGTAAAAATACTCCTATCGGAGCAAAACAATTCTAATATTCTCCTGTTCTAAAAGACTGACTGAACAGTTGGGCAACTGTCTGGAACCGCGTGACCGCTACGGTCGCAGGTTCGAATCCTGCCTCTACTTAAACCTAACTAACCTAAGGACATCACACACATCCATACCCGAGGCAGGATTCGAACTTGCGACTGTAGCGGTCGCGCGGTTCCGGACTGTAGCAACTAGGACCGCTCGGCCACTCCGGCCAGCTGAGGTGTTAATATGAGCGGACGATCTGGACGTGTGTCCGTCAGAAAAAGGAAATTTGTTAAACTGGACTTTTGAACACCATTAAGGAAAATACATTGTTTGTTCTCTATCAAAATCTTTCATTTCCTAACTATATGCCTATCAGTAGTTAGTGCCTTCAGTACTTAGAATCTTCTATTTAGCTGTCAGTATTGGCGCTCGCTGTATTGCAGAAGTTAGAGTAACGAAGAATTTTGTGCGGTAAGTGATTCATGAAGGGCATAGGTTATTGTTAGTTAGGGCTATTTCTTTGTAGGGATTATTAAAAGTCAGACTGCGTTGCGCTAAAATACTGTGCGTCAGTTCAGTAATGATCAGAATAAGTACAGAGAAAACAGTCTCAGTACGTTCAGTTTCACTGTGGAGTTTGAAAATCAAGTAACGTAGAAGTTTTTTCAGCTCAGCCATTCTTTACAATCAAAGGGGAAGTTTCATAAGTCCATCGCTGTAAGTCGCTCATACCTATCCACTCGCACTTGCTCATTCTTACTCATTTATTCATCCCACTTATTTGTCATTTTCTCTTTGTGTCTCTCTGTCACTGCATTCCGTCACACAGCTACAGTCTCCTTCGTTCTGTCCTACTACTACTGTCTCAGTGTCACTGATTCGTTCGTGCTCTCTCTTAACTGCTACTGTCTCATTCATTCCTTCCCATGGCTGCTGTCTCTTCTCGCTGCCATTATCTCTCGCTGTCATTACCTCTGCCTTTCATTATCACTGGCTCTCACACATTTCTACTTTCTCTGACTCTTTATTCCACTCCCACTGCCACTGTCTCCTTCAGTCTTTTAGTAACACTCTTCAGCCACTGTCAGGTATGTTCCACTTCCACTGTATTCCTCTCTTTCTCCTACACCGTCACTGTCTCCTTAACTCTTTCTGTACCACAACCACTGTCTACTATCCTTCTGTATTTAATGCTTTACTGTCCCTTTTCTGTTGCCACTGTCTCGTTCCCTCACAGCATGACAGTGTGCGAATATTTTCGCTTGCCAAAATTATTGTGCAAATTTTACATGTGCTATCCCGCTTTTCAGTCAAAGTCTTTTAAAACAGGAGTGTACTAGCCTTTTTGTGCTATAATTGGAGCATTTTTCCACTGGTTCCCTTCACTTCACAGCTACAGCAGAGGGTGCCATTTACTTGGAAAGGATTTTACGGGTTTGTGTTGACAGCTACTTATGTGAAATCGAAAGAACGTAAAACTGATTTTACAGCTTGTACCGTATTTTGGATGTGCTACATTACCGTATCATGGGGTTCCCAGAATCATTATGATGATAACTGAGACACTGTACAGTATAGTTCTCCATGCTGTCCCGTTTCAGAAAATACTTTTTCGTGTGACACCGGATATGACATGCGTATTTTACGTGTGCAAGTAGGGTAACTTTGAACCTCTGTTTCTCAGAAACGGATAAAGATAGCAAGAAAATTTTCAAAGTTTTTCGATATGCTGATCTTAAGAGTACATCGCAAAAATTTCAGCTGTTTCCTACGCAAAAGCCGCCTCGAAATTCGCAGCTCGGTTTCTGCTCCCGAGAACCATGTTTTTCGTGTTTTCTCAGGAACCACCCGTGAACTAAATGCTGACTTCATAAGTCCCCTGAGGCGCAACATAGACAAAATGTAATGCAAAAAGAACCAAGTAATTTGCACCGACTAAACCGGAGGATGTGTGAAGTATTCAAACTTGTCTCTGTATTGTAGGATCTGGTGTATGAGTGGTCCCTGGCCAAGGGCTGTCCAGAACACTACGTCTCTGTCACCAGCAGAACCCGAGATACGAGCCCCGGAAAAACACAATTTTTATGTGCGGCGTTTTGGAAAGCATTAGGTAGCGCATGATGTCGCTTGTGCACCGATCTCTAACTGTTCTTCACAGTTTGTCGGACCGCACAGTAGAGTGCAGTTCAGCCGCACAGAGCGTTACAAACAGAAATGCAAAAAGAACAGGATGTGAAAGTAAAGCTTTTTCAATCATTTTTCTGAAGGTAATTTTCTCGTTTATTCCCTTGTTGTTTTCTGTAAAGAATCACTTTGACGTACTGTATCTGATGATTAACAGATAAAAACTGTAAGGAGCACATACGCAAAAAAGTCGATACGTCAGCGTGAAACATCTTTCTATTACTGTGTAGTAGGTGAGTGCAGATCCACGTAGCAGTACACATCCGTCACAAATATTCGGCGAGTCTGTCGTCATCAAGTCAGATGGAAAGAGAATGTTTTCCCTTCATAATGTTGGCACGTAGCAACGTCCTTTTTACCACGGTTGTAAACGGGTTATTTCTAAATAATAATATTTGTGTAAAAATCATTTCATTACAACATCGTTTCATTATTAGTGATAGCTAATTTTACGGCCTTGGGCATTATAAAGCTGTAGCAAACATAACCTGTCACTTTTACAGCTCGTCATGACTCGCAAAGCACAGTCCGAAGACCAATACGCAGTGGCGTCTCCAATAAAAATTCACTACTTCTGTACCAGGTACGGACTCAACTATCATACAATTGAGGTTCTATACGTAGAATTGAAAAACGTGCATCACATATGCGTGTTAGGTAGCAGGCTCCCAAGACGCCAGAGATCACACGCGCTTATGAGGACTACAGTACTAGTCTCCGAAGATGAATGCAACTTAGGCAACTAGATGATGAAACAATGCATAGATCAGCGGTCTGCATTTTGTAGGCCTATATTTCCTTCAAATTGTGAATTCATATCAAGTTACTGCACAATATTACTAGCTATTACTCTCTGTTGAGGCTTCTCACTTCTTCATTTATCAGCGAAACTTCCACCCCTATAGTTCGTTTGTTTGTCTAAAACAAAACAAAATTAATAAATAAAAAAAACCTCGACGCTTTCCGTAGACTGGGATTGGACAGAGCAATGGAAGCATTGCAACAAATGCAACACAGATTACCTCCTAAATCGTTAAATAATTTATGAACAGCAGAGGGCCTACAACACTGCCTTGGGGAAAGCCAGATATCACATCCGTCTGACTAGGTGACTTTCCGTCAGTTCCTGTGAACTGTGACCTCTCTGACAGGAAATCGCAATCGGGAATCCAATCAAACGATATTCTGTAAGCACACAATTTAATTAAAATTCGCTTGTAAGGGGGAAAGTGCAAAATATCTTCTGGGAATAAAGAAATACGGAGTCAAGTTCAAATCCTCCATCGATATCACTCATTATTTTATGATAATAAAGAGCTAGTTATGTTTCGTAGGAACAGTAGTTTCTGAATACGTGCTGACTATTTGTAAATAGTTTTGCTCGAGGTAATTTACAACATTCGACCAAAATATATGTTCATAAATCATACTGCAAATCGTTGTTAGGGGTGTGTAACTAGTCCATCGTGAAACTTCCTGGCAGATTAAAACTGTGTGCCCGACCGAGACTCAAACTCGGGAACATCCCCCAGGCTGTGGCTAAGCCATGTCTCCGCAATATCCTTTCTTTCAGGAGTGCTAGTTCTGCAAGGTTTGCAGGAGAGCTTCTGTAAAGTTTGGAAGGTAGGAGACGAGGTACTGGCAGAAGTAAAGCTGTGAGTACCGGGCGTGAGTCGTGCTTCGGTACCTCAGATGGTAGAGCACTTGCTCGCAAAAGGCAAAGGTCCCGAGTTCGAGTCTCGGTCGGGCACACAGTTTTAATCTGCCAGGAAGTTTCATATCAGCGCACACTCCGCTCCAGAGTGAAAATCTCATTCTAGTCCATCGTGATTTCATCTACATCTACATCTACATCCATACTCCGCAAGCCACCTGACGGTGTGTGGCGGAGGGTACCTTGAGTACCTCTATCGGTTCTCCCTTCTATTCCAGTCTCGTATTGTTCGTGGAAAGAAGGATTGTCGGTATGCCTCTGTGTGGGCTCTAATCTCTCTGATTTTATCCTCATGGTCTCTTCGCGAGATATACGTAGGAGGGAGCAATATACTGCTTGACTCTTCGGTGAAGGTATGTTCTCGATACTTTGACAAAAGCCCGTACCGAGCTACTGAGCGTCTCTCCTGCAGAGTCTTCCACTGGAGTTTATCTATCATCTCCGTAACGCTTTCGCGATTACTAATTGATCCTGTAACGAAGCGCGCTGCTCTCCGTTGGATCTTCTCTATATCTCCTATCAACCCTATCTGGTACGGATCCCACATTGCTGAGCAGTATTCAAGCAGTGGGCGAACAAGCATACTGTAACCTACTTCCTTTGTTTTCGGATTGCATTTCCTTAGGATTCTTCCAATGAACCTCAGTCTGGCATCTGCTTTACCGACGATCAACATTATATGTTCAGTCCATTTTAAATCACTCCTAATGCGTACTCCCAGATAATTTATGGTATTAACTGCTTCCAGTTGCTGACCTGCTATTTTGTAGCTAAATGATAAAGGATCTATCTTTCTGTGTATTCGCAGCACATTACACTTGTCTACATTGAGATTCAATTACCATTCCCTGCACCATGCGTCAATTCGCTGCAGATCCTCCTGCATTTCAGTACAATTTTCCATTGTTACAACCTCTCGATACACCACAGCATCATCTGCAAAAAGCCTCAGTGAACTTCCGATGTCATCCACCAGGTCATTTGTGTATATTGTGAATAGCAACGGTCTTATGACACTCCCCTGCGGCACACCTGAAATCACTCTTATTTCGGAGGACTTCTCTCCATTGAGAATGACATGCTGCGTCCTGTTATCTAGGAACTCCTCAATCCAATCACACAATTGGTCTGATAGTCCATATGCTCTTACTTTGTTCATTGAACGACTGTGGGGAACTGTATCGAACGCCTTGCGGAAGTCAAGAAACACCTGTGAACCCGTGTCTATGGCCCTCTTAGTCTCGTGGACGAATAGCGCGAGCTGGGTTTCACATGACCGTCTTTTTCGAAACCCATGCTGATTCCTACAGAGTAGATTTCTAGTCTCCAGTAAAGTCATTATACTCGAACACAATACGTGTTCCAAAATTCTACAACTGATCGACGTTAGAGATATAGGTCTATAGTTCTGCACATCTGTTCGATGTCCCTTCTTGAAAACGAGGATGACCTGTGCCCTTTTCCAATCATTTGGAACGCTACGCTCTTCTAGAGACCGCTGCAAGAAGGGGGGGCAAGTTCCTTCGCGTACTCTGTGTAAAATTGAACTGGTATCCCATCAGGTACAGAGGCCTTTCCTCTTTTGAGCGATTTTAATTGTTTCTCTATCCCTCTGTCGTCTATTTCGATATCTACCATTTTGTCATCCGTGCGACAATCTAGAGAAGGAACTACAGCGCAATCTTCCTCTGTGAAACAACTTTGGAAAAAGACATTTAGTATTTCGGCCATTAGATTACGTAGAAAAGGGGCCTGTCTGAAATGGAGACATGCCGCCACACTTGTGTCCAACGTTGTTCGCGCGCCTCTTTCTGCTGCCACGTCAAGAGAAGCCGAAACTCTAACAGTGATGCTCTGACGTCGTCGAACTTTTTGCGTATACACTTTTCTAGCTGCAAACGAGTCCAACTATTGAATCATGGTACGTAAAGTTGCATGGCGATCCCGCTAGATCGAGCAAGCAACCTGTTGTCTTCTAGGGAACTAGTCGCTTGGGACACTTGTGATCCTGCATAGTATTGAGTATGACCTCCTGAACCCATCCATTGCATATCATCGTGACAACGGCGAGATCGGTGAGATCACGACCGACCCGAGCTTCAGCATCGTGGAACGAGAAAGCACAGTCTCTACCTGGTTAGATTACCATGCTGCCACCGTCGAATTCCAACATATGCTGTACTTGAATCACAACACCAACTTCTCACAAACAACCAACATTCAAACCTAATGTCTGAATGATAAACCCCCTGCATAATTCTCTACACAGAGAATGTACAAGGCGTTACATCTACCTATTTGAAGTAGCTGCGCTGAAATGTTAGTCGTACAGATACGTCTATCCTAAAGGGTCTTAGGAAATCTCACAGCACCTGGAACGGATTATAAATATCTGTGTTTCTTATAACCGTGATGTTCGACTGTTGCAAATTTCTCTATCATATGGACGGCTGTGCAGACAAGTGTAGAGATTTCCATATTCTCTGCCTATTCTACTACCTTATCAACTTTGACTGTCCCTCATGTCTCTCGTCCATCTTCATGTTCTTGTCTGAACAACACAGTGGAACACCTGTTCCCATCAGAGCGAAATCCATTCTGCCCCACTCCATTTTCCAGCCTTTTTCTCGAAGTCCTACCTAACAACAACAACGCGACACCGGAATATCCTCCCGCAGTGCATGTATTAGAGAACTGAATAACATCCAAAGCTTCAGAAGACAGTTATTGACATATCAACAGGAGCAACAATAATCATTACCACTGTGCCTGTACACATCCGTTACGCCTGTACATCCTTCTTTCCAGTCAAACATTACTCGTTTACATGTACTGCAATCCGCTTAAATTTCATTTTCCCAGAACTGGCTGTATCAGAAAACATCTACACTATAGTGTAAAAGAAACTGGTATAGGCGTGCGTAGTCAAAAAAATGGTTCAAATGGCTCTGAGCACTATGGGACTCAACTGCTGTGGTCATCAGTCCCCTAGAACTTAGAACTACTTAAACCTAACTAACCTAAGGACATCACACACACCCATGCCCGAGGCAGGATTCGAACCTGCGACCGTAGCAGCAGCGCGGCTCCGGACTGGAGCGCCTAGAACCGCACGGCCACCGCGGCCGGCCATGCGTAGTCAAATAGAGAGATACGTAAACAGGCAGAATACGGCGCTGCAGTCGGCAACGCCTATATAGGACAACAAGTGCCTGGCGCAGTTGTTAGATCGGTTACTGCTACTGCACTAACAGGTTATCAAGATTTAAGTCAATTTGAACGTGGTGTTATAGTCGGCGCCCGAGGGATGAGTAGCAATAAGGTGGGATTTTCACGAGTGTGGCGTGAATATCAGGAATCCGGTAAAACACCAAATCTCAGACATCGCTGCGGCAGAAAGAAGTTCCTGCAAGAAGGCGACCAACGACGAATGGAGAGAATCGTTCTGCGTGGCAGAAGTGCAACGATTCTGCAAGTTGCTGCATATTTCAGTATTGGGCCATCAACAAGTGTCAGCGTGCGAAACATTCAACGAAACATCAATGATATGGGTTTTCGAAGCCGAAGGCCCAATGGCGTACCCTTGATGACCGCACGACACAAAGCTTTACGCCTCGCCTGGGCCCGTCAACAGTGACATTGGACTGTTGATGACTGGAAACATGTTGCCTGGCCGAACGAGTTTCGTTTTAAATTGTATCGATCGGATGGATGCGTAAGAGGATGGAGACAACCTCACGAACCAATGGACCCTGCATGTCAGCAGGGGACTGTTCAAGCTGGTGGTAGCTCTGTAATGGTGTGGAGCGTTTGGAGTTGTAGTCATATGGGATCCCTGATACGTCTATATACGACGCTGACAGGTGACACGTACGTAAGCATCCTGTCTGATCACCTGCATCCCCTCATTTACATTGTGCATTATGTCGGACTTGGGCAGTTCCAGCGGGGCATTGCTACAGAACAGCTACATAGAGGATCCAGGAACAATGATGTGAGTTTAAGCATCTCCGCTGGCAACCAAACTCTCCAGACATGGACATTATTGAGCGTATCTGGGACGCCCCCCCCCCCCCCCACTCCCCCATACTCTTACGGATTTAGGGACAGCGCTGCAAGATTCATGGTGTCATTTTCCTCGAGCACTACTTCAGACATTAGTCGAGTCCATGCCGCGTCGTGTTTCGGCACTTCTGTGTGTTCACGGGGACCCTACACGATATTAGTCTTGTGCACCCGTTTTTCTGGCTAATTCAGTACATTTTTTTTTTATAGGTATAAATTCCTTTCACATCAGCTACTATCATTATCGTTATTATTGTCATTATTATTATTACAGTTATTATTATTATTATTATTATTATTATTATGCTTATTTGTGGCAGCAGCAGCAGCAGTAGGAGAAGTACTGCCACTGTTACGTTTATTAATTCGTAGTCGTTATTATTGACTCACATTGTCTTTATGGAAACTCAAAAAATTCTAATACTATCCGTTATCTTGATATTTTTATATCTTTGGTAATTATGACGTAAAAAAGTACTTTACGTGTGAAACCCTGGTCCGATGTAAGAGAGGGCCTGATAGTCGTAATCAAATAAAGTTAAGTGAGTGAATAAATTTCCAAGAATGTAGTATGCGTCATGGCTATATGACGTTTGTTGCAGTCCACCATTTTAATGGATAGCAGCGTGTATCCAACGAACCAACAGAGTAGACATCAGTAGGACAGTAGTTGTGTCCTGTTATATCTTCGCATTAAAAGAGTAAGAGAAATGTATCAGATATAGTGACTGTGTTTCGTTCGTGGAAGTAAATGCGACTGCCAGATATAGAGGGAAACAATGTGGATCCCTGGGGGCTGGTGGAAATTGACTCTTTCTTGTATTTGGTACTAATAATCGAAGTCGACAGAAGACGAAAGATTTAGAAAGTATTTAGATGGGAGGAATATGCGGGGATAGATGAGGTAAAGTATCAAAAGGAAAATTAGGGGAGTAACCATAGGTGCTTCCTATCAAATTTGTGTACAGTATATGGTATATGTATGTGTTCATTCTGGTCTTGGAAGGAAATACTTTACTTTTACTTTTACTTTTAAGGGCTCCTTCACCGTTCATTAACTGCCAGGTATTCTCTTTCGCTAGCTTTCACCATGATGGCAATCTTCCTCTTTCAGATCTCTCTTCCTCATTGCTCCAATTTCTCCCGTTCTCCATGTTAATCCCGCCCATTCACGCTTACTTCATCCTGGCGGCGACCGTTCCACGATAGCTTTTGGCCATCGTCCTCACTCAGTTCGTTGTATATGGCCGTACCACTGAAGAGCTCTATTCTCACTTCTGGTTGTTCCATGTCCATTACCTCCTATTTCCTCATTTATTCTCCAATCTCACCTGGATGTCCTGGTTACGATCCTTAATATATACATCTCTACTACGTGCACTCTATCTGCTCTATGGCGCTCCCTCCGGGTCCATCCTTCTGCGCTGTTTGCAGAATCCTCTTCTTTCTTTCTTTTGACATTGTCCAGCTCCATGGAACTCCATTTAGCGTTTTAATTGCTGCTCTTGCCTGCTGAATCCAGCGTTCCACTTCTTCTCCACGGCTTCCCGAGGCATGGATAACCAGTCCTAAGTATTTAAACTGCTTTACAGCTTTAATAGTTCCCTGCAGCAGTACTGTATCCCTTCCATCTCCTCCCACTGCCAGATATTCTGTTTTACTCACATCTATTCTAAGGCCGCCACGTTCTAATGCTTCCATTAACTTCTTCAGCTGCCCGGAGTAGCCGAGCGGTTCTAGGCACTTCAGTCTGGACCTGCGCGACCGCTACGGTCGCAGGTTGGAATCCTGCCTCGGGCATGGATGTGTGTGATGTCCTTAGGTTAGTTAGGTTTAAGTAGTTGTAAGTTCTAGGGGTCTGATGACCTCAGATGTTAAGTCCCATAGTGCTCAGAGCCATTTGAGCCATTTTTTAACTTCTTCATCATATACTTGACATCCTTTCTACTTTGCGCTATCAGTACCTGATCATCGGCAAATAATAATGAGCAAATGTTACTATGCTGGAAAGTAAATCCGCTATCTCCGCACAACTGATTCCACCGTTCCTGTATATATTTCGTATATATTTTAAACAGGGTAGGCGTCACACTCCAGCCTTGTCTAAGTCCTTTCGATGCTTGAAATGTCTCATTCAACTTTCTCCTGCTTTAATTGCTGCGTACAATTGGTGATATAATCTTTGAATTAGGGATATCTGTTGTGCTTCTACACCTATATACTCCATCGATTTCCATTGTTCTTTGACGGGTACAGAATCATACGCTTCTTCTGAATCCACAATTATTAGGTGTACTTCCTGATCCTTCGAATACACCTTCTCATCACTACAAATACCATCTATACAAGATCGTCCAAAAGTAGAAAATGCATGTTTCTCTCGCATCTTTCCAGGAATCCTGTTTTCCACCGAGCGAGGTGGCGCATTGGTTAGCGCACTGGACTCGCATTCGGGAGGACGACGGTTCAATCCCGCGTCCGGTCATCCTGATTTAGTTTTTCCGTGATTTCCCTAAATCGCTCAAGGCAAATGCCGGGATGGTTTCTCTGAAAGGGCACGGCCGACTTCCTTCCCCGTCCTTCCCTGATCCCAGGAGACCGATGACCTCGCAGTTTGGTCTCTTCCCACAAACAACCCAACCCAACCCCCTGTTTTCCAGTACAGTGCTAAAACGTCTGTCACTAGAAACCATGACACTAATAGCTTCCTCCGCCGGTTCCGTAATTGACTGTTTCAGGAACCGTGGAGCTCATTAGCACTTTAGTCTTCTTCCACTACATCCAATCTTAGGTTCAATCTGTGCTGAAACAATGTTTTCACACTTTCTTCATGTAGCAGAGTTATCCTATAACTTGGATCCTCTGTAGCTGTACTTCCAGCATCCTCCTCATTCCCCCTCCAGTTTCATCCTGGTCTTAAGCGGAAAAGCGATTTTTAAGTAACTATAAAATGATCGGAGCAACACTCTATTTCTCGTTTTCCCTTACATATTGCACCTTAATTACTCGCTGCCTCCGCAGCAAAGCTAATGATAATAGTAGAAGCAGCTATGATGTTATTCGCCGATGGACCTTAATAGACGAAGATCCTTCCAAATTAAATTGGAGTCGCAATGGGATAAACAATAAAACGCTCCGGCTACAGTCCTTTCGTGATCGGCACGCTACAGATGTTGCCTGCATCACGGAGACGCATCTATTGCCGACCGACGGATTTGAGGTGCGCAATTACTCAGTCCACAGGGTCGATGGACAAAACCGCCCAGGCGGAGGAGTTGCGGTCCTCGTGAGGCAAAGGATTTGCCACCGAACAATCGACATACCAAACTTGGTCACGGTCGAGGCGGCTGGGATAGAACTAAAAGTAGGCAACCAAGTATTTAAAATAATATCGGCCTATAAACCATAGTAGCAGGGGATATGAACTCCAAGGATGGGCTGCGCCGCCGAAAACGGCAGTGGGCGGATATTGAGGCGATTTATCGATAGCGATCCCTCCTTGGGGGTAATCGCTCCCAATGAACCGACTCATATCCCATTTCCAACACAGCACAGGCCAGATATCTTGGATGTGTAAGGGCCTGACATGGAGGGCTGCGGCAACAGTTCACTATGAGCTGGACTCCGACCACAACCCATTTATCCTGGAATGTGTCAATGTCGAAGACCAAATACGGAGGATGGCAAAAGCAAACATAATTACTAACTGGGAACAATATAACGCCCTGGTAGAACATCATCTGGAGGACATACCGCAAATGCGGAACGAGGAAGAGGTGGATACGCTCGTAGCGTACGGTACTTTAGAAACGTCCTCCGGACCTGTGCTCGGGAGACTAGCACCAGGCAAACAACCGAGCGTGGTGCCAGGGACCTGCCCCCTGATATCTGGGACCTGATAGTCGAGAAGTGGCGCGTGAGGAGGGACTTATAGACTTTTCACGATCCCGCCGATCGTCGTCTGCTTAGACGATTGGAAACTCAAGTAAAGCGAAGGTTACAGGAGCACAGAGGCCTCAGCTGGGAAGAACAGCTCAGAGAGAGAAGTATGGAAGATCATGAAAGCGCTGAAGGCTACACCCAGGGTAGAAAGGCCCCTCCGAGGAGAAAACGCATTAGCTTATGAACACGAGGAGAAGGCAGAAGTGTTAGCAACATCGCTGGAGTAACAATTCCGAACTCATGTTATCGACGATGACGTGAGTGATAGGCAGGCAGAAACAATAATCGGACGAGTGCCTCAGTGGAGACAAGAGAGGATAGAAACAGCATTTACGCCTCGCCTTGCCTGTGCATACATCAGATAGGTAGGGAGTAACAAATCCCCCGGTCCTGACGAGGTCCGTGTCCCTTGTAAGTAGGCTGTTTAGGTTTTCTTACGTTGGTAACGTCACCGCCACGTAGCGCTCTGTATGAAAATCACTGGCTGTGCTGCGTGCAGTCTGTGGCTAGTCTGCATTGTTGTCTGCCATTGTAGTGTTGGGCAGCTGGATGCTAACAGCGTGTAGCGTTGTGCAGTTGGAGGTGAGCCGCCAGCAGTGGTGGATGTGGGGAGTGAGATGGCGGAGTTTAGAGAACGGATGATTTGGACAGAGACAGTAAATTTGTAATGTTGGATATCATGGACTGATATAGATATTATGATTTGTGAACACTATTAAGGTAAATACATTGTTTGTTCTCAATCAAAATCTTTATTTTCCTAACTATGCCTATCAGTAGTTAGTGCCTTCAGTAGTTTGAATATTTTATTTAGCTGGCAGTATTGGCGCTCGCTGTATTGCAGTAGTTCGAGTAACGAAGGTTTTTGTGAGGTAAGTGATTCGTGAAAGGTATAGGTTAATGTTAGTCAGGGCCATTCTTTTATAGGGATTATTAAAAGTCAGATTGCGCTGCGCTAAAAAATATTGTGTGTCACTTTAAGCAACGTCATGTATAATTTTTCTAAGATTGTGTGTCAGTTTAAGCACAGTCATGTATAATTTTTCTAAGGGGACGTTTCACCCTCACCTAAAACACCTTCCTCCTACCGCAATCACTCACCTCACCACCATATAAGACCAATGCCTTTCCCTAACCTACTTCCCAACCACATGGGAAACAGCTCAGGTTGTAACCCTACCTAAGCCCAATAAAAACCCCATCCTACCCGAGAGCTGCAGACCCATTTCATTCCTGTGCTTTTTGGGGAAAGTACTGGAGTGTCTTATCCATGGAGACCTTACCTAATTCCTGAGAGACAGTAACATAATTACCCCTGAGCAGTTTGGCTTCCGTTCTGAACATAATACTGTCCATCAATCCCTACGACTGGTGGAACACATATGCAAGGCGAGAGACATAAAACATAGCACAGGAGCGGTATTTCTCGACATCGAGAAAGCGTTTGACATAGTCTGGCATGATGGCTTGATATATAAATTTAGACATTCCAGGACACATAATACGCATAATTGACTCGTTCCTGGCAGGGAGACAGTTCTCTGTTAGGTTCGGCAATCATGTTAGTAACCTCAGGGATGCTGTGGCCACGGTCCCATAGGGGTCAGTTCTGGGCCCCTTACTATACTCGCTGTTTACAAATGACATACCAAAACTGGCAGGCAACGGACTGGCGCTATACACTGACGATACAGCGGTATATAAAAGCAACCTCAACTTCATAGTGAGGAAACTGCAAGAACACCACGACGAAATAGTAAGATGGTGTAACACATGGAAAATTAAAATAAATCCAGGGAAAACAGTAGCAATAATGATCACCAGAAAGTTAACTCCCCCAAGCAGGCAGATCTCTGTTGCAGGCATTAACATCGATTGGAGCGACTCAGCAACTTACCTAGGATTAGAATTAGATAAAAGCTGACTTTTGGGAAACAAATAGAAAGGGCCAGGCACAAAGGCAGTGCAACATTTAATCGGCTGTACCCGCTCCTAAAGGGTGGGGGGTTGCCAGTAGCAACGAAGCTGTGACTGTACAGAGCTGTTATCCTCCCCACTATATTATATGCTTCAGAAGTTTGGTCAATTGTGGCAGACATCCATTTGAACAAACTTCAAATTCTCCAAAATCGCATCCTCCGTACCATAGCAGAAGCCGATAGATATACGCCCAATACACATATCAGAGAATTATTACATGAACCATCCATCCTCACACACATTAAAAGAAAATCGAAAACTTTCTATGAAAGGATTTCGACCCAACCAACTAATTCATCAGCTAGGCACAGAATACCCCAACGCTACAAATAATAGACCAATATCCACAATAACCAGGCAATTTAGGGAATAACAGATAAAGACATACAGTCATACATACAAACAATCACCTCGACAAATCAATAAAAGCTAACCTCAATCACTCATTAGCCATGCTAGAAGTAAGACGGGCAAAGCCCTGTTTTGCTTCAAATGGAAATAAATATAGATAGCAGAACTCCCTCCGCCGTATTACAAGGACTACAATTGATTTTACGGACTAGCCCAGTTGTACATACATATTTCTTTATGCTTGAATTGTCCATAATAATAGCACACCTCTGAACCTTACAGAAGTTAATCAACCTCTTTCCATTATCAATTTCTATATCCTCTCCCCACGATCCTACGATGTCTGATTTAATCTTTTTCCCAATTCGTACATTTAAATCCCCCATTACTAACATTTCACGTCCATCTGGACATTCATCAACCACTTCTTGTAAGTCGTCGTAGAAATCACTCCTTTCTCGACTGACGCATCTTCGTTAGGAGCATACACCCCTGTTAATTCCAATTTTATTTCATGAATTTTTATTGTTACACTGATTATCCTTTCAATCACTTCTTTCCAATTAATTATTCCTTATTTCCATTTTCTTTTTGTAAGAACTGTTATTCATGATTTTACTCTTTTTTTCCACCCCACTTCAAAATAGAATATATTCTCCAATTGAAACTTCCTGCCAGATTAAATCTGTGTGCCAGATCGAGACTCGAACTCGACGCGTCTGCCTTTCGCGAGCAAGTGCTCTACCCTCTGAGCTACCCAAGCACGACTCACGACCCGTCCTCACAACTTTATTTCTGCCAGTACCTCGTCTCGCAGAGCATTTGCCTGCGAAAGTCAAAGGTCCCCTCTACCCTCTGAGCTACCCAAGCACGACTCACGACCCGTCCTCACAACTTTATTTCTGCCAGTACCTCGTCTCGCAGAGCATTTGCCTGCGAAAGTCAAAGGTCCCGAGTTCGAGTCTCAGTCCGGCACACAGTTTTAATCTGGCAGGACGTTTCATATCAGCGCACACTCCACTGCAGATTGAAAATCTCATTCTGTACTCTCAAATTAGTTCTTGTCCAGATCTTTTCATTCTCGTTTATTTCGTTACCAGAGTGTCCATTTTCAGTACTTCCATTTCTTTAATTATATTCTGAATTTTTTCTACTAACCCCTGGACATTCCATGTTCCACAAATCAGAGCCATTACTCTTAACAAGCGTCACTTCCTTTTGACCCACAAAGTTTTTTTTATTTTTTTGGGAAACGTAGCAAAACGTGTTTTTACCCGAGTGGTATGCCAGCCCCCGATGAACCCCCAACCTGTAGGACTGGGTGTTCTCCTTAGGGTTTACTCCTCGAAAGAGGTTGCCTTTTCTAAGGCTCCCCACCCTACGGCTCCCTACCTTACGCTACCACTTCAACAAAAGGAAAACTCAGGATTGGATAAAGGTAAAGATGAGACGCTGTGAGGCACTTTTTGTCTGGATCCTCTGCAAGAGGCCTGTCCTGCATGGAAGACCCTACCGGTAGCTGCACTGCTGCCAGACAGCGATCGACTGCGGAAAGAAGTGACTTTAGTAAACTGGCCAAGAGATAACATTTGGGATTCTAAACAGAAGCTTGAAGCGAAATGGACTTCATAGCGTTCCTGGATTCGAAGGAGATTGTGCTCGTAGATGTTCAAGGTTGCAGAAGTCCAGACGATGTTAGCAAAAATCTGTAAACCGCAGTTTTCAGTCGCATCTTCGACTCTTGCAAGTTAATAAATTTTATTGTTTATTCATCTCGTTCGTATTTTAATTTCGGTAAAGAGTCGTTCTAGCAAGCTACTGGTGTCACTATGTGTCTGCTAAATCAATGGACCAAAGACCAAGGACGATACAGAGCCTATACTAACGCAGCATAGCTAAAGATTATTTGAATAACCAGTGAAGAAACATGGGAGAGAGGCCGTGTGGTGGTTTCCTTCGTCTGCCAGCAAAGATGTTTATGAGTTACGCTCTCTTGTAGTTAGTATCTCAGACAAGCCGTCTGCCTCTGCCTATCTAATATTTTCCATCTGCCTCAACTCCCTTTATAGCTCCGCATTCACCCTATAATATCATTGCCGCTGTTGTAAAGTATTTTCGGTCACACACCCCTGTCACACACGCAACTGGTATGTGGTATAACTACATAGATATTGACGGTTTCTTTTATAAATCCTAAACTGCAATAAACGCAGACGTTTTCTTTTAATTTATAATATTATTTGTGTAGATAGCGAGTTATAAAATGATATGACCGGTTTTTATTGTGTTAACAACCATCTTAGGGTCATAAAATGTCGTTACAGAGTGTAACAAGTCACATGTTGTACAGTCAAGTATTGAGTGATTAAATTTAATATCTGTACAACATATGATGTGTTGGAGCCTGTAAGGATATTTTACGGACTAAAGATGATTGCTAGCAAAACCGAAAACGATCACATTATTTTATTACTTGCGATCCGGACAAAACAATGTTATACTGCAAATTAAGATCACTTTTCCACATTCCTTGCCATCTCTAGTCTGATAGAATTATAGCTTTCAGTGGCCCCTAGCTGCATTATCTCCTCTATTCCAGCCACAACCCACTCGCCATCCTGTACAAACAAGCAGTAACTGTGCTAGTACAAATAATGCACACCTATCTCACATGATTTCTTGTATGAATTTTTTTTTATACTTGTAGTTCAATATTCAGCCTTAAGTGCAACATACCTGTGCTCGAACAAATGACACACATATATGTAACTTCTTGCAACTCGTTTTTAAAATCCTACATCTAGCTGTTATACTTATGGATTACTTTTTATCAAGCTGTTGTTACGCTTTATGCACGTTCAATAGCTAGCTAATTGTTATTGTATTTGTTGTTTGAAACTAATGCAGTTATGTGTGCTAAATATGAATCAGATATTCTAATTGCAACAAGTTATGTTCGTGCCCCATTTACCCTCCCGGATAGCCATGAGTGTTAAAGGGACGCTAGAAAACACTGTTTTATTTCATTTACAAAGTAATGAATCGTTTTGAATCACCCGCGAATTGGAGATACAATCTGAGACCAAAAAAAATAAAATAAAGCGATGCACCACAAAGGCATTATCCGAATGGGACGGAAATCGGTAGACGTAATGTATACGTACAAACAATGATTACTATTTCAGAAAAAAATGATAATTAGTTGAAGAGAAAGACATTGACAAATTGAACAAGTCAATAACACCTTGCTCTACTTTTGGCCCCTATGAAAGCAGTTATTCTGCTTGGCACTGTGGCTCAGTTCGAAGAAGGTCTCACCACTGAAGACAATGATTCTCCAGTCAGTGTCTGAAGACGTCCCGGACAGTGGTGAGACACCAACCTCAATGTCGCCCCCACACGGCCTTGGTGGTCTGGAGTGCCATCTCCTTTTCAAACCCTCTGGTTGTCTACCGCGGCACCCTTGCATCACAGCGGTATGTCGACGACATTCTAAGCCCCTTCCCCCATCCCCAGTTTTGTTGCCCTTCATGGTAAGCCACCCTGGGCTTACATTTCAGCAAGATAATGTCCGCCGTCTCACGGCGAGAGTTTCTGCTGTTTGCCTTCGTGCTTGCCAAACCCTATCTTGGCAGCAGCATCGCCGGAGCTCTCCTCTATTGAGAACGTTTGGAGCACTGTGGGTAGGGCCGTCCAACCAGCTCGGGATTTTTACAATCTGACGCGCCAATTGGATACACTTCAGCACAATATCTCTCAGGAGGACATCCAACAACTCCGTCAATCAATGTCAAGTCGAATAACTCCTTGCATAGGGGCCAGATGCGAACCAACGCATTATTGACTTACTCTATATGTGGAGCTCTTTCTGCCGAATAAACCAACCAATTTTCTGAAATTCTCATCATTCGTTTCTCTGTACATGTACATCACGTCTACCGATCTCCGTCCCATTCGGGTAATTCCATCAAGGTGTGGTGTTTTATCGTAGAGTGTAAAATGTTAATTATATGGCCTGTTCACAACTGTATTTTTCAAACCAATTAATCCGCTTTCACAATACCAAAGTATCCTCGACATTAATGAAGACAGAAACATCCGGAGGTGTTCAAGTTAAGCATCGAAATTGAAAGTTTACCTCAGTGGGAGTTGTACGAGGTGCATTCAAGTTCTAAGGCCTCCGATTTTTTTTCTAATTAACTACTCACCCGAAATCGATGAAATGGCGTTACTCCTCGACGTAATCGCCCTGCAGACGTACACATTTTTCACAACGCTGACGCCAATGTTCCATGGCAGCGGCGAAGGCTTTTTTAGGAGTCAGTTTTGACCACTGGAAAATCGCTAGGCAATAGCAGCACGGCTGGTGAATGTGCGGCCACGGAGAGTGTCTTTCATTGTTGGAAAAAGCCAAAAGTCACTAGGAGCCAGGTCAGGTGAGTAGGGAGCATGAGGAATCACTTCAAAGTTGTTATCACGAAGAAACTGTTGCGTAACGTTAGCTCGATGTGCGGGTGCGTTGTCTTGGTGAAACAGCACACGCGCAGCCCTTCCTGGACGTTTTTGTTGCTGTGCAGGAAGGAATTTGTTCTTCAAAACATTTTCGTAGGATGCACCTGTTACCGTAATGCCCTTTGGAACGCAATGGGTAAGGATTACGCCCTCGCTGTCCCAGAATATGGACACCATCAATTTTTCAGCACTGGCGGTTACCCGAAATTTTTTTGGGGGCGGTGAATCAGTGTGCTTCCATTGAGCTGACTGGCGCTTTGTTTCTGGATTGAAAAATGGCAGCCATGTCTCATCCATTGTCACAACCGACGAAAAGAAAGTCCCATTCATGTTGTCGTTGCGCGTCAACATTGCTTGGCAACATGCCACACGGGCAGCCATGTGGTCGTCCGTCAGCATTCGTGGCATCCACCAGGATGACACTTTTCGCATTTTCAGGTCGTCATGCAGGATTGTGTGCACAGAACCCACAGAAACGCCAACTCTGAGGCGATATCTTCAACAGTCATTCGGCGATCCCCCAAAACGATTCTCTCCACTTTCTTCATCATGTCGTCAGACCGGCTTGTGCGAGCCCGAGGTTGTTTCGGTTTGTTGCCACACGATGTTCTGCCTTCATTAAGCTGTCGCACCCACGAACGCACTTTCGACACATCCGTAACCCCATCACCACATGTCTCCTTCAACTGTCGATGAATTTCAATTGGTTTCACACCACGCAAATTCAGAAAACGAATGATTGCACGCTGTTCAAGTAAGGAAAACGTCGCCATTTTAAGTATTTAAAACACTTCTCATTCTCGCCGCTGGCGGTAAAATTCCATCTGCCGTACGGTGCTGCCATCTCTGGGACGTATTGAGAATGAACGCGGCCTCATTTTAAAATAACGCGCATGTTTCTATCTCTTTCCAGTCCAGAGAAAAAAAATCGGAGGCCTTAGAACTTGAATGCACCTCGTAGGTTGCCGGTAGCAGTTGTCCTAACGCAGCTAACTCGCTGGTCACATTTACAGATTTTGATTTTCCTTAACTGCGACAACATTAGGAAAATTTCATTATTCAGCAGTACGGAGCACATATTAACATAATGTCCCAGCTAATCGAAAGGGAGATTGACATTGGAAACAGATTCCGATTTTCATTGAGGATTTAAGGACACCAAATAGCTAAGGTCATCAAACCCCCAGCACAGAAGCAATGTAGCCATCCTGTCGGTATATAGACTAAATTCTGAGTGCAAGCATGAGAAAGTAGCGTATTTATGAGGCGGAATATTGGATCAGCCCAGTATTCACCTAGTAAGACGTGAGAACCTGCCAAGAAACCACATCCAGGATGGCCGTCGTCATTAATCCCCGAAGCGGAATCGATCCAGGACCAGCGTATCTCCCCATCCGGAAGTGGTCGTGTTAACACGCGCGGGTCGGAAAAAACACGACAGTCAATTAACTTGAATAAATCTGCTTCCTGCGCCTGCTGGTCGTCACATCCTGTTCTTCCATGTTCTGGTCTATTCACGCGATCAAAATTATTACCTCCCAAAATTAGAGAAGTGCATTTTGTATCGCCGAAGGGTTAAATTTTTGGGGAAACCAAACTAGGTGAAATGGATGGCAAATTCTGCAGCAGCCGTCTGAGTTTGCCATTATAAGACGTATTTTTATTACGTTTCAAGAAAAAAAGGTTATGTGAGCAACAAGTGAACAAGTAGCTGCTAGAGATGTTTTGTGTCAGCAAAAAATTAATCTCTACCATTTAACTATTATCGTTAGACATAAGAGAATAATTTAGAAAGATTAAAGACAACGCAAAGCGAAGGAAACAGAAAAAGTGAAATGTGAAGAAATCGCCTCAGATCTGAGGCAGCCGCAATGGCTTCCTGTGTATAAAGGATGCTAAGGCTATAAATGGCCAACGGCTCTCCCGCAGTGGTAACACCTGTTCCCGTCAGATCACCGAAGTTAATAGCTTTTGGCCTGGGATAGCGCCTTGCATGGGTCACCATCCGGTCTGCCGGGTGCTGTTGGCAAGCGGGATGCACTCAGCCCTTTGAGACAGACTGAGGAGCTACTTGATTGAGAAGTAGTGGCTCCGGTCTCGTAAACTGATATACGGCTGGGAGAGGGGTGTGCTGACCACATACCCTCTGTATCCACATCCAGTGACGCCTATGGGCTGAGGATGACACGGTGGTCGGTCAGTACCGTTGGGCCCTCATGTCCTGTTCGGCCTGAGTTTCGTTTAGGGGTATAAATGCAGATAACGCGACCAGTGGTGCTTTAGTACATATGAACTTCAATGTGTTAATTGTTGTTTCTCTGCATCTAACTTTCTTCTCGCAAACGCGTCACATACTTCATTCACTGATGTTTTCTGTACGGTCGTAGGTGCACCATTAAGTGGACTACGCCTGTCAGTATGGACTGACTGTTTTGCGTCCACACATAGACGTTACCACGAATGACAGGCTGCCCAGGGGAAAATAAACATTAATGGTTTGCTCTTGCCACGTGAGTTTGCACGTACAAACCAACCTAAAAGGTATTACTCCCAATAGCTATAACTAATAGTCTCCAAATGATGTAAATACTGATATAATGCTGTTCGGTGCAGAGTTCTCAGTCACCAATAGAAGTATCTGCACTTAGATCGCTTATATGCTGTATATATGATTGTTGTCACATACATAAAACTTCTATGTAGCAGGTCCTAAATGTATGAGAGCTAAGGTAGATAAATGTTATAACTGCGAAATGTAAGCGTTACTACTACACAAACTTATACAGTCATACTATTGTACACACATGCCCTAGGCAAGCGGACAAAGAGATGTTTCTCGTCTTTGAATGCGTGAAATTCAGTTACATTGACATTTATTGAATCAAGTAACATGTTTAGGAACTGCAGCTCAATATAGGTCGACAAACAAATCAATTAGTTGTAAAGATAATGCAGGACGTAAGCAATAACGACTATAGTTGGTAACGCTGATTAGGAAGCTATAAAACCAGAGGTAGAATCATGTTTTTAATATATGTACATCATTTATTAATTACTGCGACTGCTATAAGTTTTGAATTGCATGCTATAAGTTTTCATATAATACGTGTTAATAAAATGCTCATCAGAACTGTCATTATCTCTTTTTCTACAAAATTCTCTAAATGATCAATACCTGTCATGTCTAAGGTACGACTTGAGCTTCAGAAGATATTAGCCATTTTCTTTGTCATGAACTGAGTGTCGATACCGACGCTTATCTCTTCTACAGTACAGGTCTGGCATACTTTTGGTTGTGCAACGGGATTTGCATGAGCAAACGCGGAAAATGGACAAAAAAGAGGGTGTCTCTGAATAATCGCTCCTCACCTCCCTGCCCGCCCACCCCCCTCCTCAACCCTCATCATTTTCGCGCATCCAGGGCAGAATTGTGGGTGGTAACAGTGTGAAAATCACCCTCAGCAACACCAATTCCGCTTGAAGTCAAAATTTTAATCTTGTTTCTTTTGTCAACGCTCCGTATCAAGGGCCTGGGCCCATACTAAGATTAACAAAGCAAAGGTGATGGGATGTAGTTGAATTTAATGAAGCGATCTTGAGCGACTGAGCTTGGGAAGTTGGACAATACAAGTTATAGATAAGTTCTGTCATTTGAACAACGAAGTACTTCTTGATAGCAGAGATAGAAAAGACCTAAAATGTGGATCGGCAATAGCAATGTAAAGAGTTTATAAACAAGATAAATTTATTAACACAGAATACAAATTTAAATGTTAAGTTTTTGGTGGAAGTGTTTCACTGAAGAGCAACCTTGTCCAGAATCTAACGAAAGACGATAAACGATTCAGATGATAATCAGACAAGAAGAGAACAGATTGTACATTACGGTTCAGAGTCCGCTTAAATCTTAGGGTAAAGGGAGATTCTGTTTTATAATATAACCACCTCATGATCAGCCCGTTGATTCCGCAACCATCAACCATTTTTTCCTCTTCGTCACTGAAATTTCCAACTTTATAAAGAATAGTAAGTCTGAGAATTTCATTTCTCTGACGTCAAATATCAGGAACCTTTACTTTGCTTCTCCAACGATGTCCGTCCAATAATTTAGTGTGTACATGTGCGAAATTTTCCCCACTTACTTTTGCTTTCTCCACTAAACCAAAATCACTATCATTAGGTAAGTAAAAATGTCCTGATAACAAGAATTCGTAATAAGTGGCTGAGGCTTCACGTTCGCATCTTGAGATAACTTCATGAGAGACAATGCCATTTTTTGGCTTGTACATTAGTCTGAATATAAGATTATTTTATTACATGTGGAGATTACACACCCTTATAGATCTAGCTCCAGTCCTTAAAAAATATTTGTAGCTGATGCTTTTAGGATTTCCGGAACCAACTCTTGTCCGAGACCTCATAATCGGACCTGACTGGACAAGTCCCTGAAGATACACATTTTGCCGACTGTGATCATTAGGTTTTCAAAAGCAGCGAAATATGTTTTCTCTCTCATTTTTTTAAAGTGATTGCAGAAAGCGTAGTTAAGCAGGGAGGCTTTTAGCCGCAACGCTTGGGCCCTTCCTTGTGATAACCTCCTGCCCACAGTTCCACTGGCGCTGCCTAATGCTCCTCTTCTACTCCTCAGGATGTCGACAACGTGTTCTTCCTCTGCTCTCTGCTCCCTGTTGATTGAAGACATTATATTCAGCTGCTGCAGGAATACCATCTCCCTCAGCAGTTGCGACCTCTGCTATATTAGAAGCAAATTGTGCTAATACGACTTACAAAGACTGCGACACTACCGTAAAATATTGTTATATTACATTTAAACGCAACAGCCCATACTTTTAAATCGTTGTTCAATTTCCACTTGTCAAACTTTCAAAAAGTAATTATTAGATAACCTGAGCTAGGACGCTAATACTCAGAGGCTTTATCTTCTATATCTTCAGATGAATCACTCATAATCATCAGTCCGCTTTAATTAGAGCTCACATACCAATGAAACAAAGCATGCAAACAGTGAGTTTGGAAATATTTCATCGTACTTTGTACAAAAGACTGCTCCATTCCAAGCTCAACAGTGTTGGCTCTGAGCACTATGGGACTTAACATCTGAACTCATCAGTCCCCTATAGTTAGAACTACTTCAACGTAACTAACCTAAGGACATCACACACATCCACGCCTGAAGCAGGATTCGAACCTGCGACCGTAGCAGCAGCGCGGCTTCAGAGTGAAGCGCCTAGAACCGCTCGGCCACAACGGCCGACTCAACGGTGTTGCCAATCCTAGTTATCTATAATATCTGGAGATGATTCTTTTATGTTCTGAAAGCAGCTTCATAAATAAAACGAAAAGCGAAATAAGTCCAAATTGACCAAAAATGAACTTGGTTCCCCCGTGATCTGAACGCCCCATGTAATTGTGTCGTTTAAACGCAAATTCTAAGAAATTTCTTCTGCAGTGCCGAAATTTCTTTTGACGAGGAATGTACTCTTTGCCTGTATCAGTCCACTGTTTACGTCCCTATTGCTTAATTCCTCGTGTGTTATTTTACTTTCAAAGTAGGGGAGGTATTTCACGACGTCTACTTCGTTGTCCCAATGCTGGTAAATTTGTCACTAATTATATTTCTGCTACTGTTCGTTACTTAAGTATTTCTTCAGTTCAATCGCAATCCAAAGTGTGTGTTCATTATACTGTTCATTCAATTCAACAGTTGCTGCAATTAATCCTCAGTTTCACTGACAATAGGAAGGTCATCAGCGAATTTTTACGCTGAATTTTGATCTACCCTGAAACAATCTATTATTTCCGCTATTCCTTCCTCTATATGCAAACTGAACAACTGGGCCGAAGGATACTGCACCCTTGTTCATGTCGAGTATTTCTTTCTTAATCTTTTTTGGAATTCTTGTCATTCCATCTAGATTCCTTTACATATTGTACTCGATATCCATAAAGTCCACTACCACATCGATAACTCATAACTTGGAGACCATAGGAGATGGAGCATCGTGATTTGCTGTGAAACCTACAGCAGATCTCTATTTTTTTCCTTGTATGCCCGAATGTCAGCGTGTGCCCCACTCGTAGCTCGTAGAACATAAAGGCAGATATTCGAATACTGCTCACGTGCGGCCAGCATTGCTGGATCAACAGATATGATTGCTTCATTGATTCGTGCACGAAGGATGATTCATTGGTGGTGTGTACGCGCTCATCTTGAGGTGTCCGATAGCGTGGCAATGTGTGATATTAGATGGAATTGTCACGACCCATCCACCTCGCAGGAAATTGTCGTTCAGCATATCCTGCATTTTCAATGTGGTGATACAGTATAATGCGGAAAGGCAGTGGACGGCTGCAGCTCTTCGGATCTACATCTACATCTACGTCTACGTGATAGCTATTCACAATAAAGTGCCTGCCAGAGGGTTCAATGAACCACCTTGAAGCTGTCTCTCTACTGGTCCACTGTCGAACGGCACACGGAAAAAACGAGCGCATAAATATTTCTGTGCGAGCCCTGATTTCTCTTATTTTATCGTGATGATCATTTCTCCCTATGTAGGTGGATGCCAACAGAATGTTTTCGCAATTGGAGGAAAAAACTGGTGATTGAAATTTCTTGAGAAGATACCGGCGCAACGAAAAACGCCTATGTTTTAATGATTGCCTCTCCAATTCTCGTATCTTGTCTGTGGCACTATGTCCCCTATTTCGCGATAATACGAAACGAGCTGCCCTTCTTTGTACTTTTTCGATGTCATCCGCCAGTCCCACCTGATCCAGATCCCACACCGCACAGCAATACTCCAGAATAGGGCGCACAAGCGTGGTGTGAGAGGTATCTTCAATGGACCTGTTGCACCTTCTAAGTGTTTGCTCTACCCACAATATTAACTAGCTGATAGTTCCAATTTAGGGCATTTGTAACTGTAATCCATAGGTATTTAGTTGAATTTACAGCCTTCAGATTTGTGTGACTTATCGCGTAATAGAAATTTAGCTGATTTCTTTTAGTACTCATGTGAATAACTTCAAACTTTTCCTTATTCAGGGTCAGGGTGCTAGCGAGAACTGTTCTGAGCACGTCCAGGTATACATTTACCGTTATGGTTTCCTCTGCGAAGAAAATATAGGTCTGAGACCCTATCGCGTATTGTGCAAAACCAAAGACTAATCTTTGGACAATCACGGATGCACTCACGTGTGTTGTGTGGATTCTTGGAGGTTCAAATGTGTCCCACAACGTGGAAAATTGCTTTATTTGAAGTCATATACTTTTTCAGGTAGTCAGTAACAGCATCTATGGAGGCCAACTAGGAACACGCCAGTGCATACTACACAGGACAATCGTTCGGCTGTTATGCTTAGACCATGCGCACTTCGGTCGCAAAAGGCGTAATCGCTTGTATACGGTGATTCCGTGATGACGTTACAAACTTTCAGCGATGATGAGAAGAGTAAGTAGATCAACAGATCTGATAAAAACGGACTCTGAAGTGGGTGATATACACGGCACCTTCTCCTGGCCTGTAGCCATTGTGATGCACTGCAACAGAGGAAAAAAACTATGAGATATGCTAAACGCTTTGCAACAAACCGCGGACTCTGTCTCTATCACTTTCCAAATTATGAATTTTAGAAATGCTATAGGGATTTATAGACACCTTGTATATTACCCGTCATAATTATACAAAACTACTTAAGAAAATTGGATTTATCCGGTCGGTGTGGCCGAGTGGTTCTAGGCGCTTCAGTTCGGAACCGCGCTGCTGCTACGGTCGCAGGTTCGAATCCTGGACATGGCTGTGTGTGATGTCCTTAGGTTGGATAGGTTTAAGTAGTTCTAAGTCTAGGAATTTACTTACCTGGGAACCAAAATCACAAGAGATGGTAGAAGCCGGAAAGAAATTGCGACCAGAATACAAAAGACCAAAATTGCATTTAATCGGAGAAGGAACTTAGTCACCAGCAACAACATCAGTCTGAAAATAAGGAAACGTATCATGAAAGATTTCGTTTGTAGTGTGGCCCTATACGGATGTGAAATTTTGACAACTGGAAGAGAAGAGAGGAGACGGCTAGAGGCCTCGGAGATGTCTTGCTATAGAAGGATGATGAAGATCACCTAAAGAGACAAAGTAACAAATGAAGAGGTGCTTAGAAGAGTACAGGAAACCAGATCTCTATGGAGGCACATCCAAACAAGAAGAGACAAACTTGTAGGGCACATGCTACGACACAACAACATCATTGAAACAATAGCAGAAGGAGCTATTGAGGGAAGGAATCGGCAGGGGCGACCAAGGATATCATACGTGCAACAGGTCGTGAATGACGTTGGATGTAACACGTACGTGGAAACGAAGAGGCAGGGAAAAAGAAAAGAGGAATGGCGCTCTACTGCAACCCAACCTCAGGTTTGAACCCCGTAGAAGAAAAGAAAAAAGTATAGGGGACTGATGCCCTCAGCTGTTCAGTCCCATAGTGCTTAGAGCGATTTGTTCTATTTTTTTTTAATTGGATTTACCAACAAACGCATTTGCTGAGAGTGCTATCACATTTTGTGTGCTTGTCGGCAGTCGTCCGTCCCTGTGAGCGCGCCTGTCGCCCCGCTGCCCTTGGCGGGGTTTCTGCAGCCAACAAGTGTGGGAGCGAGAGGCAACAGGTAGTCTGCTGGTGCGACGCGGCCGCCCTTATCTGGATGGACGGCACGGCCGTGGCGTGCGCGCTGCTCGCCGCCGCCGCCTACTACAACACGCTGGACGCCGGCTTCGTCTACGACGACAGGTACGTCGCTTCACCACCTGGTGTAGTCTACCCACGTGTACACAGTTTGTTGCGAAAAAGTGACATGTGGTACAGACAGAAAGTCTGTATCACTCGTTTCCATAATATTTCACTGAAATCGTGCATTATAAGCGATAATAAAGCGACATACAAGTACCGAGCGAGGTGGCGCAGTGGTTACCACACTCATTCGGAGGGACGTGGGCTTGTACAGTTTTTCGTGATTTCCCTAAATCGCTTCACGCAAGTGCCGAGATGGTTCCTTTGAAAGGTCACGGCCGATTTCCTTCTCCATCCTTCCCTAATCCGATGGAACCGATGACCTCGCTGTTTATTTTCCCCTCCCCCAAATCAATCAACCAATCAACCAACCAACGTCGAATTGTTTCAAGCAACAAGCATACTCATGTCGCTGGCCGATGTGGCCGAGCGGTTCTAGGCGCTTCAGTCCGGAACCGCGCGACCGCTACGGTCGCAGGTTCGAATCCTGCCTCGGGCATGGATGTGTGTGATGTCCTTAGGTTTAAGGGGTGTAGGACGTCAAACGGGACGACTTGGAGCAGGAGAGGCACCAGAGGACATTTTAATTTCACTGTCTATACTTTTACGAATAAATTCATAAAACTTTGTCCAAATGACCAGAAAGGATTCAGGATTTACACTCATAGCAGTGGAAGTTGTAAAATATAAGAATTTTTTTTGCATTTGAAATTTGATTTTTTTTCACTTACCATTGGCTGCATTTGTTGCTATAGGTACACTTTTCTTCATAAGTAAGGGAGATTCTTCGATGAATTTTGCACAGCATACAAACCATACTTACAGGTGTATCAAACTCTAGAATTTTCCAAATCTATTGGAAACTGTGGTAAAAATTGCATATAAAATTTGAGTTTTTTCTAAACGTGAAGTTTAAAATGTAACAGCACCTTCATTTTTTCATAAATTAAATAATTTCTAGAGTTTCATACACCTGTAAGTACGGTTTGTATACTGTGCAAAATTCATCGAAGAATCTTTCTTACTTATGAAGAAACGTGTACCTATAGCAACAAACGCAGCCAATAGTAAGCGAAAAAATGGTAAACTTTGACATGTACAACAAAATTAATTTTGTTATGTTTTTGAACTTCCACTGCTATGAGTGTGAATCCCGAATCCTTCCTGGTCATGCTGACAAAGTTTTATGAATTTATTCGTAAAAGTATAGACAATGGGAATTAAAAAGTCCTGTGGTGTCTCTCCTGCTCCAAGACGGCCCGTTTAACGTCCTACCCCCCTTAAGTAGTTCTAAGTTCTAGGGGACTGATGAACTCAGATATTAAGTCCCTTTGTGCTCAGAGCCATTTGAACCATTTTGAATCACACTCATGTCGCTATACATATGAGATACGAGGGACGTCCAATGAGTAACGCAATAGATTTTTTTCTGAAATTACATCGTTTTATTCAGGATTCCAATGCTCCATACTCTTCCCCGCTCTTTTGGCTACAAAAATCTATTTCTTAATACAATATCCGTTGAATACCGCGGCGTTACGCCACCTTACTGGACGGGCCTGTTTGCCCATATGGTAACACCCAACAGGTCGACGTCGCAGCCGACGTCTTGCTGCATCAGGAGCCTCCCCTTCATCCAAATACCGCTTCCCACGGAATGCATCGTTCATTGGAATAAACTGATGGAAGTCGGAGGTGCAACATCGGGCACACACCTTTGACTAACCCAAGTGATGGACGTGTGTGTCAGCACAACCGAGAGAGACTTCCGACTGACCAGCGAGGTGTTTGTGACCCGTCGATCGCCTCGAATGAGAGTGTCCGCACGTTCCAGTACTGCCAGAGTCACAGCTATGAGCGGCAGGCCAGATTTGCACGACCTTGTTGTGGTGATGCCAGACTCCGCGTCCAACAACTCACCGTGCTTTAGTTCACTGCTAGGTCTCCGTAGACATTCTGCAAGTGCCTATGAATATCTTCGATGCTGTGGTTTTCCACCAAAAGAAATTCAATGGCAGCTCTCTGCTTCGAACACACCTCTGGTACACAGGTCATTTTTAAAGCTACGAATGGTGCCGCACCTATTGAAAATTCATGAAACTATAGGCGCTGAATCGGGTATATTCCACACTGCCCCACATCAAAGTCTGCAATATTTCCACAGAAAATTGGAGGGAAAACATGTGTTACATTATTTATTGAACGGCCTTCGCATTTCTATTACTGAGTGACATACAGAAATACAAAGCTGCAACAGTCCACAGATGGTACAGGTACAGAAACGCAGTGCGTTGTAAGTCATAGAGTATCACCAGATTACATGGCGAATCAAAACTGTAGGAAATATGTATGTAGGTGTGTATGCGACAAGAACTTTCTTTCAAAAACACAGCCTTATTTAAAAAACTTTTGCAAGTAAATTTTAGCTTAACAGCTTAAGATGTTCTGATAGTCCGTCCACTGAGTCAAAGTTCTCTAAACTTCGACCACCCGAGGGTAGATGATAGTAAAAGTAACTGACCATCAGAGACAAAGATATCGACAGGAGTGCCCCAGGGAAGTGAGACAGGACTACTCTTGTTCTCCATACACATCAATCGTTTGACAGATATTGTGAGCAGCCTGTTTGCTGATGACACTGTAGTGCTCGGGAAAGCGTTGTGGCTGAGTGTTCGAGGACGCAGCATGACTGAAACTGAATTTCTATTTGGCGTGATGAATGGCAGAATTCTCTACAAATTGACAGGCAATAAAAAATGCAAACGAGTAAGGAAAACATTTCTGCAATGCTCGAATACAATATTAGCGTTGTGCCGCTCTACACAGTGATGGCGACCAAATATCTAGGCGTAATGTTGCGAAGTGACATGAAGCGGAACGAACACGCTTGGTAGGTTTTAGGATGGTGAATGGATGGCTTCAGTTTATTTGGTGGATTCGAGGAAAGTGACACACATCCATGTAAGAGACCGCGTACAGAACACTCAAAAGTCTATGAGTTGGATAAAAAGTAGCGGCAACACAGTTATAATTCATACCAGACTTCACTGACATACATTCACGGTATTACGTCCCCTCAATATAATCGCCTCGATCAGCTTCCCGCACTCGGATGGAAGACACCGTACACCATCAACACATTCATTAAGGATCACCCTATGACACAGGCGATGTCCTCTCTTGTGTTGTTGCGTATGCTACGAAGAGTTACCTTCATCATGACGAACAGCTCGTAATAGCATCAACTGATGTCGGATGAATACAGTGGATATTCCAGTACCTTCCACCTCCACGTACGCAGCAGCTTTTGCACGGGATTCTCCGCCTGGCATCGTGCATTGTCATGAAGGATGATTGGATGTAGTGAAGAAGGAAACACTGTTCTGAGCTCCGATCATGTGCCAGTCAGGATCCACGCACGTTTTTCATGTTTCCAAAACATACTTTTCGTGTAGGTGAACGGGTTTGCTTACGTGTTATTACTCGAATAGCTCTTACTGATCACTGTGTTTAACAAAGAGCTGACCAACTACCATTAATGTTACGGTGTCACGCGAATCGGTGTGTATGTAAGATGCGAGGGAAAAGTGTGTCATGTGTTTCCACATGCGGATATAACAGAACAATATGCTTAAATAATGTATTTGTCAAAAATCACTACAGGCTACAGATGAAAGGATCTGATGGTTTTCCGTCCCCTTCCCTTCATCTCTCTCTCTCTCTCTCTCTCTCTCTCTCTCTCTCTCTCTCTCGGCCTGACTGTAATGAATTTTGACAAATGTATTATGTTAACATGTTGTTCTGTTGTGTCCGCAGCTAGAATCACATGAAACAGTGTTTAAGGAAGCGAGCATTTAGACCTAGTTTCTGTCGCATTGATGGCATTTGGTCAGCTATTTCTTAAGTACAGTGTATAGAAGAAATAACTTGAGGAAGAATCACTAATCACGCGCCTTCAACGACGGTTAAAGAATCCTTGTACTTTTTACTCCTTCCCGTATTTTTTAACCTAATCGCGTGATCAGACAATCTAAAATCATTAACTGCTTTATCGTTGTTTTAAGTATCATATAATACGAAACAGTAGAAGCTAACCATAATTTATTTACTGTGTGACACAGGTATACAAATGTGTACGAAAGTTCTCAAAAGCTAAGCCTCATTACAAGTTGTAATTTAAAACAGAATATTAGAAAAGTTGTGTACATTGAAACAAACTAAGCTTTATGAAAGATTCTCCGTAAATAAATCCCCTCTACCCCTCCATTCCTGTTAATTGTGATACACCTTGAATGTAGTGGCGTTATCCAGTAAGGGCCTCGTGATGATTCCATAGTTTTTCACTAGTAGTTCCAAAGAAAAAACAAACTGAAAATAAATCAGTCATATATTTAAAAAAGATTTGTCTAAAAGTAAGAACAAAAATAGTTTAGAGAAAAATCTGAAACACCTTTTAAAACTTTCCTCTTTTCATATACTTATATCAAAAAAATTTTGCATCACCCCAGTTCCCAAAGCTCCTGAAGATAGATGTTGACTGTGGATATTGTATCACAGACACAGTCCTTTTGACTGTTCACAGATGTCACTAAACCTACCCAAAGATGTAAAAAGTCATGCATGAGCAGCGCCTATTAGACAGAGGGGTCCGACAGCCGATCAGTTCCAGTCATTCCACCAGGAAGGAGGTACACAGCTCATGCTGTCTGTAGTTCAACCATGCCTAGACGTTCAATACCGCTGTTCGATCGCGTCCGCATTCTTATTTTGTGCCAGGAAAGGCTCTCAGCAAGGGAAGTCTCCAGGCGTCTCACAGTGAACCAAAGCGATGTTGTTCGGACATGGAGGAGATACAGAGAGACAGGAAATGTAGATAACATGCCTCGCTCAGGCCACCCAGTGGATGACCGCTACTGCGGATTATGGCTCAGCTTTTCGCGCAACCACAGGACATAGTCTTATGGCTCAAACTGTGCGCAATAAGCTGCATGATGCACAATTTCACTCCCGATGTCCATGGCGAGGTCCATCTTTACAAACATGACAGCATGCAGCACGGTACAGATGTGTACAACAACATGTCGAATGGACCGCTCAGGATTGGCATCACGTTCTCTTCACCGATGAGTGTCGCAGACGGAGACGTGTTTGGAGGCAACCCGGTCAGGCTCAATGCCTTAGACACGCTGTCCAGCGAGTGCAGCAAGGTGAAGGTTCCCTGCTGTTTTGGGATGGCATAACGTGGGGCCGACGTATGCCGCTGGTGGTCGTGGAAGGCGCAGTACGTGAATGCTATCCTACGATCGATAGTGCAACCATATTGGGGAGGCATTCGTCTTCATGGACGACAATTCGCGCCCGCATGGTGCACGTATTGTGAATGACTTCCTTCAGGATAACGACACTGCTCGACTAGAGTAGCCAGCATGTTCTCCAGACATCAACCCTATCGATCATGCCTGGGATAGATTGAAAAGGGCTGTTTATGGACAACGTGACACACCAACCACTCTGAGGGATCTACGCCGTATCACCGTTGAGTAGTGGAACAATCTGGACCAACAGTGCCTTGATGAACTTGTGGGCAGTGTGCCACGACGAATACAGGCATGCATCAATACAAGAGGACGTGCTACTGAGTATTAGCGGTACCGGTGTGTACAGCAATCTGGACCACCACCTCTGAAGGTCTCGCTGTATGGTGGTACAACATGCAACTTGTGATTTCCATGAGTAATAAAAAGGGCAGAAATGATGTTTATGTTGATCTCTATTCAAATTTTCTGTACAGGTTTCGGAACTCTCGGAACCTACGTGATACAAAACTTTTTTTGAAATGTGTATTTTCAAGTTATGTTCAGACGGCATGATCTTATTATCGTCTCATTTGCTTTCTCAGCATCTTCTATATATTCAAGTTTTGTTCAGGTATCATAATCTGATTAACATCTCATTTGCTTTCCTAACATGTTTTGAACGGAATCTCCTAAATGTACTACTTGATTCGAAGGGAACCATTTTCGCAGTCAAATGTTACACTAATCTAACTTTTTATGCGCATAATAGCTAAGTCTTAAACATATGAACTTCTGTTCGTAATATATTCCAATCTTTCAAATCGTTAATTATGCTCTTTCAGCTACTCTGATTACCTTGAGACAATTAGATATTCTTTTTTGCAAAGGTAGAGCTTACGCTGGTCCTTTTGGTACACTATTTTCCCATTCCCCACTCTTAGTTTGGCTACGAAACCGAAACTTTAATTGTGTTGTTTCTCCTCTCATCATTAATTAAGTTAGTCCTAAGTACCGTAATCACTTTAAAATTTGTCAAGTGCGAGTAAGACTCGCGCCCTGTGGTTTCTTATATATATACAGGGTGTTTCAAAAATGACCGGTATATTTGAAACGGCAATAAAAACTAAACGAGCAGCGATAGAAATACACCGTTTGTTGCAATATGCTTGGGACAACAGTACATTTTCAGGCAGACAAACTTTCGAAATTACAGTAGTTACAATTTTCAACAACAGATGGCGCTGCGGTCTGGGAAACACTATAGTACGATATTTTCCACATATCCACCATGCGTAGCAATAATATGGCGTAGTCTCTGAATGAAATTACCCGAAACCTTTGACAACGTGTCTGGCGGAATGGCTTCACATGCAGATGAGATGTACTGCTTCAGCTGTCCAATTGTTTCTGGATTCTGGCGGTACACCTGGTCTTTCAAGTGTCCCCACAGAAAGAAGTCACAGGGGTTCATGTCTGGCGAATAGGGAGGCCAATCCACGCCGCCTCCTGTATGTTTCGGATAGCCCAAAGCAATCACACGATCATCGAAATATTCATTCAGGAAATTAAAGACGTCGGCCGTGCGATGTGTCCGGGCACCATCTTGCATAAACCACGAGGTGTTCGCAGTGTCGTCTAAGGCAGTTTGTACCGCCACAAATTCACGAAGAATGTCCAGATAGCGTGATGCAGTAATCGTTTCGGATCTGAAAAGTGGCGGCCCAGACCAGTACTTTTTGAGGATGCAGGGACGATGGGACTGCAACATGGGGATTTTCGGTTCCCCATATGCACCAGTTCTGTTTATTGACGAAGCCGTCCAGGTAAAAATAAGCTTCGTCCGTAAACCAAATGCTGCCCACATGCATATCGCCGTCATCAATCCTGTGCACTATATCGTTAGCGAATGTCTCTCGTGCAACAATGGTAGCGGCGCTGAGGGGTTGCTGCGTTTGAATTTTGTATGGATAGAGGTGTAAACTCTGGCGCATGAGACGATACGTGGACGTTGGCGTCATTTGGACCGCAGCTGCAACACGGTGAACGGAAACCCGAGGCCGCTGTTGGATCACCTGCTGCACTAGCTGTGCGTTGCCCTCTGTGGTTGCCGTACGCGGTCGCCCTACCTTTCCAGCACGTTCATCTGTCACGTTCCCTGTCCGTTGAAATTTTTCAAACAGATCCTTTATTGTATCGCTTTTCGGTCCTTTGGTTACATTAAACCTCCGTTGAAAACTTCGTCTTGTTGCAACAACACTGTGTTCTAGGCGGTGGAATTCCAACACCAGAAAAATCCTCTGTTCTAAGGAATAAACCATGTTGTCTACAGCACACTTGCACGTTGTGAACAGCACACGCTTACAGCAGAAAGACGACGTACAGAATGGCGCACCCACAGACTGCGTTGTCTTCTATATCTTTCACATCACTTGCAGCGCCATCTGTTGTTGAAAATTGTAACTACTGTAATTTCGAAAGTTTGTCTGCCTGAAAATGTACTGTTGTCCCAAGCATATTGCAACAAACCGTGTATTTCTATCGCTGCTCGTTTAGTTTTTATTGCCGGTTCAAATATACCGGTCTTTTTTGAAACACCCTGTATATATATATATATATATATATATATATATATATATATATATATATAGTCCACCCTGGGAATCGGATACTGGGAAGGTATTGCTCCCTGGAATTCCATTATCGTATCAAAAGTTATACAGCAGTTCCCCAGACTAGCCCAGACATAAAATAGAAGCTAGCAAGTGACTTTAGTTTATATACATAGAGAGAGAAGATTTAGTAAAACATTTTTATTTAGTCACTAAAACATGACTACAGCTTACGTCTTATGTTCGTATGCAGTAATGTTTGTCTTTTATGCTTTTGATTGATGGTGAATGCAGTGTATTTTCAAATGTCAAAAAATACTTTTCAAGTGATATAATTACAATTTAACAAGTTTCAATTGTTTTTTACTTTACTTGGACAGTAGAACATTGCTTTTTGCCGAATTTTATGGTTCTTAGTCAACGGCAACCAACCTATATGTTTGGATGAGTGAGTTTTCGAGTATCAAAATGTGTAACAGAAAGTACCGTGTCTTTTGACTGCACTGATTTAGGAGATTACAATTTTTTACGCCGACAAGGAACCATAGACGTTAGTACGTGACATAAATTTGAATCTAATACATGAAACTGTTCCTGAGAACAGAATGAGCACGGCTTTAGAAAGCATCGCTAGTGTGAAATCCAGCTTATTCTTTTCTCACATGATATACTGCAAACTATGGATGAAGGGGACAGGCAGATTCGATATTTCTAGATTTTCGTACAGCATTTGACACGGTACCCCACAGCGGACTGTTGACGAAGGTACGTCCTCACGGAATAGGCTCCCAGATATGTGACTGGCTAGGAAACTTCCTAAGTAATAGAACCCAGTATATTGTCCTCGACGGCAAGTATCCATGGGAGACAGCAGTAACATCATGTTTGCCCCAGGGAAATATGATAAGACCGTTGCTATTTCTTTATGATAAATGATCTGACAGAGAGAGTGGGCAGTAGTCTGCAGTTGTTTTGTGATGATGGTGTGGTGTACGGTGAGGTGTCGACGATAAGTGACTGTAGGTTGGTGCAAGATACTGTAGAGAAAATTTCTAGTTAGTGTGATGAGTGGCAGGTGGCTCTTAATGCAGAAAAATGTAAGTTAATGTTGATGAGGAGGGAAAACCAACACGTGATGTTCGGACACAGCATTCGTAGTGTCCTGTTTGCGAAAGTCACTCTGTTTTAATATCTGTGCGTAACGTTGCGAAGCGATATGAAATCGAACAAACAAGTGAGGATTGTGGTAGAGAAGGCGAATGGTCGACTTCGGTTTATTGGGAGAACTTAAGGAAAATGTAGTTTTTCTGTAAAGGGACTGCATATAGGACGCCAGTGCAGCCTGTTCTGGAGTAATGCCCAAATGGTTGGGATCCGTACCAAATTGGATTGAACGAAGACATCGAAGCGATTCAGAGGCAAGCTGTTAACATCGAAGCGATTCAGAGGCAAGCTGTTAGATATGTTACAGGTAGGTTCGATCAGCATGCAAATGTTACGGATATGCTTTGGGAGTTCAAGTGGGAATCCCTTGAGGGAAGAAGACATTCATTTCGAAGAACACTACTGAGAAACTGCTGGACGGTATACAACAGAAATATTAGAAGAAGAATTTATGCGGCAGCACGCCCAAAATATTATGGAACTACCGAGAAAGTTCTGAGAACCGACGTTTGAAGCTGACAATAGGAAGATCCTACTGCCGCCAACATACGTTTCGCGTAGGGACCACGAAGATACGATACGAGAAATTAGAGCTCATACGGACACTCGTTTTTTTCCTCGCGCTATCTGAGATTGGAACAGGAAGGGAAACGACTGGTCGTGGTACAGGGTACCCTCCGACACGTAACGTACTGTGGCTTGAAGAGCATATATGTATGTAGATGTACACTCCTGGAAATGGAAAAAAGAACACATTGACACCGGTGTGTCAGACCCACCATACTTGCTCCGGACACTGCGAGAGGGCTGTACAAGCAATGACCACACGCACGGCACAGCGGACACACCAGGAACCGCGGTGTTGGCCGTCGAATGGCGCTAGCTGCGCAGCATTTGTGCACCGCCGCCGTCAGTGTCAGCCAGTTTGCCGTGGCATACGGAGCTCCATCGCAGTCTTTAACACTGGTAGCATGCCGCGACAGCGTGGACGTGAACCGTATGTGCAGTTGACGCACTTTGAGCGAGGGCGTATAGTGGGCATGCGGGAGGCCGGGTGGACGTACCGCCGAATTGCTCAACACGTGGGGCGTGAGGTCTCCACAGTACATCGATGTTGTCGCCAGTGGTCGGCGGAAGGTGCACGTGCCCGTCGATGTGGGACCGGACCGCAGCGACGCACGGATGCACGCCAAGACCGTAGGATCCTACGCAGTGCCGTAGGGGACCGCACCGCCACTTCCCAGCAAATTAGGGACACTGTTGCTCCTGGGGTATCGGCGAGGACCATTCGCAACCGTCTCCATGAAGCTGGGCTACGGTCCCGCACACCGTTAGGACGTCTTCCGCTCACGCCCCAACATCGTGCAGCCCGCCTCCAGTGGTGTCGCGACAGGCGTGAATGGAGGGACGAATGGAGACGTGTCGCCTTCAGCGATGAGAGTCGCTTCTGCCTTGGTATGCGTGCTTGGCGCCGTGCAGGTGAGCGCCACAATCAGGACTGCATACGACCGAGGCACACAGGGCCAACACCCGGCATCATGGTGTGGGGAGTGATCTCCTACACTGGTCGTACACCACTGGTGATCGTCGAGGGGACACTGAATAGTGCACGGTACATCCAAATCGTCATCGAACCCATCGTTCTACCATTCCTAGACCGGCAAGGGAACTTGCTGTTCCAACAGGACAATGCACGTCCGCATGTATCCCGTGCCACCCAACGTACTCTAGAAGGTGTAAGTCAACTCCCCTGGCCAGCAAGATCTCCGGATCTGTCCACCATTGAGCATGTTTGGGACTGGATGAAGCGTCGTCTCACGCGGTCTGCACGTCCAGCACGAACGCTGGTCCAAATGAGGCGCCAGGTGGAAATGGCATGGCAAGCCGTTCCACAGGACTACATCCAGCATCTCTACGATCGTCTCCATGGGAGAATAGCAGCCTGCATTGCTGCGAAAGGTGGATATACACTGTACTAGTGCCGACATTGTGCATGCTCTGTTGCCTGTGTCTATGTGCCTGTGGTTCTGTCAGTGTGATCATGTGATGTATCTGACCCCAGGAATGTGTCAATAAAGTTTCCCCTTCCTGGGACAATGAATTCACGGTGTTCTTATTTCAATTTCCAGGGGTGTAGATGTAAATATGGATGCAGATGTAGAAAATCGGTTCTTATCAATCGAACAGACAGACATACTGACAGACAGACAACAAAGCGCTGTGTTAAGGACTTCTGGTTTACAGATTGAGGCACACAACACTAAAAATTAAATATACGAGGTGTATTCGGAACGTAAGGTCCAGTTTGGCGCGAAATGGAAACGACTGTGAAAATCCGATGGAACTTTGCGCAGATGTGTTGGGCAGTGTCTTTAGTGTGTCTGTCGATCGCTTCAAATCACTCTTTTCAGTTAAGAGATCAAAGCGATCACGTAGAAATGTCTAAACCAACAGTATGTGGATCTGGTGTGAATTTCGCCTGAAGCTATGCAGCCCACATAACATAAATGTCATGCATTTCTTTCTTCAACACAATTTTCAGCTGCATTCTGCCGGGGCAATGAAGACTGTCCTGCAGCTTTTTCGGTGAGAAGTGTTGGCTCCCTCCGTTGTTCATCTCTGCTCACATGAACCGCAGGTTACGAAGACAACATTTTGGCAGAAACAACGAAAGATAGACTAGCATTGAGAATTGGCGGGAAAGCACAGGCGGCTGTTTTCTGCGACGAAGATACTGGAAAGTTTGTACAATGTCACGACAAATGTCTAAAGCAGTGTCCCATGTAAGAGACGAGAGCGACCTACAGCGCGCGACGGCTCTAGAAGACGAAACACCACCGTAGGCATGGTTACGGAAGTATCCTACGTGGGTGACGTCAGTGGTGCTGCTGTCCCCTGCTACAACTAGCGAGATATGAATTCGCACGTGTTTGAATCTTGTCGCTGCAGCACACGCGGCAGTGAGGGCGACAGCCGCGTTCTTCTGGGCAAAGCAGTGGAGCGAACGCGACAGCAGCTATGAAATACTTATCAACCGATTTTAAGAAAAGCATTCGGTTAAAAAATTTGATTATTCCGCATCTCATAGTATGGTATATTTGCTGGATAAAGGTCTGAATTTATTTTCGTTGTTCATCATGTACAAAACTTAGAATTTTCGAGAACAGAAGACATTAGGAAGGCAGACGAGCCGGCCAGAGTTGCCGAGCGGTTCTAGGCGCTACAGTCTGGAACCGAGCGACCGCTACGGTCGCAGGTTCGAATCCTGCCTCGTGTATGGATGTGTAAGATGTCCTTAGGTAGGTTAGGATTAATTAGTTGTAAGTTCTAGGCGACTGATGACCTCAGAAGTTAAGTGCTCAGAGCCAATTGAACCATTTTTGAAGGCAAACGAGGAGTCTGTAACATCATGAATTCTGAAAAAAACTTGAAAATAAAAAATGACAGCAATCGGTGAAATATTATGTGAAATGACGTGTGTAAAAGAAAGAAATAGATCAGAGAGACGTTGTATCTGCTTTTTAATGGTGCTCGAAATCATGAAATGAAAATCAGATGCGTCAAGCATTTCCCTAATTTTTTTTTCATACTTTTAGACAAATCATTTCACGAAGCATCTGGCTGTCGTATCAAAAAATTTGTATGCTGATGAACTGAGTTTGCAACATCAGATATCTGTGAAGTTTCATGGTTGTTCATTGTCTTTTATTAGGGATTTAATGCATGTAATAAAATGTGATAGGTGTGTATACACTTAAAGATCAAGACTTTGACAACTTAAAAATATACTTATCGATGCAGTGTAAACAGTATACATAAAACTTAGTATACAGAATTGTAGATGAGTCAGTTAAGATATAGAAAGTACCTCGAAATGAACCCAGGACCCTTTCGTAAACATAATCTCAAATTTTGTACGCTACCGTTACAACACTCTTCTTTTGTGTGCGCTTTCTTTATATTTACGATAGTCAGTCATTCTTCCGTTTCTATCGGCTGTTAAAAGTTCTTGATCATGTAAAAAATATTCGTATTTAATTTAGTGATGAGATAACCGAGTGCTCCTCTGCTCATTCACGAGTATTCTAAGAGTTTCTCTGGTGATCTTCACAGTTGATGATATAAATTATCAAATTCGCCATGAAGATTCCTGTCTTTGTAAATTTCATGCGCAGCATTCCTTTGCGCTTTATTTTCCTAAGTAAAGGTAATTCTGTAGCCTTACTCCCCAACTACAGTATTTTACAGTGTAGGGGGTGTCGTTTTATAGAAACAGCTGGTCGGCTCTAAGCAGCCATCTTGTAGCTCGACATGGTCACTCGCATGCAGGACACCCAAGCTTTCCGACCGGTGCTGCTGGTTGTCGCTTGAGTGTAGCGTATCCAGACGTCGCTCGCCGTCGGTCGCTTCTGACGCTTACGTAGGACACGACCTAAGTCGTAGCAGCGACTATTTAGAGAGGTAGCCGGAACATGTGGCTAACTGCTGCGAATAAAATTTTTTTGATTTTCACTGTGCTTTCCATTTCTCGATCGATCAGACTTTACCTTCCGAACAGCCCTCGTATTTATGTGGTAGTAGAGATCATGTTGATCAGTTAGACAGATTACTTGTCCATTTTCTGCTCTTTGTTTGGCTCCAGGAATTGGGAGAAAAATTTTCCGCTAAATCACTATAATTTGTAAATCTACAGTCTATGTAATAACTTCACATGTGGCCAATTCTTTTTGGTGTGTGTGTGTGTGTGTGTGGTGCATTGCACAATATGGTGATGTACAAGTTAGTTAAGTGCTGGATATATTTAGGAATATGCGAAAAATACAATCCTGCAACTTCACAACTAAATCGCGCCGAATTTTCGTCGGCAACAACACACCAATAATACTTCGCCACAGTGGAATAATAAAAACCGAAAACGGACAATAATGTAAAGTGTATCTTGAAAATCATGTGAACAGCCGTCTGATGATGAACTTGCCAGTTCGAAACCGGTAACGGCGCTATTTACCTAAATAAATAGCAGTATTAATAGTGGCTGGTGGCTGTTTTCTTCTTTGTAAGAATTAACCTACATTCAATAATTATATTTTTCTTATTTACTGATGCAAATGAACCTCTTTTTATTATACCAGGCTCGCGCTGGTCAATTTGATACCAGATTTGTACCTTTCACGTTTTCGTTTGGCTATGATAATGCGCACGAAAACGCATTGTGTAGTTCGTAAGGAGTCTTATTTTCGCTCTGTTGCAACATCTGACCACAAGAAAAGCTACGTGGGCATTACAGAGCCGTTTCCGGTTCTAGGCGCAACAGTCTGGAACCGAGCGACCGCTACGCCTCGGGCATGGATGTGTGGGATGTCCTTAGGTTAGTTAGGTTTAAGTAGTTCTAAGTTCTAGGGGACTCATGACCACAGCTGTTAAGTCCCATAGTGCTCAGAGCCATCTGAACGATTTTTGAACACCTCTGTGCAATGCACTTAGCGATACCAGAAATGTGATAGATGTATGCTAAGGGGAGATGGGTTTCTGTTACTAGAAGCGATGTCTTGTGGAAACTACTGTGGAACATAAACGTGAAGAGCCGTGTTCGTCAAGACGTAGATTACTTCAGTATGTCTTTTGTGCCTGAAAAGCAGAAAGGTTGTATTTAAAATCGTTCATTATATAGGGTGAATTTGCTAAATGGGAGCAAACAATGCATAGAAGGTGCATAGAAGGTCATATGGAAATATGGTCAGAAATGCGATCCAAGAGAGGTACACCCATTTGAAGATGGAGATAAAAGATTTTTGACAGTGATCCCGGTACTATCACCAGGTATGTAGCGCCATCATGCGGTAAGCCAGGCAATGACGTGGAACATTCTGCACGACAACGGCCACTATTAGTATCACCTGTATAATGTGTACTTCCAACCTTCATATCCTCCCAACGTAACTTATGTGTATAAAATCAGAAAATGTACCTTGTAAGTGCTGGAATCAAACGAAAATACAAATGTAGGGGAAGGCGGGGCAAGATGGAGAAGCTAACTTTAAACCCTTACAAAAGGGACAAAAAGAAACAAATTCAAGTAGGTTTGATTATCATTTGTTTATTTAACCATTGAATTACAATAGCATGCAAAGAAACCTGCAGACTTGTTACATTTAGTTCGAAATATCTCGATTTGAAACATAAACTACCAATTCCCCATCTTGCCCCATATGCGGGGCAAGATGGGGAACTAGCATGAATTCATCTCTAAAGCTTAAATAAGGACTGGATTAACGAAATCATCTGACGATAAGGTTTCGAAACATGGTTCTGCCAATTGTAGAATCAGGTATTACGTTTTATTTAGGCCTCTTACTTTCACAAAGTACACAAATGTGGACAGCCTCGTCATCATCACTTTCTGTCCCTGCACAAGTGTCGTGGGCACCCCGACGCTGAAATACATATTTTTGTGGCACGTTGAACTGTCGAGCAGCCCTGAAATAACCCATATGACCTGCCATAACAGCATTTACAGCGCCTTCCATTGACTCCAATGACCAATCTTGCCTAGACGTTTGTCGCCGATACTTGCGAACGATCTGAAATAAAACACGTGGAACGTACTATTGAGTCAGATCATTCCTGGTAATCTATATTACACAGTAAATACCATATTTCCAATAGTCAGTCGCTAAAGCATGGCAAGAATACTGACTTATTTTTATTCACCATGTAGCCTAAGGCATACTTTGTAATTAATTAGGAAAGTGTTGGAATAACGAATACCATTCTATTTACAATTGCATTCAACGTATAATGTACGTGTTCAAAACCCGCAGCGAGGTAAACACATGAGACGATAAGAACGTAATGGTGGGACAAATAGTATGGGGAAGACGGGGAGGCCGCAGCTCGTGGTCGTGCGGTAGCGTTCTCGCTTCCAGCGCCCGGGCTCCCGGGTTCGATTCCCGGCGGGATCAGGGATTTTATCTGCCTCGTGATGCCTTGGTGTTGTGTGATGTCCTTAGGTTAGTTAGGTTTAAGTAGTTCTAAGTTCTAGGGGACTGATGACCATAGATGTTAAGTCCCATAGTGCTCAGAGCCATTCGAACCATTTTTTGAAGACGGGGAAGCTCCCCATCTTGCCCTACCCCGTCTTGCCCCCTACCACCCTGTCAGGTTATATTACGCCTACATGAACACTATGTAGTGTACATTGACTACTGACACAGCAGTTTACTGTTAATAAGACGTACTATTCAGTGATATATATACAGTCTGGACAAATGTTCACTAAATACATGTTTTAGGATCTCGAAAGGTGTAAAACATGGCAAATCAGTATAAGAGTTGTACGTACCGTGAAAAGCACACAGAAACCACCGCGAAACTAAGGTTCAGCAATGTCAACACACTGGGACCTGTGTATTGATGATGTTGACGTAGCTATCCACAGATGGCAATACTCTAACTGTAGCTTATAGCCCTTCCCCGTCTTACCCCACCTCCCCGTCTTGCCCCGCCTTCCTCTACATGAGGCCACTTAATAAACTGAGGTAAACTCTTCTGGCAAAAGAAATATATTTTAAGCGGAAAAACATTGCGTTACTGGCCGAGCGGTTCTAGGCGCTACAGTCTGGAACCGCGCGACCGCTACGGTCGCAGGTTCGAATCCTGCCTCGGGCATGGATGTGTGCGATGTCCTTAGGTTTAAGTAGTAGGGGACTGATGACATCAGAAGTTAAGTCCCATAGTGCTCAGAGCCATTTGAACAAAGCCGTTTCGCCACCACACAGACGGGCCATCCTCGGCAACCCGGACGTGACGGGCAACGAGACGTCGCTGTGGCGGCTGGCGACGTCGGACTTCTGGGGCACGCCGCTGCGGCTGGCCGGGTCGCACGGCTCGTGGCGGCCGCTGGCGGTGCTCAGCTTCCGCGCCAACCACCTGCTGGGCGGGGGCTGGCACGCCGCCAACGCCGCGCTGCACGCGCTCTGCGCCGCGCTGCTGGTGCGCGTCGCGCGCCGCCTCCGGGCCGCCCCCGGCGTCGCGGGGGCTGCGTTCGCGCTGCACCCGGCGCACTGCGAGGCCGTGGCCGGGCTGGTGGGCCGCGCCGACGTCGCCGCCGCCGCCTGCTCCCTGCTGGCGCTGCTCTGCTACGCGCGGCACGCCGACCTGCGCGACGCCGCCGACGCCCGCCGCCGGCGCTGCCGCGGCTGCGGGGGCCCCGTCCACCGGCCGCAGGGCTGCTCCCTCCGCCGGGCTCTCGCCGCCGCCAAGGGCCTCCTCGGCACCGCGCTCTGCTCGGCGAGCGACCGCCTCTCTTGCCGGACCCGTAGCTCCTCTCACCCCACTGCCACCGGCACAGTCACGACGAACGGTACTGCTTATAAGTCCAGCGCCTGGTTGGGACAGAGCTCTAAGTCAGCTCGAGACGATATCGTCAGTGAATCCAATGACGCCAACAACAACACCAGCATGAACGCACATGTGTGTCAACAGGCTCCGCTGAAAACATCCGTTGACTTCGATACACCGCCGTCTAACTCGAAAGCGATCACGGCAGAAATCACTCGCATTAGCGCCCCTCACACCACATGTTGCAAACAACCTCGCACTTCATCGCAACTCTACGATGGAACTGTTCCTCTCGCCTCTTGGCCTTCGACCGAACGGACGGAAAACGAGGAAAGCAGCGATGTCACACGAGACGCTAATCACAACACTGAGTTCGTCACTTCAGCGCCGTTGTTTTCAGTGAGCCAGTGGCGGTATCAGAACGCCTTCGACCATCCTCATCTGGAAGAAAAGATTGTGAGACGCAGTCTCTTCAGAGCCAAAAGGGAGGCGTCCAGCAGGCTCGGAAGTAATGTGTTGAGGAAGAGGTGGAAGAAGTGTTTCAAGGACAAAAATATAATCACAGACAGCGGTGAAGATCAGAAACGGCTTCTGAAGACAGCAGAGAGGAACACTTGTTGCGCCGCGGAGGGCTGCAACAAAGAAGAGTCCCACTCCTGTCGGTAAGTGACTACCTGCAGAATATACGTACTATACTATACTGTTATCAGTTCTCCTCTTAACACTTGCACAGAAATCCGCCTTTTCGTTTTTCAATGCTTCCCATACTTTACGAATATCATTAAATATAGAGTGTTCCGGAACTATTCGTTCAAATTAATACAGCCGGCCGCAGTGGCCGAGCGGTTCTAGGCGCTTCAGTCCCGAACCGAGCTGCTGCTACGGTCGTAGGTTCGAATTCTGCCTCGGCCTTGGATGTGTGTGATGTCCTTACGTCAGTTAGGTTTGATTAGTTCTAACGTACTGATGACCTCAGATGTTAAGTCCCATACTGCCTAGCGCCATTAATACTGGAGGTGGACAACATCAAAACAAATATAGTTAGTTATCGTACATATGGCCCCTCACGGCAGTTTATGATGCAAGGGGACGCTTTAGTTTAGCATGCTAATTACAGAAGTGGCATTCATAGGTACTGCTCGAATGCACACAGTAAATCGTTCCACCATTGATTGTCACGTCCGACGGCAATTCTACAGACTAGATCTTCTTCTGTTCTTACGGCGCTTTCGCGTACCAGCTGCTTCATAACAACCGAGCGGAAGAAATACGGGCACGTGAGGGCAGTCGAGCTCAGTGGCCACTTATCAGGGCCTCTTCTGCCCATTCATTGATTCCCGAACGTGCCGATCAGATCATTCCTGACAACAATGCTGAAATTGCCTGTCGCTCCATCGTGCTGGAAGTACATCCCTTACTTAACATTGAGAGGGTACATACCTCAGAAATTCTGTCAACGCCTGTTCCGAACATAGAGTAGTTCTGAATGTCACTACCCACTCCCAGTGAGTGACGCCAACACAACAGCTCACGTCAGCACCACTAACAATGTGTTTCCCAACATTGCAAATCGACTTCAGAGATCATGTGTCTCTTATCAAAATATATCTTCTTTTTTCTGTACCTCCTGTTCGCAATTTTTCACCAACACAACTTTTATTAAGGTAAGTTCACAAGATTGATGACTGAACAAGAAACGAAAAGGTAACAATAACGATGGCCGTAAAAGTCTCCTAATTTAGGCAAACAAAAGTTCACGTCTCATTTTCCACAAAGTTTCGTGGCATCACACACACACGCTAGCAAGAGTCCAATTCAAAGACGAAGACGTAATATTCAGTGGTCAAAGTAGGCGATTTTTTTTTCTTTATTGTGTTTCAATTCCCCATCAGGGCGGGCTGGCAGCAGCATATGCGCTGCTCATCAGCCGAAAGACATAGGACAAACAATAGAAGACATTTAAAAATAACAAAGGAGAGAATATGGTGAACATAGATATAAAAAAGGGGGAACATCACGGAAGGCAATAGATAAAAAACGGGGCCACTATAAAATGGAGATAAAAAACTGTTTAAAAGTAGCACACACAAAAGGCCACACACTGCGACAATTAAAAGAACACAAGGCACAGTACGACTGGAGCATAAAAGGTATCGACGGATGGCGTAGCACAGAACAAACACTGACGGCGAACCTCAAGACAGTACACAATTAAAATCACACCTCTTGATGCACAGGAGAAACAGCACTAAACACAACACTGATGTGGCACACTGATGATGATCAAAATGGAGGATCTGCCAGGCGCTAGGAGATGAGGGAGACCGGAAGAAGGGAGGGAGGGGAAGAGAGGGGGGAGATGAGCGGGGGGCGCGCTGAAGAGGGCCAGGTAGGGAGGTATGTGCGAAGGAAAGAGGCAAGTACGGGGTGCAGGGTCTCAGGGGAGGGGGGAAGGAGGAAAATCCGCTGTGGGAGAAGGAAGGGAGAGGAAAAAGGGGGCCCTGGGGAGGGGGGGGGGGAACAAGGCCAGGTTATAGTTGGAAGGAAGAGTAGATGTCACGGCGAAGTTCGTCATCCAGGAGGGGGAGGCGTTGGAAATTGCCCTGATGAAGGAGATGGAGGGTGTGGAGATGGAGAGAGGGAGGGATACAGCGATAGAGGCGCGGCAACGGGCGGGGGGGTGGAGAGGAAGAAGGAAACCAGAGGGTGGGGGGGATCAAGCTTGTGGATAATGTAAAGAATGTGGAGGTGTAGGAGGAATAGGAAGAGGTGGGGGAAGGGGATCAGTTCACCCAGGAGCCGTGTGGGGGAAGGACGGTGGATACGGAAGGCAAGTTGCAGCACATGGCGTTCAAGGATTTAGAGGGCCTTGTAAAAGCGGGTGGGAGCGGAGATCCAGGCAATGCTGGCATAACAGAGGATAGGATGGATGAGGGATTTGTAGGTGTGGAGGATGGTAGAAGGATGCAATCCCCATGTCCGGCCAGACAGGAGTTTCAGAAGGCGGAGGCGGGAATGGGCTTTCTGCTTGACGGTCTGGAGATCAGGGGTCCAGGTGAGGTGTCGGTCGAGGGTGAGGCCAAGGTATTTCAATGTGGGAGTGAGCTGGATGGGACGACCATAAAGGGTGAGGTAGAAATCATGGAGGCGAAAGGAGCGAGTGGTGCGGCCTACGATGATTGCCTGGGTTTTGGAGGGAAGTAGGTGAGGTCGGCATCTGGACTAAACTGAACTTCCGGGCTGGTTCCAGCCCCTACATAGCTGTCTCCAGCCTATCATGCCGTGGCTCGAACTTCCCCTGCAGGAAGTAGTGCTCGGAATGTCTGTTTCCATTATCTTGTATGTAAATAGCTGGTGTTTACGATGGTGCTTTTGCTACGCCTTGGACTTAGACAACGGCGTCGTCTGTAGTGTAATTTGGGTTTCCGGCCCTCAGGGACTACCTTGGCTCCGGAATAACACCTCCAGTATTAATTTGAACGAACAGTTTCGGAAGACACCGTACTTTCCTATTCTCGCTCCTCGAACTACAAATAACAATTGCGAGGATCGAGGACCCTTACAGACGGTATCATGTGTTGAAACTCAAGGGTCCTGACAGTAGGTAATCTATGAACATACACTCCTGGAAATGGAAAAAAGAACACATTGACACCGGTGTGTCAGACCCACCATACTTGCTCCGGACACTGCGAGAGGGCTGTACAAGCAATGATCACACGCACGGCACAGCGGGCACACCAGGAACCGCGGTGTTGGCCGTCGAATGGCGCTAGCTGCGCAGCATTTGTGCACCGCCGCCGTCAGTGTCAGCCAGTTTGCCGTGGCATACGGAGCTCCATCGCAGTCTTTAACACTGGTAGCATGCCGCGACAGCGTGGACGTGAACCGTATGTGCAGTTGACGGACTTTGAGCGAGGGCGTATAGTGGGCATGCGGGAGGCCGGGTGGACGTACCGCCGAATTGCTCAACACGTGGGGCGTGAGGTCTCCACAGTACATCGATGTTGTCGCCAGTGGTTGGCGGAAGGTGCACGTGCCCGTCGACCTGGGACCGGACCGCAGCGACGCACGGATGCACGCCAAGACCGTAGGATCCTACGCAGTGCCGTAGGGGACCGCACCGCCACTTCCCAGCAAATTAGGGACACTGTTGCTCCTGGGGTATCGGCGAGGACCATTCGCAACCGTCTCCATGAAGCTGGGCTACGGTCCCGCACACCGTTAGGCCGTCTTCCGCTCACGCCCCAACATCGTGCAGCCCGCCTCCAGTGGTGTCGCGACAGGCGTGAATGGAGGGACGAATGGAGACGTGTCGTCTTCAGCGATGAGAGTCGCTTCTGCCTTGGTGCCAATGATGGTCGTATGCGTGTTTGGCGCCGTGCAGGTGAGCGCCACAATCAGGACTGCATACGACCAAGGCACACAGGGCCAACACCCGGCCTCATGGTGTGGGGAGCGATCTCCTACACTGGCCGTACACCACTGGTGATCGTCGAGGGAACACTGAATAGTGCACGGTACATCCAAACCGTCATCGAACCCATCGTTCTACCATTCCTAGACCGGCAAGGGAACTTGCTGTTCCAACAGGATAATGCACGTCCGCATGTATCCCGTGCCACCCAGCGTGCTCTAGAAGGTGTAAGTCAACTACCCTGCCAGCAAGATCTCCGGATCTGTCCCCCATTGAGCATGTTTGGGACTGGATGAAGCGTCGTCTCACGCGGTCTGCACGTCCAGCACGAACGCTGGTCCAACTGAGGCGCCAGGTGGAAATGGCATGGCAAGCCGTTCCACAGGACTACATCCAGCATCTCTACGATCGTCTCCATGGGCGAATAGCAGCGTGCATTGCTGTGAAAGGTGGATATACACTGTACTAGTGCCGACATTGTGCATGCTCTGTTGCCTGTGTCTATGTGCCTGTGGTTCTGTCAGTGTGATCATGTGATGTATCTGACCCCAGTAATGTGTCAATAAAGTTTCCCCTTCCTGGGTCAATGAATTCACGGTGTTCTTATTTCAATTTCCAGGAGTGTATTACGATTCATCGAAAATTCAGTATTATTGCCATAGGAACAAATTCTTTCTTACTGGCACTTCCACCCAAATGTTAAACACTGAGATCGGTACCAAACGTTGTATGCTGATAAGTATCAACCAAAACTCCTATTTAGTTCGTATTATGTGCTGTCGTCCAGCGTAAAGGGCGTAAACGCTAATTAAAAGTAACACGAGAACTACGAAGCACATTAAAAGTGTAACTGTGAGGATTTAGCAAATGTTTCTAACAGCTTTACACATTCTTACCTTGGGTTCTCCGTTCAAACCCTATTGCCGTCAAATCTTTTAACTGTATTATGGGTTAAAGTGTTACGTGGGACAACGTGTTTATGACATATAAAAGGGCTGTTTGGAATTTACAGCAATGTTCTCTTGGCAATCTGTTTCCGCTTTGTTTCTTTGGAAGTAGTAAATCTATGAGGTACGTTTGTAGTTTCACGGTATAGACAATCGTAACATAAATACAAAGAAACAATTAATTGCATCACACATGTGGAAGTAATAATAATCATAATAAACAAAATAATAACATCAATAATAAGTACATACATAACGTTGAATTAAGGAAGCAAAAGCACACTACCAAAAGGGCATTGCTACAAAATCCGAATAGTCTTTTTGCATGTGAGGAAAATGTTCTCCCATATAACAGTTTTAAGAGTATAAAGTTAAAGAGAACTGTCGTCAGTGAGGTCTGTATGCTCTACTACCTCACCCAGGCGATATCTACAACACTGTCATTCACAGATTCGCTTTTCCTGTGCTCCGTAGCTCTGGTGATACGTTTAACTACCGTTTACGATGTTCTACTAGACGACAACACACAGTACGAAGTAAATCGGTGTTTTGATTGATACTGAATCAAAATACGACGTTTGGTACTGACCTGAGTGTCTGACATCTGGAGGGTTGGATGTTAGAAGCAGTCAGTTCAGTGGTATGGCACTTAGAACTTCCATAATAATTTAATTCTTCTTTTTAATTTATCTTATTATTTCCTGCAGCGATGAGTTGATCAGGAATTCTCTGGTGTATGAATACCTCATCAGTGTTTTGAATACAAATAAGCTACGTAAAAAACAAGATACAATGTATATTGGTCCTCCTGGAAAATGTGAGACTAGGCACATAAAACGTGTCACACTACTTACGCTCTTCGTATTTTTCAGATTTTTTGTAGCTTTGTTGACAAGGATGCAACACCGTCTGCACGTTCACTTACCGTCTCTAACAAATTGTCATAACTAGCTTAAACAGTCCATTCCATTTCGCGCAGAAACATGAAGTATTTTGCCATTTTATGTCAATTTACAGGGAAACTTTACGTATATGAAAGCATTGGAGTTAGACGCCCTCAAATCGGTATTAACGGTAGTCTAGATACATTGAACGCAAACTACAATCACGTGTCATTATGGTTACCAGATGTACGGAAAATCCTCGCCGTGTCTTACACTCTCACCTGCTGCCTAGCGTCCAGAAGGAGCGCAGGAAAAATCTTGAATGATCAGAACTATGAGAAATTTTATTATTACCCTACACAGTGTTAATGGACTCTTAGAAGAGAAGATGATTATTACTAAGAAGTTCGTAGATACACTAATATTCCCCTTTCCTCAAGCACTTCCGCACGAAAACACACGCAGGCAAGAACTGGAGATGGATGCTTGTGTATGATACATCTGCGACGTACGCTTTCTCGACCATATCACACAAGTCTACGACCAGTTTTCATGGTTAGGCGCCGACAAGCGTAGGGACAATCGAACTCCATGTTTCCGGTATCATATTCTCATTGTACCCCCTCTTTTTTCTCTTCAGCTCTCTGCTGTCTGAATAGCACAGCAAAAATACTCGTTCTCAACAAAATAAAATTCTCTCTGTACCATCACCTAGCTGCCATATTTTACACATCATTTTCTGTGTCTGATCGAGCTAAATAAGCAATAAACAAGATGAACCAACTAAACCTTGCACCGCAGATATTGCGGAAATGGAAAATGAGTGCTTTTCACAGAAGTGATTGGTAGTCTGGCGCTCGATTTGTTAGCCCATAAACAATTTCCGGTAATACATACATCTACATCTACATTTATACTCCGCAAGCCACCCAACGGTGTGTGGCGGAGGGCACTTTACGTGCCACTGTCATTACCTCCCTTTCCTGTTCCAGTCGCGTATGGTTCGCGGGAAGAACGACTGTCTGAAAGCCTCCGTGCGCGCTCGAATCTCTCTAATTTTACATTCGTGATCTCCTCTGGAGGTATAAGTAGGGGGAAGCAATATATTCGATACCTCATCCAGAAACGCACCCTCTCCAAACCTGGCGAGCAAGCTACACCGCGATGCAGAGCGCCTCTCTCGCAGAGTCTGCCACTTGAGTTGGTTAAACATCTCCGTAACGCTATCACGGTTACCAAATAACCCTGTGACGAAACGCGCCGCTCTCCTTTGGATCTTCTCTATCTCCTCCGTCAACCCGATCTGGTACGGATTCCACACTGATGAGCAATACTCAAGTATAGGTCGAACGAGTGTTTTGTAAGCCACCTCCTTTGTTGATGGACTACATTTTCTAAGGACTCTCCCAATGAATCTCAACCTGGTACCCGCCTTACCAACAATTAATTTTATATGATCATTCCACTTCAAATCGTTCCGCACGCATACTCCCAGATATTTTACAGAAGTAACTGCTACCAGTGTTTGTTCCGCTATCATATAATCATACAAGAAAGGATCCTTCTTTCTATGTATTCGCAATACATTACATTTGTCTATGTTAAGGGTCAGTTGCCACTCCCTGCACCAAGTGCCTATCCGCTGCAGATCTTCCTGCATTTCGCTACAATTTTCTAATGCTGCAACTTCTCTGTATACTACAGCATCATCCGCGAAAAGCCGCATGGAACTTCCGACACTATCTACTAGGTCATTTATATATATTGAGAAAAGCAATGGTCCCATAACACTCCCCTGTGGCACGACAGAGGTTACTTTAACTTCTGTAGACGTCTCTCCGTTGATAACAACATGCTGTGTTCTGTTTGCTAAAAACTCTTCAATCCAGCCACACAGCTGGTCTGATATTCTGTAGGCTCTTACTTTGTTTATCAGGCGACAGTGCGGAACTGTATCGAACGCCTTCCGGAAGTCACGAAAAACAGCATCTACCTGGGAGCCTGTATCTAATATTTTCTGGGTCTCATGAACAAATAAAGCGAGTTGGGTCTCACACGATCGCTGTTTCCGGAATCCATGTTGATTCCTACATAGTAGATTCTGAGTTTCCAAAAACGACATGATACTCGAGCAAAAAACATGTTCTAAAATTCTCCAACACATCGACGTCAGAGATATAGGTCTATAGTTTTTCGCATCTGCTCGACGACCCTTCTTGAAGACTGGGACTACCTGTGCTCTTTTCCAATCATTTGGAACCTTCCGTTCCTCTAGAGACTTGCGGTACACGGCTGTTAGAAGGGGGCAAGTTCTTTCGCGTACTCTGTGTAGAATCGAATTGGTATCCCGTCAGGTCCAGTGGACTTTCCTCTGTTGAGTTATTCCAGTTGCTTTTCTATTCCTTGGACACTTATTTCGATGTCAGCCATTTTTTCGTTTGTGCGAGGATTTAGAGAAGGAACTGCAGTGCGGTTTTCCTCTGTGAAACAGCTTTGGAAAAAGGTGTTTAGTATTTCAGCTTTACGCGTGTCGTCCTCTGTTTCAGTGCCGTCATCGTCCCAGAGTGTCTGGATATGCTATTTCGATCCACTTACTGATTTAACGTAAGACCAGAACTTCCTAGGGTTTTCTGTCAAGTCGGTACATAGAATTTTACTTTCGAATTCACTGAACGCTTCACGCATAGCCCTCCTTACGCTAACTTTGACATCGTTTAGCTTTTGTTTGTCTGAGAGGTTTCGGCTGCGTTTAAACTTGGAGTGAAGCTCCCTTTGCTTTCGCACTAGTTTCCTAACTTTGTTGTTGTACCACGGTGGGTTTTTCCCGTCCTTCACAGTTTTACTCGGCACGTACCTGTCTAAAACGCATTTTACAATTGCCTTGAACTTTTTCCATAAACACTCAACATTGTCAGTGTCGGAACAGAAATTTTCGTTTTGATCTGTTAGGTGGTCTGATATCTGCCTTCTATTACTCTTGCTAAACAGATAAATCTTCCTCCCTTTTTTTATATTCCTATTAACTTCCATATTCAGGGATGCTGCAACGGCCTTATGATCAGTGATTCCCTGTTCTGCACTTACAGAGTCGAAAAGTTCGGGTTGTTTGTTATCAGTAGATCCAAGATGTTATCTCCACGAGTCGGTTCTCTGTTTAATTGCTCGAGGTAATTTTCGGATAGTGCAATCAGTATAATGTCACTCGATGCTCTGTCCCTACCACCCGTCCTAAACATCTCAGTGTCCCAGTCTATATCTGGTAAATTGAAATCTCCACCTAAGACTATAACATGCTGAGAAAATTTATGTGAAATGTATTCCAAATTTTCTCTCAGTTGTTCTGCCACTAATGCTGCTGAGTCGGGGGGTCGGTAAAAGGAGCCAATTATTAACCTAGCTCGGTTGTTGAGTGTAACCTCCACCCATAATAATTCACAGGAACTATCCACTTCTACTTCACTACAGGATAATCTACTACTAACAGCGACGTACACTCCACCACCGATTGCATGCAATCTATCCTTTCTAAACACCGTCTGTACCTTTGTAAAAATTTCGGCAGAATTTATCTCTGGCTTCAGCCAGCTTTCTGTACCTATAACGATTTCAGCTTCGGTGCTTTCTATCAGCGCTTGAAGTTCCGGTACTTTACCAACGCAGCTTCGACAGTTTACAATTACAATACCGATTGCTGCTTGGTCCCCGCATGTCCTGACTTTGCCCCGCACCCGTTGAGGCTGTTGCCCTTTCTGTACTTGTCCGAGGCCATCTAACCTAAAAAACCGCCCAGCCCACGCCACACAATCCCTGCTACCCGTGTAGCCGCTTGTCGCGTGTAGTGGACTCCTGACCTATCCAGCGGAACCCGAAACCCCACCACCCTATGGCGCAAGTCGAGGAATCTGCAGCCCACACGGTCGCAGAACCGTCTCAGCCTCTGATTCAGACCCTCCACTCGGCTCTGTACCAAAGGTCCGCAGTCAGCCCTGTCGACGATGCTGCAGATGGTGAGCTCTGCTTTCATCCCGCTAGCGAGACTGGCAGTCTTCACCAAATCAGATAGCCGCCGGAAGCCAGATAGGATTTCCTCCGATCCATAGCGACACACATCATTGGTGCCGACATGAGCGACCACCTGCAGATGGGTGCACCCTGTACCCTTCATGGCATCCGGAAGGACCCTTTCCACATCTGGAATGACTCCCCCCGGTATGCACACGGAGTGCACTTTGGTTTTCTTCCCCTCCCTTGCTGCCATATCCCTAAGGGGCCCCATTACGCGCCTGACGTTGGAGCTCCCAACTACCAGTAAGCCCACTCTCTGCGACCGCCCGGATCTTGCAGACTGAGGGGCAACCACTGGAACAGGACAAGCAGCCATGTCAGGCCGAAGATCAGTATCAGCCTGAGACAGAGCCTGAAACCGGTTCGTCAGACAGGCCTTCCGTTCATCCCTCCGGAATGTCTTTCGCCCCCTGCCACACCTTGAGACGACCTCCTACTTTACCACAGGTGAGGAATCAGCCTCAATGTGGGCAGTATCCCGGGCAACCACAGTTGTAGTCCGATCGGGGGATGCGTGCGACAAACCTCCATCCGGACCCCCACAGTGATGCCCATTGGCAACAGCCTCAAGCTGTGTGACCGAAGCCAACACTGCCTGAAGCTGGGAGCGAAGGAATGCCAACTCAGCCTGCATCCGAACACAGCAGTTGCAGTCCCTATCCATGGTAAAAACTGTTGTGCAAAGAACTTCTGAACTAATCTACAGAGAGCGCAAACAAATCGACACAAAATTTAAACAGTTATTAAAATACAAGATTGCCTAGTAAATGCAGTAATGCTGCCACTTGTGCACTGCTGACACACTGCTCGGCGGCGGAAGGAGACTACGCGATTTTACACTATTCAGGTACTAAAACGCGATGCTACAACTCTCAAATACTATAATACGCCCGAAATTTATGAATTAAACAATGCAAGTACGAAAAACACGCAAAGAAATTAAGAATTAAACTATGTAACAAATGAGTGAGCTAGGAGTATACGACTTGCTGCTGCAGCTGCTTATCCAACGGCGGCAGGGAGCACTTTCGGGCAAACACACACTTTTTTAAATGGAACGATGTCTGTTGACATTAAAAAACTAAACGTACGGTAAACTACATTGACAGTGGTGCTTAGCCACAGCCCTTAGTCATGTCTCCGTAATATCCTTTCTTCCAGGAGTGCTAGTTCTGCAAGATTCGCAGGAGAGCTTCTGTGAAGTTTGGAAAGTAGGAGACGAGGTACTGGCGGAAGTAAAGCTGAGGGGAGGGGGCGTGAGTCGCGCTTGGGTAGCTCAGATGGTAGAGCACTTGCCCGCGAAAGGCAAAGGTTAATGTGGCATCCAGTTCAAACACGAATATAAATCGTCTTGACATCGTGAATAATATTCAGTCTCCAAGTCGAACGTATACAGATCGTTAGCCCACGCTAACACTTCAGACCTCTACCCTGCATCAGTGCTAACTTCTCACATCTGACATCCAACACTGCTGGTTGTTCGCCTCCAACTGCCCAACACTGCTTTCGTCAGTGCTGGCGACTAACTGCCAGCTGCCCAATACTACTGGCGATTAACTTCCAACAACGAGTCTGAGCAGCCACAGCGTTCCTTACAAAGAACGCGCAGTCAGAGATCCACTGCAGAGCGCTACACAGCGCTGCCAACACAGAAGCAGCCCACGTAACCTGTATCACCGTGTAGATAGTTTCCAAAAGTCGATCCCACTGCTGGGGACTTGTTCTTGATGGCAAGAGCTTCCAGTGTGAGCTCTTAATATTCATATACAGGGCGACGATTACTGAACTGTGTGGAATAAAATCGTTTTAACTTCTGAACGATTTGCGCTAGGACGTTCAAACTGCGTAGTTGGCCGCGGTGCGTGTTATGCATTAATATGTGCGCATGCATGGCTTCGTTTTAGCGACGAAACCCACTTTCATTTCGATGGGTTCGTCAGTAAGCAGAATTGGCGCATTTAAGGGACTGAGAATCAGCAATTCGCGATCGAGAAGTCTCTTCACCCGCAACGGGTGACGGTGTGGTGCGCATTGTCCAGTCACGGAATAATCGGTGTGATATTCCTTACCGACACTGTGCTGATTTCGACAATATGTGGTTCATGCAAGACGGAGCTAGACCCCACCGAAGCAGGAGAGTATTTGACGTCATGGAGGAGCAGTTTAGAGAGCGCATTCTGGCTCTGGGGTATCCAGAGACCACTGGCATGAGCTTCGATTGACGGTCATTTCTCCGGATCTGAACACGTGCGACTCCTTTTTGGGGGCTATATTAAAGACGAGGTGTTCAGCAATAACTCCAAAACCATTTCTGATTCTGACTCTTCATTCGCTATTCGTCTGCTCGACATTATCGCCACTCATGGCAGTCGTATCGGACATGTCACAACCGAAATCCGTACATCTGTAGTGACGTTTACATGTTGAATAAAGTGTGTGCACCCCGTAGTTTGAAACTACACTACTGGCCATTAAAACTGCTACACCACGAAGTTGACGTGCTACAGACGCGAAATTTAACCGACAGTAATTAGATGCTGTGATATGCAAATGATTATCTTTTCAGAGCATTCACACAAGGTTGGCGCCGGTGGCGACACCTACAACGTGCTGACATAAGGAAAGTTTACAACCGATTTCTCATACACAAACAGCAGTTGACCGGCTTCGCCTGGTGAAACGTTGTGGTGATGCTTCGTGTAAGAAGGAGAAATGCGTACCATCCCGTTCCCGACTTTGGTAAATATCGGATTGTAGCCTATCGTGATTGCGGTTTATCGTATCGCGACATTGCTGCTCGCGTTGGTCGAGATACAATGACCGTTATCAGAATACGGAACCGGTGGGTTCAGGAGGGTAATACGGAACGCCATGCTGGATTCCAACGGCCTCGTATCACTAGCAGTCGAGATGACAGGCATCTTATCCGCATGGCTGTAACGGATCGTGCAGCCACGTCTCGATCACTGAGTCAACAGGTGGGGACGTTTCCAAGACAACAACCATATGCACGAACAGTTCGACGACGTTTGCAGCAGCATGGACTATCAGCTCGGAGACCATGGCTGCGGTTACCCTTGACGCTGCATCACAGACAGGAGCGCCTGCGATAGTGTACGCAACGACGAACCTGGGTGCACGAATGGCAAAACGTCATTTTTTTCCAATGAATCCATCCATCATGATGGTCGCATCCGTGTTTGGCGACATCGTGGTGAACGCACATTGGAAGCGTGTGTTCGTCATCGCCATACTGACGTATCACCCGGCGTGATGGTATGGGGTGCCATTGGTTACACGTCTCGGTCACCCCTTGTTCGCAATGACGGCACTTTGAACTGTGGACGTTACATTTCAGATGTGTCACGACCCGTGGCTCTACCCTTCATTCGATCCCTGCGAAACCCTACATTTCAGCAGGATAATGCACGACCGCATGTTGCAGGTCTTGTACTGGCCTTTATGGATACTGAAAATGTTCGACTGCTGCCATGGCCAGCACATTCTCCAGATGTCTCACCAATTGAAAACGTCTGGTCAATGGTGGCCGAGCAACTGGCTCGTCACAATACGCCAATCACTACTCTTGATGAACTGTGGTATGGTGTTGAAGCTGCGAGGGCAGCTGTACCTGTACACGCCATCCAAGCTCTGTTTGACTCAATGCCCAGGCGTATCAAGGCCGTTATTACGGCCAGAGGTGGCTCTTCTGGGTACTGATTTCTCAGGATCTATGCACCCAAATTGCGTGAAAATGTAATCACATGTCAGTTCTAGTATAATATATTCGTCCAATGAATACCCCTTTATCATCTGCATTTCTTCCTGGTGTAGCAATTTTAATGGCCAGTAGTGTAACTTACCTTTTTTTCATGTAGTTCAATAATATCACCCTGTGCCTGCCTCTGTTGTCTCCAAACACCTTTGTATTGTTTTTTCGCTAGTCATGTATACTTATACACCGTTTCACTTCTCGCCTAGTCACTTCTGCTTGACCATTTTGCACTTCCTAACAGTCCCATACTGTATACGTCTCTATTCCCTTAAGCCTGCTGTATTTTTAATTGAAGTCGCTTAATATTTTGTTGAAGTTTGGACTGAAGATAAGTTTACAGTTGATAACCAAACTCATTAACCCAGTAGTGGACAAAACACGTTGGTGATGTAGTGACGCCAGGCTACTGTGCGTGCGCCACTTGTTGCCGGCAGGAACAGCGTCAGCGGCGGCCCGCTGCTCCAGCTGGTGGCGAGCGTTCTGCTGAGCGCATGCGCGCTGCTCTTCAAGGAGACGGGCATCGCGGCGCTCGCCATCTGCGTCGCCTACGACGTGGCGCTGCTGGCAGAGAGGGGAATCGCCGGGCCGCGGCAGCTGCTCGCCACTGTCAGTACTCGACACTCATCTGTTAAACAAAGTCGCCACCTTAGCGAGTCTTCTTTTCTTGGCTTTGGCTTTCCTTAATAGATAATCTGAACGACTCTTTTTATGAAAATGGTGCGGAACGAGTCAGTTCGCAGGATACGTATATATGATTAGTGTCAACATTAATGAACACATTACCAATTTTAACCCTACTGATAGGGCCATACTTTTTCTTTTTACTGGCTACTAGTTTTAAAGTAGAAATTCGTCACTGAATAGAAGCAGCTAGCAGAAATGTTTTTAAAATAAGATTTAAAATTTGCTTCGCTACCTGTCAGGAATCTTATTTTATTGGGCAAATGGTCAAAATATTTCGTTGCTGCATATTGAACTCCTTTCTGTGCCACTGGCAGCTTCAATAGTGATTAACAAAGCTCATTTCACCCTCTAGTGTTGTAGATGTGGACAACTCTGTTCTTCTCAAAATGCGATGGATTATATACGACGAATTTTATTAGTGAATATAAGCACTGCGACGGTGCAATTAAAATGTCTAGCTCCCTGAACAGGTACCTACATGACGAACGTGGATGAAAACCATGTATTTTTATTTCTGCTCGCTTATGTGCAATCAATACTTTCTTTCTAAGTGACGAGTTTCGCTAGAAAATGACTCCGCACAGCAATATTGCTAAATATGTCAGGAGGTTGATAGGTCTGTTTTCAACTTTAGTAATTATACGAAGAGCAAAGGAAGCTAAACTTAATTGTCTGAGAAGCTGAGTAATATGTTTCTTCCAGTTCAAGTTTTCATCGATATGTACACCCAAAAATTTGGAGTTTCTACCCTATATACTGACTCCTGCGCATGTACTTCATCAGTTGTTGGTATGATTCTATTTGTTGTACAGAACTAACTGTAGTGTGTTGTTTCAAAATTTAGGGAGAGCCCATTTTCAGAGATTCGCTTAGTGATTCTTTCGAAAATATCATTTTCCATTGCTACTGTTACTTTCCCTCTTATGAGATTTATTATAACACTAGTTTCGTCTACTAAAAGTACCAATTTTGCTTGTTGAATGTTAAATAAAAGGTCATCCAAATATATAGGAAGCAGTAGTGGACCGAAAATAGAAACGTGTGGCTCCCTTAATAATTGTTTCCCCAGACACTAAAATTTTCTGCCTTTCCAACACTGCCTGACTTATTCAGCACAACCTTTTTCATTCTGATTATTATTTAAAGCTTGTTCTATTTGACGAGTGAGCGTATAAACAGCATTCTCAGTATGCTCTTTTAATGAAAGAGAGCTATTACACTAGCTAGCAATGGTTGATGAGATATGGTTACCTAGTTGCATGAAATTAGTTTGCTGGTTTGCACACAACATACATTTGAAATTAATCTGATGGACATCTCACCTTCCCAAACAGGGTTATCTCGAACTTGTATTTCGTGGAGATTACTGGGGACTGAAATATGATGAAATCTCATACTTTTGAATCATCAGCCTCGTGACTGGCCTGGCCACGAATTCCTCTCCCGCGTAAAACCTTTTCGTCTCAGAGAACCACATGCAACCTACGTTCTCGACTATTGGCTGGATGAATTTCAATCTCTGTCTTGCTTTACAGTTTTTACCCTCTACGGCTCTATCTAGTGCCATCGAGATTGTTTCCTGGTGTCTTAGCGCACATCCTCTCATCCTATCTCTTCTTCTTGTCAGTATTTTCCACATGTTCCTGTCTTCGTCGATTCTGTGGAGACCCTTCTCTTTCTTTATCAGTCCACTAAATTTTCAACAATATTCTGTAGAACCGCACATCAAACTCTTCGACTCACTTCTGTTCTGGTTTTTTAATTGTCCATGATTCACAAACATACAGTGACAGAAATACCCTCTCATCCTTTGTAGTTTGCTTTTTATGTTCTCCTTGCTTTTTCCATTACAGGTAATTTTGCATTCAAAGTAGCAGAACTCCTTCGTCTATTTCTTGACCATCAATTTTCATATTAAGTATCCTTCTATTTATATTTCTGCTGCATTTTATTATCTTTGTCTTTTTCAGGTTTACTCTTAGTCCGTATTCTGCACTCATTATACTATTCATACCATCCAACATTTCAAGTAGTTCATCTTCACATTCACTGAGAATAGCAATGTCATCAACGAATCTGATCATTGGGTTTCATTATTGCTTCTTCGATGTATAGACTGAACAGTTAGGGCGGAAGACTACATCCCTGTCTTAGACTTTTTTTAAATCTGAGAATTTTGTTCTTGATTTTCCCTCTTGGTTCTTCTGCATATTTCATATTATCCGTCTTGCCCTTCAGCTTAACCCTATTTTCCTCAGAATTTCAAACATTTTGCGTAATTTTAAGCCGTTGATCACTTTTTCCAGGTCGACAAATCTTAAGAGCTTGTCTTGACTTTTCCTCGCGTTGCAATCCTCACTTTGCTTTTCCATTCATCTTTGTATTATTCTTGTCAGTGGCTTCAGATTTCGGAATCTCTGTCTATGATATTATACATCGGGAACCTTCCCGTGTCTCCATCTTTTCCTAGTACACCTCCTCCTCTTGCGATTTTTGAACAGAATATTCACTACTACTATCCGAAATTTATTCTAGAACTCAATTATTATTTCTCCCCTCTCATTTCTACTGCGAAACCCATACGTCGTGTAACAATTTATTCTATGCTTTCCCCTACAGTAACGTTGCTATGCCCCATGACTAATCGATTTTCATCACTGTTTACGTATTGTATTACTGGTTTCATACACTCCTAAACTTTCTCTATTTCTTCATCTGCTATTTATACCTTTTCCAAGTATACCTGAACAATTGTTGTTGACGTTGGCTTAATGTCGAGTTTGATGAGAACAATCCAGTCACTGACCTGTTCACAGTAGCTGACTCTCTGGCCTGCTTTCCTATTTGTAACGAATGCTACTCCCGTTACGCGAGTTTCTGCTACTTTTGATATTACCCTGCATTCGTCTTGTCTTCTTTCTATTTCACTTCACTGACTCCATGAACAACTACGTAGGATCTTTTCATTTCCCTTTACAGATTTTTTACCTTTCCTACTGCGTACGAACTTCTTACATTCTATGCTCCGCCTCGTAGAATATTATCCTGCCGTTGGTTATTCAAGCTTTTCCTCATGGTCTCCTCCCAGAGGTTCGAGTTAGGGAGGAAGCCGGAATCTTTTGCCACTGATGCCGTTGATCACTACTAATTATGGAACATACTAGCTTTTTATTTGCCTTAATCGTATGGCAACATGACCTCGAGGAAATAATGGTATGTATACTGGTGTGCAAACCTTGACGACGAAAGTTATTTTCACATGACGTATCACAGCCAAGTAACATAACTCGATGAACATTGCATCATACGTAGGAAGAATTGTTACAGTGCACTACAGAAGGTATCTCAATTAAATATGCAGTAAGTCTTACAGAAGTGGCACTCACATTCAGAAACGATACTTAATCTGAAGTCACAGCGATTTATGATCGTTCCCTGCACACTACTAAAGGCGAGGCGGTACACGGTCCTTAACACGGTGGGTGTTGGTCACATACAGCAGTGCGTGCTCTGCAACGTGCTCAAATACTGGCCACATAGCTGATAAGCCGTTCTTGTGATGCGGTATTTCCATTCCTCCACCAGTGCGGTTGACAGCTGTTGGATGGTCGTCCGTTTATGTGGACGTGCTGCAGTATACCCAATCCACCCCACACGTGCTCGATGGAATTAATGCCATGGAAACCAGCAGGTCAGTCATTCGCCGAATATGTCATCGCTCCGCGAGCTCCCAACACCGCCGATCTTCGATGCGCGCTGCAGTGTTAATCATATACACAGGACAAGTGTGAGTAGAACTCACGATCCGAAGGTTCCACACGAAAGTTTATGTACATAGTTAATAGGAATATGTTTGTGTGGCGTAGTAGCCTGGTGCAGATCTTTCTACTGGACGCCACTTCAGCGACTTTCGTGTCGGTAACCTATCCCAGTTATGCGACCAGGGATGGGGAACCTAATGTTTAACGTGGAATTCGAAACCACGCGTTGTTTCTGGTGCCTCCTGACATCGTTGAGAGGTAAATGTTAGATTATAACTAAGACAAACATCCGTGTCCAGTCTCCCGGTTTCCAGGCAAGGGCTTTGCCGCTAGACCACCAGGGCCGACTTGTATACAGAAATTTCCAGAATGAGATTTTCACTCTGCAGCGGAGTGTGCGCTGATATGAATCTTCCTGGCAGATTAAAACTGTGTACCCGATCGAGACTCGAACTCGGACCTTTGCCTTTCGCGGGCAAGTGTTCTACCAACTGAGCTACCGAAGCACGACTCACGCCCGGTACTCACAGCTTTACTTCTGACAGTACCTCGTCTCCTGCCTTCCAAGCTCTCCTGCAAACCTTGCAGAAATAGCACTCCTCAAAGAAAGGATATTGCGGAGACATGGCTTAGCCACAGCCTGAGGGATGTTTCCAGAATGAGATTTTCACTCTGCAGCGGAGTGTGCGCTGATATGAAACTTCCTGGCAGATTAAAACTGTGTGCCCGACCGAGACTCGAACTCGGGACCTTTGCCTTTCAGTTCCTTTACTAATTGCTCAATATACAGATTGAATAACATCGGGGATAGGTTACAACCTTGTCTCACTCCCTTCCCAACCACTGCTTCCCTTTAATGCCCCTTCTTATAACTGCCATCTGATTTCTGTACAAATTGTAAGTAGCCTTTTGCTCCCTGTATTTTACCCCTGCCACCTTCAGAATTTTAAAGAGAGTATTCCAGTCAACATTATCAAAAGCTTTCTCTAAGTCAACAAATGCTAGAAACGTAGGTTTACCTTTCCTTAACCTATCTTCTAAGATAAGTCGTAGGGTCAGGATTGCCTCAGGTGTTCCAATACTTCTACGGAATCCAAACTGATCTTCTCCGAGGTCGGCTTCTACCAGTTTTTCCATACGTCTGTAAAGAATTCGCGATAGTATTTGGCAGCAGTGACTTATTAAGCTGATAGTTTGGTAATTTTCACATCTGTCAACATCTGCTTTCTTTGGAATTGGAATTATTATATTCTTCTTCAATTCTGAGGGTATTTCACCTGTCACATACATCTTGCTCACCAGATGGTAGCGTTTTGTCAGGGCTGGCTCTCCCAAGGCTGTCAGTAGTTCTAATGGAATGTTGTCTACTCCAGGGGCCTTGTTTCGACTTAGGTCTTTCGGTGCTCTGTCCAACTCTTCACGCAGTATCATACCTCCCATTCCATCTTCATCTACATTCTCTTCCATTTCCAGAATATTGTCCTCAAATACATCGCCTTTGTATAGACCCTCTATATACTCCTTCCACCTTTCTGCTTTCCCTTCTTTGCTTAGAACTAGGTTTCCATCTGAGCTCTTGATATTCATACAAGTACATACAGTATCTATCTTACCCCTCCTGAGACAAGTCTCTACATCCTTACATTTGTCTTCTATCCATACCCGCTTAGCCATTTCGCACTTCCTGTCGATATCATTTTTGAGATGTTTGTATTCCCTTTTACCTGCTTCATTTACTGCATTTTTATATTTTCACCTTTCATCAATTAAATTCAATATTTCTTCTGTTACCCAAGGATATCTGCTAGTTCTCGTCTTTGTACGTACTTGATTCTCAGCTGCCTTCACTACTTCATCCCTCAAAGCTACCCATTCTTCTTATACTGTATTTCTTTCCCCCATTCCTGTCAATTGTTCCCCCATGCTCTCCCTGAAACTCTGTACAACCTCTGGTTTAGTCAGTTTATCCAGGTCCAATCTCCTTAAATTCCCACCTTTTTGCAGTTTCTTCAGTTTTAATCTACAGTTCATAATCAATAGATTGTAGTCAGAGTTCACATCTGCCCCTGGAAATATCTTACAATTTAAAACCTGGTTCCTAAATCTCTGTCTTACCATTATGTAATCTATCTGATACCTTCTAGTATCTTCAGGCTTCTTACATGTATACAACCTTCTTTTATGATTCTTGAACCAAGTGTTAGCTATGATTAAGTTATGCTGTGTGCAAAATTCTACCAGGCGGCTTCCTCTTTCATTTCTTACTCCAATCCATATCCACCTACTACGTTTCCCTCTCTCCCTTTTCCTACTATCGAATTCCACTCACCCATGATTATTAAATTTTCATCTCCCTTCACTATCTCAAGAATTTCTTTTATCTCATCATACATTTCATCAATTTCTTCATCATCTGCAGAGCTAGTTGGCATATAAACTTGTACTACTGTAGTAGGCGTGGGATTCGTGTCTATCTTGGCCACAATAATGCGTTCACTATGCTGTTTGTAGTAGCTTACCCGAACTCCTATTTTTTATTCATTATTAAACCTACTCCTGCATTATCCCTATTTTATTTTGTATTTATAACCCTGTATTCACCTGACCAAAAGTTTTGTTCTTCCTGCCACCGAACTTCGATAATTCCCACTATATCTAACTTTGACCTATCCATTTGCCTTTTTAAATTTTCTAACCTACCTGCCCGATTAAGTGAGCTGATATTCAACGCTCCGATCCGTAGAACGTCAGTTTTCTTTATCCTGATAACGACGTCCTCTTGAGTAGTCCCCGCCCGGAGATCTGAATGGGTGACTATTTTACCTCCGGAATATTTTACCCAAGAGGATGCCATCATTATTTAAGCATAGAATAAATCTTCATGCCCTCGGGAAAAATTACGGGTCTAGTTTCCGCTTGCTTTCAGCTTGCTTGCAGTACCAGCACAGCAAGGCTGTTTTGGTTAGTGTTACAGGGCCAGATCTGTCAATCATCCAGAGTGGTGCCCCTGCAACTACTGAAAAGGCTGCCGCAGCTCTTCAGGAACCACACGTTTGTCTGGCGTCTCAACAGATATCCCTCCTTCGTGCTTGCACCTACAGTACGGTTATCTGTATCGCTAAGGCACGCAAGGCTCCCCACCAACCGCAAGGTCCGAGTTAGATATAGGTCAAAGTTAGATATAGTGGGAATTAGTTTGGATTCCGTAGAAGTATTGGAACACGGGAGGCAATACTGACCCTACGACTTATCTTAGAAGATAGGTTAAGGAAAGGTAAACCTACGTTTCTAGCATTTGTTGACTTAGAGAAAGCTTTTGATAATGTTGACTGGAATACTCTCTTTAAAATTCTGAAGGTGGCAGGGGTAAAATACAGGGAGCAAAAGGGTACTTACAATTTGTACAGAAATCAGATGGCAGTTATAAGAAGGGGCATTAAAGAGAAGCAGTGGTTGGGAAGGGAGTGAGACAAGGTTGTAGACTATCCCCGATGTTATTCAATCTGTATATTGAGCAATTAGTAAAGGAAACAAAAGAAAAATTCGGAGTAGGAATTAAAATCCATTGAGGAGGAATAACATCTTTGAGGTTTGCTGATGACATTGTAGTTCTGTCAGAGACAGCAAAGGACTCGGAAGAGCAGTTGAACGCAATGGACAGTGTCTTGAAAGGAGGATATAAGATGGATCAAAAAATTATTCAAATGGCTCTGAGCACTATGGGACTTAACTTCTAAGGTCATCAGTCCCCTAGAACTTAGAACTACTTAAACCTCACTAACCTAAGGACATCAAACACATCCATGCCCGAGGCAGGATTCGAACCTGCGACCGTAGCTGTCGTGCGGTTCCAGACGATATAAGATAAACATCAATAAAAGTAAAACGAGGATAATGGAATGTAGTCGAATTAAGTCGGGCGATGCTGAGGGAATTAGATTAGGAAATGAGACGCTTAAAGTAGTAAAGGAGTTTTGCTATTTGGGGAGCAAAATAACTGATTATGGGCGAAGTAGAGAGGATATAAAATGTAGACTGGCAATGGCAAGGAAGGCGTTTCTGAAGAAGAGAAATTCGTTAACATCGAGTGTAGATTTAAGTGTAAGAGATTCGTTTCTGAAAGTATTTGTATGGAGTGCAGCCATGTATGGAAGTGAAACAGACGATAAATTGTTTGGACAAGAAGAGAATAGAAGCTTTCGAAATGTGGTGCTACAGAAGAATGCTGAAGATTGGATGGGTGGATCGCATAACTAATGAGGAGGTATTGAATAGAATTGGCGAGGAATTTGTGGCTCGACTTGACTAGAAGAAGGGATCGGTTGGTAGGGCATGTTCTGAGGCATCAAGGGATCACCAATTTAGTGTTGGAGAGCAGTGTGGAGGGTAAAAGTCGTAGAGGGGGACCAAGAGATGAATACACTAAGCAGATTCAGAAGGATGTAAGTTGCTGTAGGTACTGGGAGATGAACAAGCTTGCACAGGATAGGGTAGCATTTAGAGATGCATCAAACCAGACTCAGGAGTGAAGACCACAACAACAACAACAACAACAACAACAACAAATTACATTATTACTTTCTTGTTATATGTTGAATATGTAATGTGCGTTATTGATTCCATTAAATTTTGAATGTTTGCGAAAGTTTAGATTGCAAAACATTGATATTTCAGTCGTTCCTGCAAGAGACTTACCGTAACATAAAAGGCATCCTCAGGCCTATAGAAAATTGTAGTGCAGTCAGTTATACACAAACATTCAGCTGCAACAAAGTTCTGTTTCCAATGGCTTTTGCATAACTTGCTCAAGGCTCAAAAACTATCTCAGGTCAACTGCTGTACGGGAATTCTCAAAACAATTACACTGGAGAAGTGCAAATTCCGTATATCACATCGTACACTTTTATATACTCGTACGAACTGGAAAATAAGCAGCTATTATGTGCTTGCGTGGTCGAAGATGAACCATAAGCAACAAATGTAGTTCGTCAATGAGGAACATCCCAGAAATTGGCTGTTTGTTTCTTTAATTACAATGGGCATGACCCATTCATTTGACACTGATCTAAGAAAGGGAAATGAAGAACGGTATCGAACTGCTTGGCTGAAGTCATCGATGATATCAACAAAAGCAACCGCAGCCATCTCACCAGCCTGCATTATGACAATGCAGCTATGCCAACTATCTGACTGCGTCTTTCTTTTCCCTTATGTGAAACAGAATATGTGCGGACAATTTTCTTCCAAAATCATATTTTTGGGCTCCAAGAGCAGAGTATAAACAACGTTTCCAGATCTGGCTGGAATGCAGGCAAAAGTGCATAAATTTTAAAGGCGAACATTTTGAGTAACAAAAAAACCGATTTGAAGTGAAAGATACTTTTCGTTTATTGCCTTAATATGCGACATGAAGTCGTGCAGGATCCCTATAACCATGATGTAACTTGACAGACTTCTCCCACTGCTGAATAGGTCTCTAGAGTAACAGGTCACTTGCTGTTTCGAAACTTCTAATTTGTTGACGCGTTTCAGACACAGCCCAGAAATAAAAGTCTTCATACAGAGTACGGAGTCACACATATATGTCGTGAACATCAGAAGTCAACTGAATGCAGTGGACGGCCACCACATGGTAGGGGAATTGTACTGCGACAGCCGACGCCTTTGAGCAATCGGGTAACCCGTACTACTTGTAGACTACAGCTAACGAGTCTGCAAACGATCCTACTAACGGATTACGAGGAGAGGCTACAAAATAACGAGATTATTGGTGTAAAATGTTTTATTTCAAAAACATATCTATTTAGTAGTTGTCGCCCTGAATATACTCCCCTCCTCTATCTCAGCAACACTCCATACGAATTTTCCATTGATGTTACACTGCTGGAAGTCTTTCTCATGGAGCTGCTTTATGTCCCATGCCGCTTTTTATTTCACTGCTTCAACAGACAGAAATCTTCTTCCTTTTAAAGCAGATTTAACCTTGTGGTGTAGACAAAAGTCGCAAGGTTCTAGGGCAGACGAATGACGACTGTCTAACAACTGGATGCCGTACTTCGCTAGGAGCCCATTAACAGACAATACGGTATGAGCCTGTGTGTTGTCTTGATGCAGGACCCATGACTTCTTCCACAATTCGGGTCATTCATTTCGCATTTTCTAGCGAACTTGAGCAAGAACCTTAAAGTAGTAACGTCAACAGTTTGATCTTTAGGAACCCAGTGGAGATACACAATTCTATGAATGCAGAAAAAAGAATCATCATCGTTTTGGATCTCGATTTGCACATACCAGCTTTTTTCGCTCTCGGTGAAACTGTGCCCTTCCTTCGTGGACTGTCGCTTAGTTTCTGGATCATAAGTGAAAAACCCAAAAATCTTCGCATGTTATCACTCTTTCTAGAAAATTAGGATCATTTTCAGTTGTATTGAAAGTGACAGTAGAAAGATCTTCACGAGCTTCTTTTTGTTCGCTCCTCATAATTCTCGGCAGAGTACACTTTTGTCATGTTAAATTGGTTATGTAAAATTTGCGTTATGCACTCTTTTTCAATTCCTAAAATTTCAGAAAGTGACCGAATACTCAACCGACGATCAGACCTAATGAGATTACGTACGTTTTCATCTGTGCTTGATGCTGAGGGGCGCCACGGGCGTGAGTCATCTACAACGACTTCTCGGCCGTTATGGAAACCTCGAACCACGGAAAAACACGCGTACGTGATAAACAGTCTTTGCCATATTTTAGTACAAGATAAATTGCAGGAGCAATTTCGTGTGAAACTTTATGGGAATTCGTTGCTCTGTACGTATCATGTTTCCGGCAAATCAGAATAACAGCCCTTACACAAACGAAGGCGACCACCACACTAATTCGTCTACAGACACCAGATACGCTAGTATCTTCGACTGAGAAGGCTCCACGCCTCACAGCTATTGGTTGCTCGTCTTTGGCTCATGCGTACTTACTCTGTGACAGCATCAGTCACGTTATTTAATAACCACAGCTCGTATGTCAAGTCAATTGTTTCCGTCTAAAGTACCGAAAATAAAAAGCACTCCGCCGTCAGGCCACGAGTGGCCTACCAGGACCATCCGAGCGCCGTGTCATCCTCGATGGAGGATGCGGACAGGAGGGGCGTGGGGTCAGCACACCGCTCTCCCAGTCGTAAGATGGGATTCTTGACCGAAGCCGCTACTGTTCGGTCGAGTAGCTCCTCAATTGGCATCACGAGGCTGAGTGCATTCCGAAAAATGGCAACAGCGCATGTGGCCTGGATGGTCACCCATCCAAGCGCCGACCACGCCCGATAGCGCTTAACTTCGGTGATCTCACGGGAACCGGTGCATCCACTGCGGCAAGGCCGTTGTCGAAAACTAATAGACACACAACTAATAATCAGTCATGCAAAACAAGTCCGACCACGTGCTTCCAGAAGAAAATCTCGTACAACAAAACACTGCTAAGGAACGTAGCGTAACAGAAAACGATGCTTACAAGTCTTAACGTGTGTCATGTGGGAATTATGTGTCAGTCACCTAACAAACTGTTCGTCAATACTATCTGAATCTTATTTTTGCGAGGTATTCCACAGTCATTCCAGGCGGCCTTTCTCAAAGCTTCTAAGAACCTCTGAGGATATTCTTGTATTCACCCTAATCTCTATGTACGAGGGCAGTTCAATAAGTAATGCAACACATTTTTTTTCTGAAACAGGGGTTGTTTTATTCAGCATTGAAATACACCAGGTTATTCCCCAATCTTTTAGCTACACAACACTATTTTTCAACGTAATCTCCATTCAATGCTACGGCCTTACGCCACCTTGAAATGAGGGCCTGTATGCCTGCACGGTACCGTTCCACTGGTCGATGTCGGAGCCAACGTCGTACTGCACCAATAACTTCTTCATCATCCGCGTAGTGCCTCCCACGGATTGCGTCCTTCATTGGGCCAAACATATGGAAATCCGACGGTGCGAGATCGGGGCTGTAGGGTGCATGAGGAAGAGCAGTCCACTGAAGTTTTGTGAGCTCCTCTCGGGTGCGAAGACTTGTGTGAGGTCTTGCGTTGTCATGAAGAAGGAGAAGTTCGTTCAGATTTTTGTGCCTACGAACACGCTGAAGTCGTTTCTTCAATTTCTGAAGAGTAGCACAATACACTTCAGAGTTAATCGTTTGACCATGGGGAAGGACATCGAACAGAATAACCCCTTCAGCGTCCCAGAAGACTGTAACCATGACTTTACCGGCTGAGGGTATGGCTTTAAACTTTTTCTTGGTAGGGGAGTGGGTGTGGCGCCACTCCATTGATTGCCGTTTTGTTTCAGGTTCGAAGTGATGAACCCATGTTTCATCGCCTGTAACAATCTTTGACAAGAAATTGTCACCCTCAGCCACATGACGAGCAAGCAATTCCGCACAGATGGTTCTCCTTTGCTCTTTATGGTGTTCGGTTAGACAACGAGGGACCCAGCGGGAACAAAAACCAGCATTAAGCGATCTCTGCAGTTATTTATTACAATGGCCATCGTATGAGGCCAGTTAGAGAACGCACAGAGTCGTTTAATCATTCAGTCTTCGCGCGCTCCATACGTGACTGAACAGTAAAGAGTTTCTAATAAACGGCACATTCGGAAGTACCTCCTGGCACACAAGCTACAGTGGTTCGCACATTACAGATGTACAGGGGAACGGCAACACTATGGAAACACCAAAACATCAACACATTACCATGCCTAACGCAGTGTAGCAAACTTGTTAACATTCGAAAGAGCTTCCAGTGGTCTCGGAATTTCTAAATACAGGCGCGACATGGTTCTCAAAGGAGTTTTATACCGTTGTTCCGGCAAAGTAGAGTCACGTTCAGGTAACGAACGTGGAGGTGGACACGACGAAGCAGCCTTGCTTCCAAAGTAGACACCAAAGGCTCAATGATGTTGAGATCTGGTGACGCTGATGGCCAGGTGTGGTGCGGCAGTTCATCCTCGTGTTGAGGAGACCAGTCCTGGACGATGAGAGTTGCGTGAACAGAAGCATTGTTATCTTGAAGCACAGCATAATTATTGGGAGAGAAACATCGCAACAAGGGAGGACCTCATCAGCGAAAATGTTCTCAGCGTAATACTTGGCAGGAATAGGACCTAGCAAACCACTTGGGACCATGGAATACCACACTATGGCGTGGTTCCGTGTCTAGTTGGCAACGGTGTGGATGAAGATTCATCCGACAAAGTATCTTTCTTCCATTGCGCCATAGTCCAGGATTGGGTGCGGCACGAGGTTTCCAGACTGCTGTCATTTTTAGTACCGATGAATGGTCTGGGAATTTCAATTCTTTCTTATGGAGCTCCCTTCTTGTTTTAGCTTCTGACAGGGTTCTAGAGTGCGACATTCAATTCTGCAGTGACTTTTGCAGCTATTGTCCTCTTACCTTTTCGTCACAGTTCTGTTCAGTGACCGTCTGTCACGGTTACTCAAGACACACTTTCGTCCGTGTTGTTTGTTCACATTCCCTGTAGCCACTATAAATCTTCGGTACGATGCCTCTTGAAACACCAAGCACGTGGGCTGCCTTGGTTATGGAAGCATCCACCGAATTAGCAGCAATTATTTGCTCATAATTCACTGACCTAGAACGTAATTCGGTCAACATTGTTCTCACCACGACTGACACTTGCAGCGTATGGAGGACATCGTACAGGGGCCGTTCGTGGTCGAGTTCAACTGCGCAACTGGTTTTCATTAGCATCTGCATTTATCTGATTTGATCCATTATAAATGGTTTCTGAAATCCTGCGACTGTAAAACAATAGGTTTGTTTATAAATAAATAATTCTTCTGCTACACACTGACAACATCAAAAGAAATTGCTTACTACACACAAAAAATGCACTTGAAAATGGGAATTATTTCTCGAATGCGAATAGTAAAATAAAGAATAATCGTGACTGGTAGCAGAAGATTTATTTATTTATCTGCATTTATGTTCCAGCATGCATTTCTCGTGGTGTTTCCGTATTTCTGTCCAACCCCTGTAGATGTAGACGTAGACGGGAGTGGCTGGTGTGACGATTTCCGTGACCCGGCCCACAGCGCCGCGGGCGTCGGGCGCTGCGGTCGCTGTGCGTGGCGTCGGCGTCGCTGGCGGCGCTGGCGGCGGCGCGGCTGGCGCTGGCGGCGGCCTGCGGGGGCGGCGGGGGCGGCGTGCCGTGGTCGGCGGCGGACAACCCGGCGTCGCGCGCGCCGCGGCTGGTGACGCGCGCGCTCTCGCTGTCCTACCTGCCCGCCTTCAGCTGGCTGCACCTGCTGCTGTGCCCCACGGCGCTCTGCTTCGACTGGGGCATGGCGGCCGTGCCGCTGCTGCACTCGCCGCTGGAGCCGCGCGCCGCCGTCGCCGCCGCCTTCTACGTCGCTCTCGCCCTCGCCTTCCGGGCCTGTCTGCCGCACCGCATCGCGCAGGTAAGCTCGTCTGTGGCAGCACACCCGCCCTGCCAGCCCGTGGGCCCCTTATCGAAACGTAGAGATCCGCGCGGGTGCGTATACGTACATATATCTACACTGATAGCTACTTTCCGGATGAAAGTCGACGCCAATATGAAGAAGTATACACTGCTGATCAAAATCATTACCGTCACCGCCTACCACGTTACTGAATACCGCCTGTTGGCATTGTGGCCACAGGATTTGGTCTGGAAATTACGTAGGCGGAGTACAGGGAAGTGGACGGTCTAACTTCCTTCCGGGCAGGAAGGCGTGCCGGTCCCCGGTACGAATCCGCCCGGCGGATTAGTGTCGAGGTCCGGTGTGCCGGCCAGTTTGTCGATGGGTTTTAAGGCTGTTTTCCATCTGCCTCGGCGAATGCGGTCTGGTTCCCCTTATTCGGCTTCAGTTATCCTATGTCGGCGATTGTTTCGCACACATTTTCTCTACCTACGCGTACACCATAACTACTCCACCACGCAAACATTGGTGTAACATTCGTCTGGTGTGAGACATTCCCGTGGGGTTCACTGGAGGCCGAACCGCACAATAACCATGGGTTCAGTGTGTGGCGGCGTTGGGGTGAGTCGACTGCTGTGGCCTGAAACTTCCTGGCAGATTAAAACTGTGTTCCGGACTGAGACTCGAACTCGGGACCTTTGCCATTTCGCGGGCATGTGCTCTACCAACTGAGCTAACAAAGCACGACTCACTACCCACCCTCACAGCTTTAGTTCTGCCAGTACCTCGTCTCCTACCTTCCAAACTTCACTGAATCTCTTCTGTGAACCTTCTATAGGGATGGCAAATTATTATCGTCACGTCAGAATTACGTTAATTAGAGATTAAGGAACCTTTGAGGTTAGCAATGACAGTACGACACGAATTGATTTTGACATTAATTTGATGCGTGAGCGGGCGAGACCTAGCTAACAGACACTAATGATGCCCCATTATTTTTGCTGGCTGTAATTGCAATTACACTCCTGGAAATTGAAATAAGAACACCGTGAATTCATTGTCCCAGGAAGGGGAAACTTTATTGACACATTCCTGGGGTCAGATACATCACATGATCACACTGACAGAACCACAGGCAAATAGACACAGGCAACAGGGCATGCACAATGTCGGCACTAGTACAGTGTATATCCACCTTTCGCAGCAATGCAGGCTGCTATTCTCCCATAGAGACGATCGTAGAGATGCTGGATGTAGTCCTGTGGAACGGCTTGCCATGCCATTTCCACTTGGCGCCTCAGTTGGACCAGCGTTCGTGCTGGACGTGCAGACCGCGTGAGACGACGCTTCATCCAGTCCCAAACATGCTCAATGGGGGACAGATCCGGAGATCTTGCTGGCCAGGGTAGTTGACTTACACATTCTAGAGCACGTTGGGTGGCACGGGATACATGCGGACGTGCATTGTCCTGTTGGAACAGCAAGTTCCCTTGCCGGTCTAGGAATGGTAGAACGATGGGTTCGATGACGGTTTGGATGTACCGTGTCCCCTCGACGATCACCAGTGGTGTACGGCCAGTGTAGGAGATCGCTCCCCACACCATGATGCCGGGTGTTGGCCCTGTGTGCCTCGGTCGTATGCAGTCCTGATTGTGGCGCTCACCTGCACGGCGCCAAACACGCATACGACCATCATTGGCACCAAGGCAGAAGCGACTCTCATCGCTGAAGACGACACGTCTCCATTCGTCCCTCCATTCACGCCTGTCGCGACACCACTGGCGGCGGGCTGCACGATGTTGGGGCGTGAGCGGAAGACGGCCTAACGGTGTGCGGCACCGTAGCCCAGCTTCATGGAGACGGTTGCGTATGGTCCTCGCCGATACCCCAGGAGCAACAGTGTCCCTAATTTGCTGGGAAGTGGCGGTGCGGTCCCCTACGGCACTGCGTAGGATCCTACGGTCTTGGCGTGCATCCGTGCGTCGCTGCGGTCCGGTCCCAGGTCGACGGGCACGTGCACCTTCCGCCGACCACTGGCGACAACATCGATATACTGTGGAGACCTCACGCCCCACGTGTTGAGCAATTCGGCGGTACGTCCACCCGGCCTCCCGCATGCCCACTATACGCCCTCGCTCAAAGTCCGTCAACTGCACATACGGTTCACGTCCACGCTGTCGCGGCATGCTACCAGTGTTAAAGACTGCGATGGAGCTCCGTATGCCACGGCAAACTGGCTGACACTGACGGCGGCGGTGCACAAATGCTGCGCAGCTAGCGCCATTCGACGGCCAACACCGCGGTTCCTGGTGTGTCCGCTTTGCCGTGCGTGTGATCATTGCTCGTACAGCCCTCTCGCAGTGTCCGGAGCAAGTATGGTGGGTCTGACACACCGGTGTCAATGTGTTCTTTTTTCCATTTCCAGGAGTGTAGTTCAGAACACAGTAATTCTCTCCAAGATGACGTAAAGGCAGCCTTTTATGCCGAATTTGAACGGCCCTTCGCGCATGAATACACGAGAGAGGCACCAGAGATACGGTCCTCTTTTACGCAGTCGGTTGTTTTCTTCGAAACGCGAGACTTAAATAGCCTGTACAGCAAGATCTCAACCTCATCGGAACCCGAGTTCATCTGGCGTCAAGGAGTCTTCCCGAGGCCAGTACGGCATGCAGGCTAAATGATCCTAGCGTTTAGGCGCCCTGTTGCGACCGTTAACTGTGCTCTACAGACACCACAAAGGCGATAAGTCGGGAAAACAGTTATTGATCTCGCTAGTAGCGACAATCAGACCACCCGGAATTACAGCGGCAGCTCATAATTACGAGTGCATTCGCACCACCGATATCTCCACTCCGCTTCAAGGAAATATGACACGTCATACTGTGATGTATGTTCATTAGACAATGCTTGTCTCGTTTTCGCGCAATTAAATATTTTGTATCTTCATTTTGTACGTGTGCTCTGATTTCCTATCTACATGGATTTTCTTGAGTGATCGAGTGTTGTCTACTATTCCGGTGATAACTGTTTAGTAACCAGGCACATTTCTGCTGGTTGCAAAATCCTACCAGACAACTTCCGCCGGTCCACGTTCCATCATTTTGTCTTCTGCTCTTGCTCCTACTAGCGATTTATAGTCTGCTGTCACAATTAAACTTTCGTCTCACTTAACTATTTAGATAGTGGGAATTGTGGCTGTCCTGTCTACGTTCACTATGTAATTCACAGAAGCCTACCCACGTCCTTATTTTCTTATTAATTTTTAGATCTATTCCTGTACCAAAGCTATCGCATTCTGTATTGAAAACACTGTACTGTTCTTGCCAAAAGTCCTGTTTTCCTTGTCACTTCGCTTCACCAATTCCAGCTTCACACATGGTGCTCTAAGAATTTCATTACAAACTGCTAGGATTTGTACAGGGCCCTGACTAGATAATATTTTGTGTTGGAATCCATGTCCAGAAAAGTATCTTTTGGTGCAACAACCATTTGAGAACATGTTGGTAACATGGAAACGTAACCACTTTTAGAAGCGATTTATTAGGCGTGACTCATTACATCACTTGTTCTACAACTCCACTCATTAATAAGCAAACGAACAAAAACGAAATGTAAATCAGTTTCCAAAAACATTGTTGTTTACAGTTAAACCGTTTTTATCCTTCTCAAAAGAGGTTTAGCATTCTGATCCACTACTAGCAATGTTATATGTGGTGACCACCAAGTTCGGCGCTTACGTTGTACCTGAGAATGATGTTGCGATACACACATTCTATCACACCTGGTGTCTCTGCAGTCTGCGCTTAGCCGTACAGAAGCATAATGGCGGTGTACTTAGCCATGTTTATGTAACACTCAGAGACACGTGAATAAGGGATCGAACTAGGTCAGAGAGGCGGGATAGACGTCAAATGGCATCAGCCGATCCCATATAAGCAACCCAAAGCATGACTATCCTCTTCATAACGACCTAACAAACATGTTTTCAAACGGCTTCAGCCCCGAAACCGTACGTTTCCGGAAGAAGACTTCCAATTCAAAATATTGTCTACTCAGTCATCTCTACAAGGCATAGAAGCTTTTAAGGGGAATTTACAGCGCCCTGTATGTCTTCGACTACCCAATTAACTTTTTAAATTCTCTAAGATACACTCCGACCCCTAGAACTCCAGCTTTGTTTCTCCTGACGACGACATCTTCCTGAGTGTGGCCGGCCGGTGTGGTCGAGGGGTTCTAGGCGCTTCAGTCTGGAACCGCGCGACCGCTACGGTTGCAGCTTCGAATCCTGCCTCGGGCATGGATGTATGTGATGTCCTTCGGTTAGTTAGGTTTAAGTAGTTCTAAGTTATACGGGGCTGATGACCTCAGATGATAAGTCCCATAGTGCTCAGAGCCGTTAGAACCATTAGAACTTCCAACATGATGGATGTCCGGCAAATAGGTCGCGTGCGGTTGAAGCGGTATTGAATAACATATTTCATGACAGGTGGATTGGTCGTCGAAGCACCATACCATGGCCCGCACGTCACCGGACCTGACATCCCCGGCTTTTTCTCTGTGGGGAAAGTTGAAGGATATTTGCTATCGTGATCCACCGACAACGCCTGACAACATGCGTCAGTGCATTGTCAGTGCATCTGCGAACGTTACGGAAGGCGAACTACTCTCTGTTGAGAGGAATGTCGTTACATGCACTGTCAAATGCATTGAGGTTGACGGACATCATTTTGAGCATTTATTGGTTCAAATGGCTCTGAGCACTATGGGACTTAACAGCTATGGTCATCAGTCCCCTAGAACTTAGAACTACTTAAACCTAACTAACCTAAGGACAGCACACAACACCCAGCCATCACGAGGCAGAGAAAATCCCTGACCCCGCCGGGAATCGAAACCGGGAACCCGGGTGTCGGAAGCGAGAACGCTACCGCACGACCACGAGATGCGGGCGAGCATTTATTGCATTAATGTGGTATTTACAGGTAATCACGCTGTAACAGCATGCGTTCTCAGAAATGATAAGTTCACAATGGTACCTGTATCACATTGGAACAACCGAAATAAAATGTTCAAACATACCTACGTTCAGTATTTTAATTTAAAAAACATGCCTGTGTCCAACTGTTTGTCTAAAATTGTAAGCCATATTTTTGTGACTATTACAGCGCCATCTATCACGAAGCAAAAAAAGTGGTCCAACTAAAACATTCATATTTCTTTACGTACTACACGAATATGTAATAAAAATGGGGGTTCCTATATAAAAAATCGCAGTTAATATCCGTTTGACCTGTGGCAGCGCCATCTAGCGGGCCAACCATAGCGCCATGTGGTTTTCTCCTGCAAGGCAGGCGAGTTTCGTTCTTTGTAGTTTTTTCGTTTGACGCTTATTTCGTGAGATATTTGGCCCGGTCACTATCAATGGACCACCTGTATACTCTGATGAATGTTACTTGCCATAGCACCCAATTGTTGGTATATCATTTTACGTATTTTTTCCATGTAAAGACCAGAAGAATTTTATGGAATGTGAGTGAGTTCGCGAAAGCTTACGAACTTGTACCTTTGTAACGATTAGCCATTTTGACTAAGAGGAAAAAGTGATTTACGGGGGTGGCTACAGAGATGGACAGTGAGAAGCCATGGAGTAGCGGGCCCGCCTTCTCGCGCTGAATACTGTGCCTGCTTGCTGTTGCAGCGAGCGATCGAACGCCGCCGGCTGGCGCAACAGGTGTCGCCTGTGGAGAGCCAGAGGCGGCCCGCGGCCTGCCCCTCCAGCCGAGCCAAGGGCAACCGCTGCTGCCTGCTCGGCGGCTGCGCCGACAACAGGTGAGCGCACACCACAGACTGCCAGTTGTCTTCCCTCCCAGTGCTACTTCATTATAAGCTGTAGCATGTACGACCACAATTTTTTTCTCATACTCAATGCCTGATGATAATAACCGTAGATCATATGCATTTCTCCGTTCCTTTGGTGAACCTTACAAAATACCCTGCAACTACCCGGTCCAGTCACATTAATGTGACCATCGCCTATGCTCGACGTCAACCATTCGCAAATCGCAGGTGGCAGCTGTAGTAGTGCAGGGTATACGCTATGTGATCCAAAGTATCCATACAACTGGCTGAAAATGACGTTCGTGGCGCCCTCCATCGGTAATTACAGGGACGTTATTGTAGTACAACCACTCCGCCACAGGCCATGCGTTATGAACAGGTGCTCGATCGTGTTGAAAGATGCAATCGCCATCCCGAATTGGTATTCAACAATGGGAAGCAACAAGGTGCTTAAAACATCGGCGCAGGTCTGTGGTGTGATAGTGCCAAGCAAAACAACAAGGGGTGCATGCCCCCTCAATGAAAAATGCGACCACACCGTAACACCACTGCCTCCGAATTTTACTGTTGGCACTAAACGCGCTGGCAGATGACGTTCACCGGGCATTCGCCATACCCACACCCTGCCATCGGATCGCCACATTCTGTACCGTGATTCGTGAATCCACATACCGTTTTTCCACTGTTCAATCGTCCGATGTTTACGCTCCTTACAGCAAGCGAGGCGTCGTTATGCATTTACCGGCGTGATATGTGGCTTACGAGCCGCGGCTCGACCATCAAATCCAAGTTTTTTCACCTCCCGCGTAACCGTCGTAGTACGTGCAGTGGATCCTGATACAGTATTGGAATTCCTGTGTGATGATCTGTATAGATGTCTGCCTATTACAGATTACGACCCTCTTCAACTGTCAGCGGTCTCTGTCAGTCAACAGACGAGGTCGGCATGTGCGTTTTGGTGCTGTACATGTTCCTTCACGTTTCCACTTCACTGTCACATCGGGAGCAGTGGACCTAGGTACGTTTAGGAGTGTGGGAATCTCCCTTACAGAAGTATGACACAAGTGACACCCAATCAGACGACCACGTTCGAAATCCGTGACTTCCACGGAGCGCCCCATTCTGCTCTCTCACGATGTCCAATGACTACTGAGGTCGCTGATAAGGAGTGCCTGGCAGTAGGTAGCAGCACAATGCACCTAATATCAAAAACGTACGTTTTTGGGGGTGTCCGGATACTTTTGATCACAGAGTATATAGGAATCACTGCAGTCGTCTTAATGCCGAAACGGAGAGGAATATCTGATTTCCAAAGGAGCGCCATTAATGGCTTGCGGGCTGAGTGTGGAAGCATTTCCGACACAGCTAAGTTTGTAAACTGCTCTCGTGCCACTGTGATTAACCGGCGCGGAGCCTACTTCCGTGCACCAGGGCCCACAGGTGACAGGGGTGAGCGACGGCTCCGGGGATGTGTACGTACGATAGACGTGCAGTTTTTGAGCAACTGGCCGGCCGAGTGATCCTAGGGGCTAGCAGCACCATCCACTCAACGACCGTTCAGCGAACGTTGCTGCATGCGTGGGTCTGGCATTTGCGCCCTTGCTGACAGCTGTTCGCTAGCCACAAAGACTGAATCCTGCACGCCACTAGAGATGGGCAAAACTGTTCTTTTCAGAGATTGGATCAGAACTGTTCACTCCCTGAAATGAATTAGCTCTTTTTCATGACTCACCACTCATTTACAATAGAAAATAAATGGAAGGCACATTGCCCTTTAAACTTGGTTTATTCCAGTACTATACCTGTATTTTGATCTTATTTGATCCTATTTTGAAGTAACACAGATAATGAGTAAGAATTTTGTATTGTTTATTGAAATTTCCACGATATGACAAAGTTTTTGATTATTGATTTATTTTGCACTATCGTGGTTTTTTGGGTGATCGGAAAATGTTGTAACTTGAGATTTACATTAACAATATATTTGGCTATAATGTATTAAAATTTCATTAACCTCATACAAATACATCGCAAGCCATATATTTTTAAAGTGAACATTTCCTTTCGAAGACGCCTAAAATCGCAAAATCCGTACCAGAATAAGAAAAAAATATATAAATTTGACTGTAAAACGAAAGTGCTGCATATAGCCTTACGCAGAATAAAACAAGGAAAATATTGGTGTATCACATTTTGCGATACGTTTATCGGTTCGCTCGTAATTAAAGCGTAAATTCGAGTGTCCATAATAAAAATCCTATAGTAAGAGGAGTCATCAGGAACCTAATCTAATCAGTTTAAACAAATAAAAATAAAATAAAAACAATTGCTGTATACATAACATAATAATGTAATATACATAGCGGTATTACTACGAAGAACAATATCCAGTGGGGACGAACTCCAATGCAGAGGCGCTGAGTCAAGCAGGTCGATCCGCGAGCTGTATTACTGTGTGAGCTGAGACCGCAGAGACCAGAGTGACGCTTTGCTCGACACTCTGGCTAGAGTCGAGACGGTGGGGTGAGTGTTGAGCGGGCGAGTTCCGAGGGTGGGGGGGAGCGGTGAACTCACCCGCTCCGAGACAAATCGTCCGTTCCCTTGCGAGCAGGTTTTTGCAAGTAGTTCCTATGTTATCCGCTAGGTGGCTCTCTGTCCTGTTGCTCGCATCAACTGCGCAGAGGGCAGGACGTGCGACTGAAACGATCGCCGACAGAGTGTGATGTGAAGTTAAGCTGCGCCAGACACTGCACAGTGCACACGGCAGACGACGCACAGTGACGGCACGGCATATGTGAAACACAAAATCCAATGGGGCACTGCACAATGCAGGCAGCCAAGGTAGAAGCAGGGCAGAGGCCTGCGCTGGCTGTGTTGTGTGGCATGCACTGTGCTCTGACCAGCAGAGGCGCTGCTGATATGCTCCGTCTCTCTGTCTCTCTCTCTCTCTCTCTCTCTCTCTGCCGTGGGAAACGTTTGGAGCTACCGTTATTTTTTTCTGAATCACTGATTGTTCACTCCTTTGAAAGATTGAACTCTATGAATTAGTTCAAGAGCGGATCCTCCATCTCTACACGCCACTACCAGAGGAAGACATGCACTGAGCGACGACAGGTAGCCTCTCCATATGGATCACGTTTTATGCTCTATCGGACAGACGGACTTCGGCGTGTATGGGCCAGCAACGACCGTCTGAGTGGTACTGGCCCGAGGAGGGTTATAGTCTCAGAAATGATGTCGTGGCATTCTTTCCGTGATCTCATCATTCTCAAAGGCACACCGGATCGACACAAACACACATCAGTCCTAGCTTACCATGTCCATCCCTCCTGCGCGAGGACCTCTACCAGGAGCATAATGCAGCATGTCACACAGCTCACAGCGTACTTGTGCGGCTGGATGAACACAAAGATGACTTTGCCGGACTTCCTTGGTCACCAAAGTCCCCGAATTTCAATACAGTTCAAAAACTGTGGGACCATCTCTACCGCACTGTTCGCGCCATGGATCGTCAACAGAGACAGTCAGCACACCTGACCGATACACTGTGATCGGTAGTGGCTCCACATCTCTGTCAGTACTTTCCACAACCTGACTGACTCCTTTCCTGCACATGCCCGCCACAAAAGATGGTTTCTCAGGCTTCTGACAGGTGGTTGCATTAATGTGAGTGGAAAATGTATTCGGTTTTACAAGCAATAACTGCTACAACACTGTCTCAGAGGTCGATGAGAGGATGGCGACCCTTATTTAATCTGATTTTAATACACTACTTGCCATCAAAATTGCTACACCAACAAGAAATGCAGATGATAAACGGATATTCATTGGACAAATATACTAGATCTGACATGTGATTACATTATCAAGCAATATGGGTGCATAGATCCTGAGAAATCATACCCAGAACAACCACCTCTGGCCATAATAACGGCCTCGATGCGCCTGGGCATTGAGTCAAACAGAGCTTGGATGGCGTGTACAGGTACAGCTGCCCATGTAATTTCAACACGATACCACAGTTCATCCGGAGTAGTGACTGGCGTATTGTGACGAGCCAGTTGCTCGGCCGCCATTGACCAGATGTTTTCAATTGGTGAGAGATCTGTCCTGGCCAGGACAGCAGTCGAACATTTTCTGTATTCAGAAAGGCCCGTACAGGAACTGCAACATGCGGTCGTGCATTATTCTACTGAAATGTAGGCTTTCGCAGGGATCGAGTGAAAGTTAGAGCCATGGCACCCTATACCATCACGTCGAGTGATACGCCAGTATGGCGACGACGAATACACGCTTCCAGTGTGCGTTCACCACGATGTCGCCAAACACGGATGCGACCATCATGATGCTGTAAACAGAACATGGATTCATCCGGAAAAATGACGTTCTGCCATTCGTGCACCCAGGTTCGTCGTTGAGTACACTATCGCAGGCGCTCCTGTCTGTGATGTAGCGTCAAGGGTAACCGCAGCCATGGTCTCCGAGCTGATAGTCCATGCTGCTCCAAATGTCGACGAACTGTTGTTGTAGATCGTTGTTGTCTTCTAAACGTCCCCATCTGTTGAGTCAGGGATCGAGACGTGGCTGCACGATCCGTTAGAGCCAGTGCGGATAAGATGCCTGTCATCTCGACTGCTAGTGATACGAGGCCGTTGGGATCCAGCACGGCGTTCCGTATTACCCTTCTGAGCCCACCGATTCCGTATTCTGCAAACAGTCATTGGATCTCGACCAACGCGAGCAGCAATGTCGCGACACGATAAACCACAATCGCGATAGGCTACAATCCGACCTTTATCAAAGTCAGAAACGTGATGGTACACCTTTCTCCTCCTTACACGAGGCACCACAACAACGTTTCACCAGGCAACACCAGTCAACTGCTGTTTGTGTATGACAAATCGGTTCGAAATTTCCTCATGTCAGCACGTTGTATGTGTCGCCACCGGCGCCAACCTTGTGCGAACGCTCAGGAAAGCTAATCATTTGCATATCATAGCATCTTCTTCCTGCCGGTTAAATTTTGTGTCTGTAGCACGTCATCTTCGTGGTGTAGCAATTTTAATGGCCAGTAGTGTATTTCGTCAGTGCAGATTGATTAATCAGGATTGCTCAAAAAACGTTTTGCAGATAATTTGGGGAACAAAACATTGTTCATTTCTCTCGAGCACCGCACGTTGCTAGTAGGGTGTGAATTTTAGCCACGGTTCCATGGTATCTGTTAGGACGGACGAAAGAAATATTATGATTAGAGACGTGTGTTTTCGCTGAGAAACGAGAACTTACTCATCACTTTCCGTAAACATGCCTTCCTAAGACACATTCAGCGTCCGTCCCTCAAAAATGCGTTGCGAGCGAGGTAAGGATATTTAATGATACGCGGAACACATAAAGATATAAATTTTTTCTTAATCAAACGGTTGGACTGAAACCCTCAGTCCCATATTTGAGATGGTTGTGACATGCAAGAGCCAGTCTGCAGGTACACGGGTCAAAGCACATGATAGGAAAAAAATTGGAAATTTGTGGTAAGGGCTATGGGACCAAACTACTAAGGTCTGCATGATAGGGATGCAGTGCTTAAAATTAGAGCAGGACAGAAGTATCTTCAATGTTACTCAATCTGTGCAATGAGCAAGCAATAAACGAGAGCAAATGGAGCTTGGGAAGGGAATTTAAAGTTCACGGAGAAGAAAAGTGAACTTCAGGCTTTGCTATGGCGTTATTATTCCATCGTACAATGCAAAGAAATTGAAAAAGCAGGCGAATAAAGGATTATAATGTGGAATATAGGAATGAAAGGGTGATGTATGCTGCTTCTGTTAATGTGAATGGCTGTCTCATACACACTATTTGATGAAAAGTATCAAAACAATTATCAGTGGACATTAATATTAGGTGTGTCTACCCTTCGCTTTTATGACGGCCTCAACTATGATGTGGACACTGCACTGGTGAGTTGTCTGCATGTCTGTGAAGGTGTGGCAGACCATTCTTCTTCAAGAGCAGAGATCAAGAAAGATAATGATTCCAGAATGAGAGCGGAGTGTGCGCTCATATGAAACTTCCTGACAGATTAAAACTGTGTCGGACCGAGACTCGAACTCGGGACCTTTGCCATTCGCGGGTATGTGCTCTACCATCTGAGCTACCAAAGCACGACTCACGCCCCGTCCTCACAACTGTTAGAGCACTTGCCCGCGAAAGGCAAAGGTCCCGAATTCGAGTCTGGGCGTGGCACACAGTTCTAATCTGCCAGAAAGTTTAAAAGATAATGATGCTGGACGGGGGATCTACGTTCTAACTCTTCTGAAAAGTGTGCCATTTGGTTCATATCGAGACTCTGGGCAGGCAAGTCCATTTCTGAAGTATTATTGTCCTTAAACTATTCTCTCACTTAAGCTGCTTCATTACAGCGTGCATTGTCATGCTGGTAAAATCATCGTCTCCGAACTGTCCCTCTACTATAGGCAGTAGTCAATGATGTAAAATATGTTCACGTCCTTCCGTAATTAGCGTTGTTTTAAGCGCAATAAGGGGGCCATACCCTAACCACGAGAAAGATACTCTCCTCTTCACTTCAGTGTTGGCACTACAAATGACGGGACTTAACGTTCTCCTGATATTCGTCAACCCAACCCCTTCCATCGGACTGCTACAGGATATAGTGTGACTCATCACTCCAAATAATTTCTATTCTTTACGCTGGCCTACAGCTCGTTGTCTGTGCCAAAATGTCTTCATAGCCAGCGCTTCATTTGAGCAGAGATGAAACTCAGGGAGATAATAATGGGTTGTATTGTGGGTAATCAAACATTTCCAATTGAAAACGGTGCAGAAGCATCTTCATTACCCCTGCAGAATGCGACTGATAATTGTCTTGAAGAAGAAAACGTAAGACAGTTATGTAATGTTGGCTGCATAGCTTCAGGTGAAATCTCTTAGCATGCCCTCGGACTTGGCGGGAGATACTATTGTTCTGGGTATCTTTATGTGCTTCCTCTGCGCTCAGAACTAAAAATAACGACGTAACGCGATCGACGGGCATAGTAGAGACACTGCCCAACACACCTGTGCAAAACTTCATCGGATTTCCACTGTGGTTTCTATATCGCGACCGATCGTTCCGTACTTTCCGAACAACCTTCATAATAAGAGGAACGTCGCCAAAATGGGCCGTTAATTTGAAGATCACAAAATTTCCCGACAACTGGTGCAAAGACGTAAGTATCCTTCCCACCACTCCTTCCTTTGAGGCGTGATTCTCTCACATTTCGCAGACCAAAACTATAGTTCACAGTGCGAAGAACAATAGGACAGCGTTCTTGACAACGTTCGACGTTGTTGCTCTCCACCCCCTCACTCCCCCCCCCCCCCCCGGCGTTTCAGCCCTACTCTAAGAACACTAGGTACCATTCAAAATAATTCGGTTAAGTTTGAACGTTATCCGAACCAGAAAAGGGTGTACCTACTTTTCCGGGTCTCCTGTTCCAGTCCTTCAGTGGCGTGATCATGGAAGGGGGTGGGGGTGCAACATTAACGTATTCGTAAACAAAGCGCCAAAGGGTTCATCTAAGACCCACCAACTCAGCAATACCACCGGTGCCACCTACTCACCTTTATTCAGCACTTTAAAACTGCGTCTGTGAGAAACTTTTACATCTACATCTACATACATACTCCGCAATCCACCATACGGTGCGTGGCGGAGGGTACCTCGTACCACAACTAGCATCTTCTCTCCCTGTTCCACTCCCAAACAGAACGAGGGAAAAATGACTGCCTATATGCCTCTGTACGAGCCCTAATCTCTTATATTTGTGGTCTGTGCGCGAAATGTAAGTTGGCAGCAGTAAAATTGTACTGCAGTCAGCCTCAAATGCTGGTTCTCTAAATTTCCTCAGTAGCGATTCACGAAAAGAACACCTCCTTTCCTCTAGAGACTCCCACCCGAGTTCCTGAAGCATTTCCGTAACACTCGCGTGATGATCAAACCTACCAGTAACAAATCTAGCAGCCCGCCTCTGAACTTCGACACCAGCCTCGCACCTGCTCTAACACCTGACGGTTAGGCAACCCCTTCGACACTCATCAGGTAGGGTACGTCTGACTTCAGGTGCTAGAGTAGCTGCGAGTTGGACTTTATGTTTCTGATAAATACAGGGTGTTTCAAAAATGACCGGTATATTTGAAACGGCAATACAAACTAAACGAGCAGCGATAGAAATACACCGTTTGTTGCAATATGCTTGGGACAACAGTACATTTTCAGGCAGACAAACTTTCGAAATTACAGTAGTTACAATTGTCAACAACAGATGGCGCTGCGGTCTGGGAAACTCTATAGTACGATATTTTCCACATATCCACCATGCGTAGCAATAATATGGCGTAGTCTCTGAATGAAATTACCCGAAACCTTTGACAACGTGTCTGGCGGAATGGCTTCACAGAGACATGTAAACAGGCAGAATACGACGCAGCGGTCAGAAACGCCAGTATAAGACAACAAATGTCTGGCGCAGTTGTTAGATCGGTTACTGCTCCTACCGTGGTTGGCCATCAAGATTTAAATGAGTTTGAACACGAGCGAGGAGACACAGCTTCTCCGAGGTATCGATGGAGTGGAAATTTTCTCGTACGATCACTTCACGAATGTACTATGAATACCAGAAATCCGGTAAAGCATCAAGTCTCCGACATCGCTACGGCTGGAAAAAGATCCTAAAAGAACGGAAAGGACGGCACCAACGACGACTGAAGAGAATCGTTCCACGTGACACAAGTGTACCCCTTCCTCACATTGCTGCAGATTTCAATGCTGGGCCATCAACAAATGTCAGCGTGTGAACCATTCTAAGAAATATCAATATAGGCTTTCGGAGCCGAGACAAGCTCATGAATCCATTGACCGTACATGTCACCAGGTGACTGTTCAAGCAGGTGGATGCTCTGTAATTGTGGGGGGGGGATGTGCAGTTGGAGTGATATGGGACCCATGATACATCTAGATTCGATTGTGACAGGTGACACGTTCATAAGCATACTGTCTGGTCACCTGCATCCATTCATATCCACTGTGCACTCCGAGTGACTTGGGCAATTCTAGCAGGACCATGCGACACCCCACACGTCCGGAGTTGATACAGAGTGGATCCAGCAATACTCTTCTGATTTTAAACAATTCAGCTGGCCACCAAACTCCACACACATGAACATTGAGCATATCTTGTATGCCTTGCAATGTGCTGTTCAGGGGAGATGTCCAGACTCTCCTCCTCTTACGGATTTATGCACAGTCCTGCAGGATTCATGGAGTCAAGTCCCTTCAGCACTACTTAGTCAAGTGCATTCCACGTCATGTTGCGGCACTCCTGCGTGCTCGTGGGTTCCATACATGATATTAGGCAGGTGGACCAGTTCCTTTCTCTCATCAGTGTAATATCATGTTGTTCAGTGGCCAGGTTCAAGTAGGCAGCTTGCATGTCCCTAAAGTACCACAGTTATACAACCGAGATAAGGGGGCCTATGTCCTGGCGGAGGTTCGAGTCCTCCCTCGGGCATGGGTGTGTGTGTTTGTCCTTAGGATAATTTAGGTTAAGTAGTGTGTAAGCTTAGGGGCTAATGACCTTAGCAGTTAAATCCCATAGGATTTCACACAATTTTTTTAAGGGGGCCTATAGTATGCATGAAATATCGTTTCCAGCAAATCTTTCTATCATTAAAAAGATGTAGTGAATGATAGCTTTGAGACAGACTGACAAAATCTCTGGACCAACTGGGGTTCTATCCTTTCAGTTTACAGGCCGCACTTCTTCACTTTATCAGCCACAAGGCCAATGTTGTATGTGAGTCCACTTAAAAGGTATAACCCTTACAATTTCGGATGGAGCTTTGAAAAATAAAAAAATTGTAGCCACATGTGTATCTTACAATTCTTCCCAAATTTTTATGTCCATTCACGTAGAAAAATAGTTTCATGAACTCAGATAAATCTTTATGAAATAATCTGCATTTTTTCTATGCAAAGATACAGCGAATGCAGTCGCCAGCCTCAGGTAGTGTGGGAGTAGTGAGACTTGTCGTGTTCTGGCACAGCGGCAGTGGCCCCTGTGGCAGAGGTGCGCTGCTGGTGAGCCTGTCGCTGCTGGTGGTGCCGTTCCTGCCGGCCAGCAACGTGGCGCGGTATGTGGGCTTCGTGGCAGCGGAGCGCGTTCTCTACCTGCCCAGCGCCGGGCACTGCCTGCTGCTCGGCCTGGGCTGGCAGCGCCTCAACCGCAGGTCGCACCACCACCACCAACACGAGCACCACCACCACCACCACCACCACTGGGGGTGGCTGTCAGGGTTTGCGCTGGCTGCCACACTGGCCAGTCTCGGAGCACGTACCGTACTCCGCAACAGGGACTGGTACGATGAAGAGAGCCTTTTCCGCTCTGCACTTCACATCAACCCACCCAAAGGTGAGTCTCCTTCCAGGCCCGCCCCATTTTATTGTTACACAGCAGTTAAACAGACGCACTTTCACTTCACTGTAGCCTCCTGTCACATTTAACAGATATCCCACAACAGAATTTATGTGACATACGTGTATGTGGATGAACTACATGTTTTGGGATACAGATCAAATAGGATGTTACCGCCGATCATCTGTGTTCATCAAGGTACATCACAATTATTACACTCAATAGTATAAAAACTAGTCCATAAGCAACCATCTAATATAAAAACTACAATTTAATTTGATGAAACACAAATCATGATACAAGTACAAAGGAAATGGCTCTAAGAACTATGGGACTTAATATCTGAGGTCATCAGTCCCCTAGACTTGCTGTTGTTGTTGTTGTCTTCAGTCCTGAGACTGGTTTGATGCAGTTCTCCATGCTACTCTATCCTGTGCAAGCTTCTTCATCTCCCAGTACCTACTGCAACCTACATCCTTCTGAATCTGCTTAGTGTATTCATCTCTTGGTCTCCCCCTACGATTTTTACCCTCCACGCTGCCTTCCAATACTAAATTGGTGATCCCTTGATGCCTCAGAACATGTCCTACCAACCGATCCCTTCTTCTGGTCAAGTTGTGCCACAAACTTCTCTTGTCCCCAATCCTATTCAATACTTCCTCATTAGTTATGTGATCTACCCATCTAATCTTCAGCATTCTTCTGTAGCACCACATTTCAAAAGCTTCTATTCTCTTCTTGTCCAAACTATTTACCGTCCATGTTTCACTTCCATACATGGCTACACTCCATACAAATACTTTCAGAAACAACTTCCTGACGTTAAAATCTATACTCGATGTTAACAAATTTCTCTTCTTCAAAAACGCTTTCCTTGCCATTGCCAGTCTACATTTTATATCCTCTCTACTTCGACCATCATCAGTTATTTTGCTCACCAAATAGCAAAACTCCTTTACTACTTTAAGTGTCTCATTTCCTAATCTAATACCCTCAGCATCACCCGACTTAATTCGACTACATTCCATTATCCTCGTTTTGCTTTTGTTGATGTTCATCTTATATCCTCCCTTCAAGACACCATCCATTCCTTTCAACTGCTCTTCCAAGTCCTTTGCTGTCTCTGACAGAATTACAATGTCATCGGCGAACCTCAAAGTTTTTATTTCTTCTCCATGGATTTTAATACCTACTCCAAATTTTTCTTTTGTTTCCTTTACTGCTTGCTCAATATACAGATTGAATAACATTGGGGAGAGGTTGCAACCCTGTCTCACTCCATTCCCAACCGCTGCTTCCCTCTCATGCCCCTCGACTCTTATAACTGCCATCTGGTTTCTGTACAAATTGTAAATAGCCTTTCGCTCCCTGTATTTTACCCCTGCCACCTTTAGAATTTGAAAGAGAGTATTCCAGTCAACATTGTCAAAAGCTTTCTCTAAGTCTACACTTAGACTTAGACTAGACTTAGAACTACTTAAACCTAACTACATAAGGACATTACACAGATCCATGCCCAAGGCAGGATTCGAACCTGCAACCGCAGCAGCAGTGCGGTTCCGGACTGAAGCGCCTAGAACCGCTCGGCCACAGCAGCCGGCTTACACAGGAAAGTAGCCACAAAAGATCTGCTACATAAAGTCATTGCACTGACCACAGGATACAAGAATCAGGTGCTTCTATATCACTCTGTGTGGAATCTCAATATGTCCTGTGTAAAATGAGACTCGCCTTTGTGATCTCCATTCCAGTATACGTGGGTGTGCAGGATGCCATATGTGGTATAGCAGAGCAGACAGGCTCATTGGTATTGATATCAAACTCGAAGCTGTCAGTGTCACTGTTTCATATCGTAAGTACTTCAATGTACATACCGACACAGGATCTTCGTATCAATCAGTACCAATATCACTTCCGCTGATGCAGTGTCACACTTGGCGAAACAGTGAGAAAACTCAAGTTCGATGAAAATAGCATCTCTGTAAATCAAAGTAGGTGACGATCTCCGGATCTGCCAACAGCAGCAACTTCTAGCAGTGGCAGAAATGTTTCAGAGCACATGTTTAGCACACATCGTTTAACACGAGCCTCTGCAGTAGATTATACCTCTTGTTCCAGTTTTGACCTAATGATATCACCACTTACATCTGCAGTGGGAATGCGACCATGGAGAGTGGACAGTGAATCAATGGAAACGTGTCATCTGGTCGGATGAATCACATTTCTTGTTACACAAGGTAGGCAGACATATCTGGATACATTATCATCCTGTTTGAAACAGGCATGAAGCCATGGCATATGGCTAGTGGCGGCAGTATTATGGTATGGAGGTATTCACCTGAGCATCCATAGAACCTTTTATAGTGATCCAGTGCACCATTATGACTGTGGAGTACGTGAACAATATTGTAGAATTCATCATACTTCATATCTTCCCCAGCAGTCACGGTGTCTTCCAGTAGGATAACTGTCCATGTCACAGTGACAGCATTGTGCGACACTGGTTTGAGATGTTTGATATGGAACTCATATTCTTGTTTTGGTCATCATATTGACCCAGTCTGAAGCTGATGGAACACATCTGGAACGCTGCTGAGCGCCAGGCTAGCGAACACAAACAACCATAGTCATTGTAGCTCAGACCATTCTGGGAAGATGCTCCTAGATATTAAACTGGCGTGACTGATACTGGTGACGTTTCGCAGAGCATCTTGTCGAACGTTGTTGCATCCTGCATAAATTTATGAGCGTTGCATTTTTTTTTTATTTATGTCATTGTACCAACTGGTGACCTTAATCACGTTCTGTATTTGGTAACAATTATCAAATCACACAGTCTACACTTAGGCAGCTGAGTAGTCTGCGAACAGCTTTAGCGAAAAAACGGAGGGAAATTTCGACTTATCTGGGACATCTTTTGATTACCTTAGATGACTCAAACGTGGTTGAGAACTTCCTGTACTATCTTCAGTGGGTTTAATTATTCTTCTTTTTTGCACGATGCTGTAAGTGAAACTAAAACGAATGTTTAGCAGGTTTTTTACGTATGTCGTTGCAGTCCTACTACATTTCTTTGATTTACACCCAGTTCTATTTGCGTTTTGTCTTAAAGAAGAACGTATTGGGTACACAGCCAGAGACGTTGAGAACTAGTAGCCTGGCTCTGTGCAATTCTGCTGCAGGATATGCTTGCCCTGTTAGGTACAGATCCAGTCACGCTAAACAAGTTGATACTTCTATGAATTAAGCTTGTCGACTCGTCCATGAAGGAGACATCTAAAGTGTTTGTCTCACATGAGCACCCATTGTACGGATATCAACCTGTCCACCAACGAAAGAGATCTAAGAGAAGTTCCGTTCATACAACCGAAAATCTAAAAGAAGATTTAAGGAGTACGAGAAATACTCACTATGCTGGCTGGATGCAGCCAATCGAACATCTTCTCCCAGGACATGAAGAACATGGGTCTATATGGAAATTGTTAGACAGACTTCACACTGGTGCTGACACCTACAGAATGAGTACGTTGCAGCTCTGTGACTGTGACAAAGTTAAAACGACAGCCCATTTCATGAACTGCAGTAAGTGCACCTTGAGGTGCTCTATGTACAGCATGCTGGCAGCAACATCTAACCCCCATGATTAGGCGAATTCTGGGCAGACACTACTTGATATAGTTTATATGTTTTGTCATTAAGTACGCTTATACAGTGCAATTATTATTTTCATCATTGTTTGTTTCTGTTATGAATAAAAAGAAGGTAAAAACAATTTCTATTCAATCCCTGTTTGATTTCATATCCAAACTCCTGTGTTTAATGCTTTCCACTTTAATTGCAATCGATATCAGAAATACAAGGCATCATATATGCATACACTGCGAGAATCTATTTTCAGCAAACTTGAAAGTATATGGAGTAAACGAGAGGCAACTACTCCATACAGAAAATGGTACAATTTTAAAGTCTAACTAAATTGAATATTTGACTACCCAAGGTATATACCGTAAATACAGGTATTTGCATGTACACTGATCAGCCAGAAAATTATAACCACCTACCTGGTAACCGGTATGTCCACCTTTGGCATGGATACCAGCGGCTCCGCGTTGTGGCATGGAAGCATTCAGGCCTTGGTAGGTCACTGCAGGGAGTTGGCACCACATCTGCATTCATAACTAATCTACACTCCTGGAAATTGAAATAATAACACCGTGAATTCATTGTCCCAGGAAGGGGAAACTTTATTGACACATTCCTGGGGTCAGATACATCACATGATCACACTGACAGAACCACAGGCACATAGACACAGACAACAGAGCATGCACAATGTCGGCACTAGTACAGTGTATATCCACCTTTCGCAGCAATGCAGGCTGCTATTCTCCCATGGAGACGATCGTAGAGATGCTGGATGTAGTCCTGTGGAACGGCTTGCCATGCCATTTCCACCTGGCGCCTCAGTTGGACCAGCGTTCGTGCTGGACGTGCAGACCGCGTGAGACGACGCTTCATCCAGTCCCAAACATGCTCAATGGGGGACAGATCCGGAGATCTTGCTGGCCAGGGTAGTTGACTTACACCTTCTAGAGCACGTTGGGTGGCACGGGATACATGCGGACGTGCATTGTCCTGTTGGAACAGCAAGTTCCCTTGCCGGTCTAGGAATGGTAGAACGATGGGTTCGATGACGGTTTGGATGTACCGTGCACTATTCAGTGTCCCCTCGACGATCACCAGTGGTGTACGGCCAGTGTAGGAGATCGCTCCCCACACCATGATGCCGGGTGTTGGCCCTGTGTGCCTCGGTCGTATGCAGTCCTGATTGTGGCGCTCACCTGCACGGCGCCAAACACGCATACGACCATCATTGGCACCAAGGCAGAAGCGACTCTCATCGCTGAAGACGACACGTCTCCATTCGTCCCTCCATTCACGCCTGTCGCGACACGGGCGCGAGGCGGGCTGCACGATGTTGGGGCGTGAGCGGAAGACGGCCTAACGGTGTGCGGGACCGTAGCCCAGCTTCATGGAGACGGTTGCGAATGGTCCTCGCCGATACCCCAGGAGCAACAGTGTCCCTAATTTGCTGGGAAGTGGCGGTGCGGTCCCCTACGGCACTGCGTAGGATCCTACGGTCTTGGCGTGCATCCGTGCGTCTCTGCGGTCCGGTCCCAGGTCGACGGGCACGTGCACCTTCCGCCGACCACTGGCGACAACATCGATGTACTGTGGAGACCTCACGCCCCACGTGTTGAGCAATTCGGCGGTACGTCCACCCGGCCTCCCGCATGCCCACTATACGCCCTCGCTCAAAGTCCGTCAACTGCACATATGGTTCACGCCCACGCTGTCGCGGCATGCTACCAGTGTTAAAGACTGCGATGGAGCTCCGTATGCCACGGCAAACTGGCTGACACTGACGGCGGCCGTGCACAAATGCTGCGCAGCTAGCGCCATTCGACGGCCAACACCGCGGTTCCTGGTGTGTCCTCTGTGCCGTGCGTGTGATCATTGCTTGTACAGGCCTCTCGCAGTGTCCGGAGCAAGTATGGTGGGTCTGACACACCGGTGTCAATGTGTTCTTTTTTCCATTTCCAGGAGTGTATTTCCAATAAAGTCCGGGGAAGTGTGCGATGTGTTCGAGCGTATTCAGATCTGGCAAGTTGGGGGGGGGGGGGGGCAGCACATCAAATGGAATTCTCCACTGTGTTCCTGGACTCACTTCACCACACTCCTGGCTTTCTGCATGGCGCATTACCTCATTGAAAAATGCCACTGCCATCGGCAAAAATGATTGTCCTGAAAGGATGTAAGTGTTCTGCGAACAGAGTAAGACACTCCTTGGCCGTCGTGGTGCCTTGCACGAGCCTCACTGGATCCACGGATGCCCATGCGAATGTTTCCCAGAGCAAAATGGAGCCGCCGGCAGCTTGTCTCCGTCCCGCCGCACAGGTGTCAAGGAGCTGTTCCCCTGGAAGACTACGCGTTCGCGCCCTCCCATCGGCATGATGAAGAATATATCGACATTCATCAGACCATGCAAAACTCTGCTGGAGTGCCAACGCACAGCAGTGCCGATTTCAGTCGTACTTGCCGATGTCCTGGTGTACACATTGGCACATACGTGGGTCGTCGGTTGCGGAGGCCCATCGTTACGAGTATTCGGTGCACTCTGTGTTCAGACACACTTGTGCTCTGCCCAGCATTAAATCCTAATGTTAGTCCCGCCACAGGTTGCCCCCTGTCCTGTTTTATCAGTCTGCCCAGCCTACGTCGTCCGGCATGTGTAATGAAGGGGCCGGCCGCAGTGGCCGTGCGGTTCTAGGCGCTTCAGTCTGGAACCGCGAGACCGCTACGGTCGCAGGTTCGAATCCTGCCTCGGGCATGGATGATGTCCTTAGGTTAGTTAGGTTTAAGTAGTTCTAAGTTCTAGGGGACTGATGACCTTAGATGTTAAGTCCCATAGTGCTCAGAGCCATATGAACCATTTTTTTTTGTAATGAGGGGTGGCCGTCCAATCTCACCCTAATGGCATCCTTTAGGAACATAATTCCAAGCATCAATATGATTATCTTGGCATTAGACTTTTTGTCCGTATTTTCTTTTTACAGTTATAACCTAACGCTGTTTTGTTACCACCAACGTTGCAATGTGTCCTACTATTTTTCTTTCTTTTGAAACAGAGCATCCGTCTATGAAGTGATGTTCTGAACCAGTAATGATACCATTTGACAGCCGCGCGGACTAGCCGCGTGGTCTGAGGCGCCTTGTCACGGCCCGCGCGGCTAAGTCAGTTTAAATTAGATTAAGTAGTTCGTAAGCTTAGGAACCGATGACGTCAGCAGTTTGGTCTCGTAATACCTTACCACTAATTTCCAAAATATCATTTGAGTGGCGTGAGTCTGAGACACGTGTAGTAGAAAGACTTTGAGTTATTGGTTGCTGACGATGAACATTTGTGATGTTTTGCAGCGTACGGCAACCTGGGTTGCGTGCTGAGCTCTGCGGGCCGCCTGGAGGAGGCGGAGTGGGCGCTGAGGCAGGCGCTCAAGCACAGGCCCAACATGGCGGACGTCCACTACAACCTGTGAGTACCACAGCGGGCGCAGCACCGTTTCACGTACTGATACTCCATTTTCCATTCATTAAATAGTGTAATTCTATAGAGAGGCATTCGTATGAATAGCTGCAATTATCGATAGTAAACATCATTTGAAGTACGTAAGGCAGCTTTAAGAACTGGAAGCGACAGAGTCGCCTGTTCGGTGTCCATGTTGACTGTACTGCATCCCACAGCTGTTGAAGTGTTTATGGATGATGTTGCACGCAGTGGCCAAACCAAGTGCGATGTTCCCATATGTGCACCATTCGATTGTGAAGTGAGTTCCTCGGGGCATTCCCTTGGATGGTCTCCATATGGGCTGATTGTGAAATGTCGAGTCCTGAAGGTGTCAACAGGTCATCGACAAAAATGGCTCTGAGCACTATGCGACTTCTGAGGTCATCAGCGGCCTAGAACTTAGAACTAATTAAACCTAACTAACCTAAGGACATCACACACATCCATGCCCGAGGCAGGATTCGAACCTGCGACCGGAGCGGTCGCTCGGCTCCAGACTGCAGCACCTAGAACCGCACGGCCACTCCGGCCGACGGTCATCGACACCAGCGACTGAACGCCAATGAGTGTTACATCATCTTATTCCCACATCACCGCATACATTCACTGCTTACTATTGAAACTGCAACACCATGTGAAGACGGTATGCAATTACTGGGTGAAAGTGTGCAACGCGAGTCGATATGCAAATAATTAGCATTTCAGCACAAACACGAGACGGAAGTGGGACTAGCGGATTTACGCTCCGCATATAAAGTCGGTGGCTGTTCCCTACCTTCCAGGCGTTCGTGACGTTTTACACTCCCTGCCAAAATAAAGTTCCGCACTGTGACTTCGTTCAATTACACATCACTGGCAGGTTGTAACTGATTAAAGATGAAGTTCTCTGTGACATGATGAACGGTCTCCAGATAGTAATAGTGATGTTCATGTTTAGTGTTGTTACCAGGCCTAATAACGTAAATAACGGGCATAAACAGCATCAGATATTGAGTCATCACTATGAGGGACACGGACATGCAAAGTACTCGTGTGAAACAGTGTTTCAGTACCTGACAGAGTGACCATTTGGGGGACTGGTCGAATTATGCAGTATCGAGATTCGTGGGACGTTCGGATGTGACAGTGGCTTGATATTGGACTGCATTGGAACTTAAAGGAATGCACCATGTCGGTCCACCACAAGGGAGCAACACCACACTGTAACCCATTCACATCTGCGCCTGCCATCCAAGAACAAATAAAGGACTTCCTGCAATGTCCTAGATCTTCGGGTACAACTGGTCAGAGACTAATAGCAGCAGGACTAGAGAGTTATCGTCCCATACGTAAGCTGCCGTTAGCACCATAAGACAGTCGGCTGCGTTTGGAGTGAGAAGCACAGACTGTTGATGAATGGCGTCGCATTATGTTCAGTGTTGAACTGCGCTCCTGCACAGCGCCAAATGGCCATCTGCAACGACTATGCGACGGCTTGGGGGAAGGTCTCTTGCTTTGAATGTTTTGAAGAGGAACAGTACTGTTACTCTTGTCATCATCGTATGTGGAGGTGTCAGGTATGGCTTCAGATCATGGCTAGTTGTGACTCCGATGGCTCAACGCCACGTCACGGACACTCTGTGTCCTCAACGTGTTACCTCGCAAGCGATAATAGTGGTTGATTGGTTGGTTTTGGTTATTAAGAGACCAAACTACAGGGCCATCAGTTCCTTATTCCCCAAGCAAACAAGTCTCAAGGTAAAACAATTAAAAATAACAGAGCTGGGGGAACTAAAAGGGCGTAAAATGAACGAGGAACCACACCGAAAGAGAAAACGAAAGAAGCGAACCAATGGGGGAAACGTACACCAAAAGGAAAGGTAGAGGAAGGTATTAAAATCATATCGCAGATTTCATGGGCTGGTTGATCACAACGATTAAAAAAAAGGATGAGCCAGCCACTATGGAGCACACTAAAATCGCCAGCCTAAAATAGAAGGCGAGAAGAACACATATAGGGAAAAGACCGACACCAAGCCAAACAAAATGCAAAGAACGAGTGGCGAAGAGATAAAAGGGACGAAGTGTGGGGCTCTGGGGGAGAACGTCAGACACCCAACCTTATATTGCACGACAAAAATCCCCCTCACGAATAAAACGTAAAACTAAATCGGCCGTTGAGGCATTGTATCCCAACAACGTAGGTAGGGAGATGGGAAGGTTAAAAGTCCGCCGCAGAGCGACTGAAATGGGGCAATCCAACAAGAGGTGGACGACAGTCGTACAGGAGCTAAAGCGACACCGAGGTGGATCCTCGCAATGGAGGAGGTCACCAAGTGTTAGCCATGTATGGCCAATGCGGAGCTGGCGAAGGACTACACAGTCCATCTTAGTGGCTCGCATGCATGAATGCCACACATTCGTTGTCTCCTTGATAACACGGAGTTGATTTGGGGTACTGAGGGTGCGCCATTCAGTATCCCAGATCACGAAAACTTTACAGCGGAAGACCGATCGGAGATCAGTCTCCAGCAGGCCGATGTCCAGAGTTGGTTTACCGGTAGCTTCTGTGACCAGGCTGTCAGCAAGTTCATTGGCGAGTATCCCGACATATCCTGGGATCCAGATGAAGATCACTGAACGTGCACTTTTCCCGAGAGCATAAAGAGACTTGGATAATAATTACCAAATGATCCCGGAGGGCTTGCAATGATATTGTATTTCAACTTTTCGACAGGACAATGGATATCTGTCTGTCAACGTCTGCATGACCAGAAAGATCCACAGAATGTCGACGATTGGACATGTGTGTCGCAGATCGAATGGCAACGCCGTCCCAGTGCCAATATCCAGGATATCATGGAACAAGACACAACTGCGAGCCAGCTTGTCTCGGAAGAAGACACAATGGCTTTGAGACACCGTTCTCAGCCGAATCAGTCCATGGATCCTGGCTAGAAGGGTGCAAATTCGTACTGATAAACCGGCTCATACTGCAAAGTTCTAGACAAGATTTGTCTCGGTTTTGTAATCACTGTAATGTCATCACAAACCCTCTGCATACTTAAAGCTTTTCTTTTTTTTTGGTTGTATATTGAAAATGAAACTCCTCCAGCTGTATTTAAGATTTCATATGTACTTGGCTACTAGTTTCGACGATGCGTCACCTTCATCTTCAGGCCCGTACACCTTGATGATATCAATTGTGTGTGGCTGCGTGGAAGGCGCAGTATACCGTTAATAGAGCCTGTTCTGTTGGTGGCGCGAATGGAGCGGTCTAAAGTTATGGTGATTCTCGTGTACGAATGTGATGCTGTTATACTAAAGCATTGCGTTCCTCCACAGCAGACCGTCAGTGCACAGTATTACTGTTCTTTGTTGGAGCATCACCTGCGACTAGCTTTGCGAAAGAAGCGGCAACACTTTCTGCGCAACCCACGCATCATTTTGCACGACAATGCGAGGGCGCATACAGCGCAGGCTGTGGCTGCTCTGTTCAGTCGATGGGAATGGGCAGTACTGTACCATCCACCACGCTCCCCAGACCTAAGTCCTTGTGACTTTGATTTGATTACGAAGATGAAGGAACCACTTCATGGCATTCGCTTCACAACTGTTCTAGAGATTCGACAGGCAGTAGACCGCTCCATTCACACCATCAACAGAACAGGCTCTGTTAACGGTATACTACGCCTTCCACATCGCTGGTAACGGGTTCTATACAACGCTGGTGACTACAGGACAGTAACAGGTGCGAACATGTAACTCTTTTCTATCGATTGTGAATAAATAACTGCCACTATTTAAGTTCCAACCCTCGTATTTGGCACACAGCCACGTACGCCCACTTGTGCCCCCTTCCAGTACATCACACTATACAAGTCGATCGTTAGCTTGATGTACCTGGAAGGACGGAAGTGGACAAACATAAATGTAAATGTTCACCTTAGTCATTTTATTTCGTGTCTACTACGTGAGACGAGAACTTTTTGTTTAAGTGGTATTATAGTGATTGCTGTTTTGCTTAATTATCTATAAATGGACAGACGGATAATTAGAGGCTGAATCTCGAATCGCTTTTCTAATTGCTTTCATATTTTTAAGATGTTTGTAGTCGACATAAATATAATGAATAAAGAATTTACGAGGTTTGTACATTATTTTATAGGATTTTGTGATGTCGTGCGTTCAGTATCCAGTAAAAATACACTGACGGAAAAATCCACAACACCAAAACATAATTATTGCAAAGTAATTAACTTTCGGGAATATATTTGCCTAGTTAACAAATTTAAGTGATTAAGATTGCAAGATCAGAAGTTAATACATCTTACATCAGCCTATGACACTGTCTGGACCGAAGGACTACTGCTCAAGCTTACTCGAATTATCAAATGCAATCAGACGTACACATTACTAAAAAATATGCTGACAGGCATCTCCATGGAAAGAGCAGCAAAAGCACGGTCATAAACAATGGCCTGCCGCAGGGGTCAGCCCTGGCGCCGACCCTTTTTAATTTATACATATCTGATATGCCGAGCACCAGGTCGCGTAAATTTGCGTATGCGGATGATCTGGCCATCGCATACCAAAGCAAAAATTTCGAAGATCTTGAAAAAACATTGAATGCGGACCTTGAAGCGCTGAACACCTACTACCTTAAGTGGCATTTGCATCCCAACCCCAATAAAACGACCAGTACCATAATGCACCTTAATAACAGAGCTTCAAGCAGGAAACTACAGCTTTCCCTGAATGACCGGCATATCAGATATGAAGATAAGCCCAAATATCTGGGAGTAAAATTAGACCGCACACTAACGTTTAACTCCCATTTGGTAGACACCAAACAGAAATTAAAATCTCGAAATGCCATTATGTCTAAACTGGCCGGAACATCATGGGGGTGCGGAGCTAATACACTAAGGACGTCAGCATTACCCCTCGTGTACAGCGTGGCTGAATATCGTTCACCAGTCTGGGCGAAAAGTGCGCATGTAAATAAAGTAGACACCCAATTGAAAGAGACGATGAGAATTATCTCAGGCACACTTAGGGCTACCCCATGTGACTGGCTCCCAGTCCTTGCCAACATAGAACCCCTTGATATAAGGCGCTCCATGGCGACCTCAAGAATATATAGGAAGATCGTACACAATCCACAACTACCTATACACCAAGACTTATCACCCATCAGCAGGCTAAAATCTAGGTCCCCTTTTGGAAGATTGGCAGGGAATTACAGGACTTCGACCCAAAGCTAGCCTGGGGGGAATCATGGCGCAAAGGGACACACAAGAACCAAAAGCTTATCGATGACCCCAGCAAGAAGATAAATGGTTTTGATCTCCCTCGGAAGTTCTGGGTTGCCTTAAATCGCCTTAGAACAAGCGTGGGAAGATGCAAACATCTAATGAATAAGCGGGGACTTGCGGAGAGTCCCGTGTGTGAATGTGGTGAAATCCAGACAATGGACCACCTACTGGTGTGTGAAGTGGTAGGATATAGTGGTGAACTGAAGGACATACATTACCTGCCTGACCTAGCCATAGATTGGCTCAAAACTATAAGTAGTATTGTGTAGTGTTGCAATTTCCTGGTGGATTGTAATGACACTGTAATATTTGCCTTGTATATGCCGAACGAATAAATGGAATGTAAGCGCCAGAAAACTATTGCAAATGTGATACGCTGGTAGTTTAATAACAAGTGAAACAGCCAGAATGTTGAATGAAAGCACACAAACCCGCATTTATTGTGTTGTACAGTTGGTGGATGTTAGTTTGTGAGGTGGAGTTCCATGCCTGTACCACTTCGTCGGTCAATAGAGGAAGGTTAATGCTGGTTGTGGACGATGCTGGAAATGCCGTCTGATATATATGTCCCATATGTTATCGATTCGAGACAGAACTGGTGATAGACCAGGCCAAGACAACATGTCGACATTCCGTAGAGTATATTGGTTACAACAGCGGTACGTAGGCGAGCGCTATCCTGTTACAAATCACCCCCTAGAATGTTGTTCATGAATGGCAGAACAGCGGGTCGAATCAACAGACGGACGTACAAATTTATAGTCAAGACAATCACACAAGTCTCCCTGCTGTCAAACCAAGTCGCATCGCAGATCAAGACTCCAGTTGTCCAATGCGTCTAGCACGCAGACACGTTCATTGCAGACCTTTAACTGACCTCCTTCTGACCAACACACCGTCATCACTGGCACCGAGACAGAATCAGCTTTCATCATAAAACACAACAGACCTCCATCCTGTACTCCAATTAGCTCTCGCCTGACACCACTGAAGTGGCAAATGGGTCAGTGGAATGTACGGTACAGGGAGTCTGGCTCCGAGTTGTCTTTGAAGCAACCGACTTGTAACTTCGTTGTGTCAGTGTAGTGCCAAATTCTGCTAAAATTACTTCTGCAGATGCAGTACAGTGCGCCAGAACACTATGGTCTTCCCTCCGGGTAGTGCCATGTAGCCGTCCTGAACCCGGTCTTCTTGGAATTGTACATTTCTGGAAACGAGCATTGCTAGCAATCATTTACAGTGGCTACATTCTTGCCAAGTCTTTCTGCAATACCGCAGAAGGAACATCCAGTTTTTCGTAGCCCTATTACAATACGTCGTTCTTTGTCGCCTTAGAGGCATCCTAAGACTAATATAAGCTGTCCAGGTCCAGTGTCAACGGTAACTAACGCTCACGACCGTTACAGACTGTTTTTGAAAAAAAAGACTTGATTTGCCTTCTCAAAGTGGTGCTGCTAGCGCCATTTTAATGTGACTAGCTCGAAATTTGAAGAGACATCGTCCTTCAGGTGTATAAATGCACGTACCAACTTCCATTTATGTCGCCCAAGTCCTTTTTGGCGTTGCAAACTTTTCCCGTCAGTGTATGTAGCCATTCTGAAACGTTGGTAACCCAGAAAATCGTAGCGTCAGAATTATGTCGACGTAGAAATACCAGTTTTATTTCCATAAAATACAGATGTTTTTGATATATCTATCGTGGCCGTTCCGCTGTGTAGATGGTCGGCAGCTGCACGTGTGCCTTACTTGGTTGCAAAGAATCTTGGAATTGTCCCTCTGTTAGTCTCGAATGGAGTTGTATTTTTGGGAAATTCTGTTCACTGACCAAAAGTATTCTTTGACCAGAAATGGGCGGTCAGACTGATATACGTTGTGAGCTTGCGAACTTCGTGTGGGCTGTTGTTCAGGTGCCTTTGACTTCTAATTCTGCTGTCTTTGACCAGAAAGGAGGAGGAGATTGGTGTTTAACGTCCCGTCGACAACGAGGTAATTAGAGACGGAGCGCAAGCTCGGGTGAGGGAAGGATGGGGAAGGAAATCGGCCGTGCCCTTTGAAAGGAACCATCCCGGCATTTGCCTGAAGCGATTTAGGGAAATCACGGAAAACCTAAATCAGGATGACCGGAGACGGGATTGAACCGTCGTCCTCCCGAATGCGATGACGAGAAAGGGGCGGCCAGACTGATATACGTCGTGAGCTCGCGAACTTCGTGTGGGCTGTTCTTCAGGTGCCTTTGAATTCTAATTCTGCTGTCCCTGTTCATATATTTATTCCATTATGGGGTTTAGTCGACAGATTGACTCGTTCAGAAGAAACTACAACATTCATCTGACAAGGGAACCTCCCCATCGCACCCATCGTTATAAGTTGGCACAGTGCATAGGCTTTGAAAAACTGAACACACATTAATCGAGAAAACACGAAGAAGTTGTGTGGAACTATGAAAAAAATAGGTAAAATATACAAACTGAGTAGTCCATGCGCAAGATAGGCAACATAACAGGATACTGTGAGCTCAGGAGCGCCGTGGTCCCGTGGATAGCGTCAGCAACTGCTTTGGTTCAAGTCTTCCCTTGAGTGAAAAGTTTTTCATTCTTTCTTTATTTTCGCAAAGTTAGGGTCTGTCCGTTCGTTTATTGACGTCTCCGTTCACTGTAATGAGTTTAGTGTCTGTGTTTTGCGACCGCACCGCAAAACCGCACGATTAGTAGACGAAAGGACGTGCCTCTCCAATGGGAACCGAAAACATTTGATCGCAAGGTCATAGGTCAACCGATTCCTCCACGGGAAAACACGTCTGATATATTCTATACGACACAGGTGACGCGTGTGCGTCACATGACAGGAATATGTTGTCGACCCACCTAAGTTGTACACTTGGCGAATGGGTAAAAAGATTCTTCTACCTTTCCCGATTTAGGATTTCTTGTGGATGTGATAATCACTCCCAAAAAAGTGATGAAAACATAAGAGTTTGTCACATAAACTTCAACAAATGAATGCAACAGTTTCACAGTCGCACAGTTTTCCCTGTGTTCTGTCAAAACATATGTTTTTAACGTTTTCATATTTTTCCGTGCGTAGACCGTCAAATCCTGCATATTGCCAAGCAAATCTGAACATGTCCTGGAATTTTGGAGAGCGAAGCTGATTATGTGTGAGTGCCTGAACTTTGATAATTGTCTGAAAATAAAAAAATTAAACTTTTCACTCGAGGGAAGACTTCAACCACGGACCTCTCGTACCGCAGTTGGTCACGCAAACCACGGGACCACGGCGCTCCTGAGCTCACAACTTCCTGTTATGTTGCCTATCTTGCGCATGGACTATTCAGTTTGTATATTTTACTTATTTTTTCATAGTTCCACACAACTTCTTCCTGTTTCCTCGATTGATGTGTGTACAGTTTTTCAAGGCCTATCCACTGAGCCAACTTATAACTAAATCTGAGGGGGGTGGGATGGGGAGGTTCCCTTGTGAGTATTAGACGGAAAAAACGATATGCACTTGGATAATACTTCCCTAAGTACTATGCGGTATTAAACACATGTCATTTTCAGTGGGCTTTTAGCAAAACAGAAGAAATAGTCTGATAAAACCTAAGTCACACTGCTTCTGTTCCGTACAAAAATTTCTCGCACTTGTTGTGTTATGTATTCGTACAATCTCTCACTCTTTTTCGTGTTTCATATTTCCTTTGGTTCTTTCGTTCATAAACTCTCTAGACAGCATTCTGTTATCTATGTACTGATTCGTTCCATGACAAGCAGCTCCAGTTACTCTTGGCCTACAGAACATATTATGTAAGCGAAATAAAGAAATGTCTCTCTCTTTCCGTATCTAACAAAATCTTCGTTTCCTCCTCTATTCCTCATGTAGTCCAACATTTAAGTTGGAATTTTGACACTGCGCGTTATCATGATAAGGTCATCTCTTCTTCTCGTTTTGACGTTCGCTAGTTTTTTATTGATATTCGTCGCCAAGATGCTGTAGGACCGCTTCACGTCCCATAAACTTCCATTATTACATTCCTTTACAGGGTCTCCAACCGATCGCCGGTATCACGAAACCGAGTAGCAAAATGTCGGTGATATATATCTGCACGCGGGTACATTATAGTATAACCGAGGGGCACACAGCGCAAACAAAGATTCGTATACTACGAACCATCTGGCTAATAAAAATTTACTAAGCTTGCACTCGTAGTCTCTTTCTAATTTCAACCACGCAGTGACGCATATAATATCCTGTGCACAATTCTTTCTGCTGCATAGGATAACATCCATTTGTCGTACCTAGAGAGGTCGCGAGTGATAACACCAGGTATTCGAAATATGTGGTGTTCATATGTGGTGTTCATATGCGAACCACGTGATTTGTTTCACATGTTTTCCCAAACGATGGTACGTTTGAAATGACATAGTCGATTTCCTATCCTCTTCTGATCCTCTTCGGGTCGTGGCCCAGACTACATCGTAATCTCTGATATTCCTTTTCTATCGAAGAAGATGCTGATCAGCAGTGATCTAGTTCGATACAGTTGAGTAACGTTCTCCGTTCTGAGCTCCTGCACAGCATCTTTTGCAACACATTGTAATATGTGCCTGGCTTTCGGAAACTTTCTTTTGACTACAGGTTGTTCCATTATAGCGCATCTTTTGCACATTACAATTACTCGTAGGTGACCTTACCTCGGGCATCAGTGAAATACTAGCACTTGAGTTTTCTGCGTCGGTTATTGAGAACGCCGCCATTAATGTTCTCATGATATATTCCACCACCGAGGCAGTCAAATGATTACCATATTTTTTACTCAAGAAAAATCCCTGTTAGGCCAAGTCACACAAGAGAGACTGCCTGTAGCGTGCGGTAGCCTAGCTGTGAGGGAACCGCACTACGCAACTACACGCTGTTGTAAAGATGCAACACCCAGTAAACATCTTGATTCTGATTTTAAACGTACGTCCCATTCAGAATGGGATGCGTTCCAATTGAAAGGATGAATTAATATTGGAGAAGCATTGTCTGCCAGAGGAAGTCGGTTCAATTTTCTTTGGAAGATGCAGGTGCGGAAATCCCAATCTCCTTGACACAACAGATCCGTGCGAAGCTGCATCATTGCAGACAAAAGGACGTAACAAAAAGAGCGAGAGTTTCTGATTATTGTCGACGCTCATTTCTTCGATCGTAAGGAACTCTTTGCAGGGCGTTGTAAGAGAGATTTTAATGCGCAAAAGCTCTGCATAAGCAAGGGAAGGTAAATTTTCGGAGGCAATACGAATATTCATGTGTATATTAAGTTTGGAGATTTAAAGTACACTCCTGGAAATTGAAATAAGAACACCGTGAATTCATTGTCCCAGGAAGGGGAAACTTTATTGACACATTCCTGAGGTCAGATACATCACATGATCACACTGACAGAACCACAGGCACATAGACACAGGCAACAGAGCATGCACAATGTCGGCACTAGTACAGTGTATATCCACCTTTCGCAGCAATGCAGGCTGCCATTCTCCCATGGAGACGATCGTACAGATGCTGGATGTAGTCCTGTGGAACGGCTTGCCATGCCATTTCCACCTGGCGCCTCAGTTGGACCAGCGTTCGTGCTGGACGTGCAGACCGCGTGAGACGACGCTTCATCCAGTCCCAAACATGCTCAATGGGGGACAGATCCGGAGATCTTGCTGGCCAGGGTAGTTGACTTACACCTTCTAGAGCACGTTGGATGGCACGGGATACATGCGGACGTGCATTGTCCTGTTAGAACAGCAAGGTCCCTTGCCGGTCTAGGAATGGTAGAACGATGGGTTCGATGACGGTTTGGATGTACCGTGCACTATTCAGTGTCCCCTCGACGATCACCAGTGGTGTACGGCCAGTGTAGGAGATCGCTCCCCACACCATGATGCCGGGTGTTGGCCCTGTGTGCCTCGGTCGTATGCAGTCCTGATTGTGGCGCTCACCTGCACGGCGCCAAACACGCATACGACCATCATTGGCACCAAGGCAGAAGCGACTCTCATCGCTGAAGACGACACGTCTCCATTCGTCCCTCCATTCACGCCTGTCGCGACACCACTGGAGGCGGGCTGCACGATGTTGGGGCGTGAGCGGAAGACGGCCTAACGGTGTGCGGGACCGTAGCCCAGCTTCATGGAGACGGTTGCGAATGGTCCTCGCCGATACCCCAGGAGCAACAGTGTCCCTAATTTGCTGGGAAGTGGCGGTGCGGTCCCCTACGGCACTGCGTAGGATCCTACGGTCTTGGCGTGCATCCGTGCGTCGCTGCGGTCCGGTCCCAGGTCGACGGGCACGTGCACCTTCCGCCGACCACTGGCGACAACATCGATGTACTGTGGAGACCTCACGCCCCACGTGTTGAGCAATTCGGCGGTACGTCCACCCGGCCTCCCGCATGCCCACTATACGCCCTCGCTCAAAGTCCGTCAACTGCACATACGGTTCACGTCCACGCTGTCGCGGCATGCTACCAGTGTTAAAGACTGCGATGGAGCTCCGTGTGCCACGGCAAACTGGCTGACACTGACGGCGGCGGTGCACAAATGCTGCGCAGCTAGCGCCATTCGACGGCCAACACCGCGGTTCCTGGTGTGTCCGCTGTGCCGTGCGTGTGATCATTGCTTGTACAGCCCTCTCGCAGTGTCCGGAGCAAGTATGGTGGGTCTGACACACCGGTTTCAATGTGTTATTTTTTCCATTTCCAGGAGTGTATATTGAAGATATAATGAGCGAAACTGTGTGGCTGTTTGGAAGCATTCATGTCGTATTTGATAGCGACACAGGTCGGTCAGGTAGAAATGTTCTACGAGACGTTAACATTGTGATGTGCAGACCATCACAAATTGTGAGGAGTCATTGCATTTTACCCTGCGTCTGTGCTGTAGGACACTCGGACGCCTGCTGTCTTGTCCTTTCACAAGTGCACGTTAGATGTTACACACAGTTAGCCAGACACATTGGCTGACCACGCGAGATTTCGCTAGGTCGCGTATCGCTAAGAACTCTGTATGCAGAGCTCTCGCTCGTGTGTGGATCTCTCTCGGCTGATTGCTTCTTCCCCCACTACCAAGCTATGCAGAGTGGGCGAAACTGCAAACACATACCATAAGATGGCAATGCAGTCGATCGAGAAACATTGAACACCTTACACGTGGCTCTTTTTCATATTTCTCTACAACATACATCGCAAATATACTAATTTTCTCTGCAGTAAACTGTTTTTGGTTCGCTGAAAACATAATAAAATTTATATTACGCAGGAACTAACAATAAATGAAAAGCACCAGTTTGCTTTTGTTCTACAATATTACTTTTATTGCTAACCGGTTTTCGGCTTACAAGGCCATATTGTAGAACAAAAGCAAACTGGTGCTTTTCATTTATTATTGTAATGTTGTTCTACCAAGAAGCAACGGAAGATTCTGTTATTATGACAGAAACTAACAGCTCATGGACAGTCACAAATAGCTTTGCAGAGTTTTCTCACTCATGATGGTATGTAATCGTGAATTCTTAAGTTTCGTAACTGAGGAAAGGTCTTTCGCAGATATATTTTTGTTGAGATGTCATATTAGCAGCCACATTGTGGGGAGTGGAAACTCTTCCCAAGGGAATGTTCATAGAATTCTTTGACAGTTCTAATGTAAAACAATTTGTCTTTTAAAAGGGAATTACATTACTGACCTGTCGGTCCCATCTGTACATGCGCAGAGCTGCGTTCAACTGAAGTGGTAATTGGCCTCTCAAACAGCTCAAAACCGAATGTGAGATGACATTGTCTTTAAAACGCTTAGAAAATTGCTTCTGAAATGTCTTCAGCGTCGCAATGATTTCTTTAATACGAGAGAGATTAGTAAAATGGACGGTGTTTTATTTCAGTAGCTGTCCCTCCCATAGTGTATCAACTTTCATCATCAAATTTGAAGCGCTCAAGTCTGCACTCAAGCCTACTGGAAAATGCGAGGTCTACTCTATTCTGGTTCTAATTTTTGTCCTTGCTTTCTTGAAATTCTATAAAAATTGGTCTTAAAGAGAAAAAATATTTCCAAGGATGATATTCAACTTAACCAAAGCACTTCGTACCAATATGTACGTTTCCATACTCTTCGTTCGTTTCCAACAAAAACAGTTGAATCTGACGGCATAATAACGCACGCAATTTCAAAAAATTTAGTATTCATATCACCAATTTCGTCATTAACACGGAGTACTGCTTGATGTACCAAACAATGAATCCCGTATAAATCATGTGTTGGTGTTGTAATTTTCATCTATTTCATCATCAACTACATCTCTAAAATCTTTGTCCATAGTGTTATAATGCGATCCTATAGTAAACTTACGGTGCCCGCGGTTTATGTGACTGCGTAATAGATACTGATAAATCTCAACCTCTCCTCGAAAAAATGCTGTGATTACCGTTAAGTTTTAAAGTTTAGAGACAACAGAGAGCTAGATTGCCTCCTTATGAGTAACGGTCACTGGACCTTGGAACTTCCTTTGTATTACGGGCAAATAGCTAGGGACAAACAGCACTGCCCAGAGCGAAAAATGCCGCACCAAATGACAGAGGGAGCAGTGTCGCACGGCACAACTACATCAACAGTCACATTGTGCCGCGTGGTGCAGGGAAGGACCGAGAAAAGCCGAGCCGATTTTAAGGGAGCCAAGATCTAAAGGGTAATGGCTGGACAAGCCGAGTAACGTATCGCACGCATGCAGCACCTTATGCACCCTGTCAGTAGTTAGATGTTTCATCAGAATAACGGTTAATCATTACGAGGTCTTTGCAGAACTAAAAATCAACAAGTACAGTACTGGCCATTAAAATTGCTACACCACTAAGATGATGTGCTACAGACGGGAAATTTAACCGACAGGAAGAAGATACTGTGAGATGAAAATTATTAGCTTTCAGAGCATTCACACAAGGTTGGCGCCGGTGGCGACGCCTACAACGTGCTGACCTGAGGAAAGTTTCCAACCGATTTCTCATATACAAACAGCAGTTGACCGGCGTTGTCGGGTGAAACGTTGTTGTGATGCCTCGTGTAAGGAGGAGAAATGCGTGCAATCACGTTTCCGACTTTGATAAAGGTCTGACTGTAGCCTATCTAGATTGCGGTTTATCGTATCGCGACATTCCTGCTCGCGTTGGTCGAGATCCAATGACTGTTAGCAGATAATGGAATCGGTGGGTTCAGGAGGGTAATACGGAACGCCGTGGTGGATTCCAACGGCCTCGTATCACTAGCAGTCGAGATGACAGGCTTCTAATCCGCATGGCTGTAACGGATCGTGCAGCCCTACAGCCCCGTCTCGATCCCTGAGTCAACACATGGGGCCGTTTGCAAGACAACAAACATCTGCACGAACAGTTCGACGACGTTTGCAGCAGCATGGACTATCAGCTCGGAGACCATGACTTCGGTTACCCTTGACACTGTATCACAGACAGGAGCGCCTGCGATGGTGTACTCAACGATCAACCTGGGTGCAAGAATGGCAAAACGTCATTTTTTTCGGATGAATCCAGGGTCTGTTTACAGCATCATGATCGTCGCATCGGTGTTTGGCGACATCGTGGTGAACGCACGTTGAAAGCGTGTATTCGTAATCGCCATACTAGTGTATCACTCGGCGTGATGGTATGGGGTGCCATGGCTCTAACTTTCATTCAATCCCTGCGAAACCCTACATTTCAGCAGCATAATGCACGATCGCAAGTTGTAGGTCCTGTACGGGCCTTTCTGGATACAGACAATGTTCAGCCGGCCGAGCGGTTCTAGGCGCTACAGTCTGGAACCGCGCGACTGCTACGGTCGCAGGTTCTAATCCTGCCTCGGGCATGGATGTTTGTGGGTGAAGTTAGGTTTAAGTAGTTCTAGGGGACTGATGACCTTAGAAGTTAAGTCCCATAGTGCTCAGAGCCATTTGAACCATTTTTGAACAATGTTCAACTGCTGTCCTTGCCAGCACATTCTCCAGATCTCTCACCAATTGAAAACGTCTGGTCAATGGTGGTCAAGCAACTGACTCGTCACAATACTCCAGTCACTGCTCTTGATGAATTGTGGTATCGTGTTGAAGCTGTACCTGTACACGCCATCCAAGCTGTGTTTTACTCAATGCCCAGGCGTATCAAGGCAGTTATTACGGCCAGAGGTGGTTGTTCTCGGTACTGATTTCTCAGGATCTATGCACCCAAATTGCGTGAAAATGTAATCACATGTCAGGTCTAGTATAATATATTTGTCCAATGAACACCCGTTTATCATCTGGATTTCTTCTTGGTGTAGCAATTTTAATGGCCAGTAGTGTATTTATGCGGTGTGCTCCAGTCATATATACAGAGTATATACAGAGTGCAGGCATCTGGGCACAAGACTGCTAATCCGGCAAACTAAGCTCACAATTTTCGCGCCGGCTGATGGGAGCGACAATAAATGGGAAGTACCTTTTCGGTCTCACCCTCCGGCCACCGCGACCAGTGTCAGCTTACGTTACTTGTACAGTAAATCGGCAGCGAATCCTTGCCGAGTACACTGCTCTCGACTCTCTGATGCGTGGAGGGTTACAGACACAGAATATTTTGCGACCACAGAGCGACGTTTTAAGTACGTGCTTTAAAAATTTTACGGCCAGGTTAGGAGTCTGTCTCAGGAGAGTTGCACCGTTAAACACTTCAGAGTAATCCCGTAACGTGGTTGCGAATTATTTTGGCCAGCTTTAACCTTCATACATGTGGTAGACTTTGTCCCATGTATTCGACGTTCGCATGCAGGAGTCAGCAACCGCTTAGGCGCTGAAGCATAACTGGGTTGCATAAGCACAAGGCGTTGCTTCCCCGGATTGCGTCGGCCACAACAGGACGACACACGGCACAGGAAACACCACCAGAGGGCCTCCTCGCCAGGGACCTACCTCCTCCGTCATGTCACGTGTCACGTGTGCGGTACTGGATCTGCACGAATTCCTCTGCGTCCCAGCTATACAGAGCGGTGCAAGCCAAAAGATCCAGGCGATCATTGTAGGCGAAACCACCCCTTCCTTCCGTCTCCTTGATTTCTATATCACCATTTATGGCCGTTCTATAGCCCTCGCCCCCACCCTTAGGTATCTAGGCGTCACCCTTGACCGTCGCCTCTCCTGGATCCCCCTATCTCTGGAGAATCCAAGCCAAGGCAAAGTCCCGACTACGTCTCCTCAAGCTCCTTTCTGGCCGCACATGGGGTCTGGACCCCTCCACCATCCTCCATACCCATAAATCCCTCAGCCGCCCTATTCTCTGCTACGCCCACCCTACCTGGATCTCCACCCCTCCTACCTTTTACAAATCCCTTCAAATCCTAGAACGCCATGCTCTCTGATTTGCCTATCGAATCCGTCTCCCCTCCCCCACGCGGATCCTGTATGACCTTATTCCATTCCTACACGTCCTCCTTTTCCTCGAACGGATACGGATCCTCTACACCTCCCGTAAACGATCCCCCTCACCCGCTTGTCTCTCCCATCCCCTCCCACCCCCGTCCACTGCCGCGCCTGTATTCCCACGTCCCACCTGCTCTCCATCTCTCCACTCTCCATACCCTCGCCCAAGGTGGCTTCCACCGACTCCCACTCCCTGATGATGCTCTCATCCCCTCCATATACCCATCCTATCAACTTTGGTCCTCCCTCTCCCCTCCCTTTGGTTCCTTAGGGCACCCTCTCTCCCTTCTCTCCCTCCTCCCTTCCTCCCTCCCTCCTCCCCCCGGCTTCACCTATTCCCGTACCTTCTTTCCTCCCCCTCCCATCTCCACTGCCACTGGCATCTACGCTCTCCCCTCCCCCTCTCCCCCACCTTTTCCTCTTTTGGCAGGTCCCCGGACTCGCACATGTCACAGTGAACATTCGCGCGCCGGAGATCATCGTCATCGGTTCTGTGTGTGTGCCGTCATGTTAGTGTTTCAGTGTTTTCACCGACCTATGCTGCATCATTCACGTGTGTTCTCTCAGTCGTCAGTGTTTGTGTACAGTGCTGACCGTTCTTTTATCTTTTACTCCACCTGTGAAAGGCTTCGTGTTTTTTAATTAATATGTCTACTGTTTTTTGTCCACCGTTATGTTATGTTTTCCTGTGTCTTCATTGTTTCCTCTTTGTACTGACTGTGGCTGAAGAGCGGCGTAATATTGCCGCTCCCAGCCCACCATTTCTATAAGGTGCCAAAATCACAATAAAGAAAAAAAAAAAACATCGGCAGTTCGCTCCGCCGAATCTCTGGGAAAATTAATACGCCGGTTCTTAGGAGCCCATCAGTCAGAGCCCAGACGGGAGTCGCCTCAGCGGGACCTACGACTGTCCAGCGATATCCCGAGACGTACCTGTAGGCCAACTACGCCGAACGTTCAACCTCTGTTGTTAGGGATTATCAGTGGCATAGTCTTCGCGTCCCACTACTCACTGTGTGTTCCAGCCGTAAGTCACTTAGTGTCTGAAAGGTTATATTATTTTTTATTGATAGGTGTTTTTCCTTTCTTTTTACATCTCTCTACTGTGGTCGTAATAAACACTTATCTTTTACTACCTACGTCTTATTATTGCTTATAAAGCATATAGAACTGATTTCTGTTTCTTTGCATCAGATATTTGTGGCACTCTCAGTATCATGGTATGTATTGAGTTCGGTGATACACTCCGGGAAATTGAAATAAGAACACAGTGAATTCATTGTCCCAGGAAGGGGAAACAATAAAGACACATTCCTGGGGTCAGATACATCACATGATCACACTGACAGAACCACAGGCACATAGACACAGGCAACAGAGCATGCACAATGTCGGCACTAGTACAGTGTATATCCACCTTTCGCAGCAATGCAGGCTGCTATTCTCCCATGGAGACGATCGCAGAGATGCTGGATGTAGTCCTGTGGAACGGCTTGCCATGCCATTTCCACCTGGCGCCTCAGTTGGACCAGCGTTCGTGCTGGACGTGCAGACCGCGTGAGACGACGCTTCATACAGTCCCAAACATGCTCAATGGGGGACAGATCCGGAGATCTTGCTGGCCAGGGTAGTTGACTTACACCTTCTAGAGCACGTTGGATGGCACGGGATACATGCGGACGTGCATTGTCCTGTTGGAACAGCAAGTTCCCTTGACGGTCTAGGAATGGTAGAACGATGGGTTCGATGACGGTTTGGATGTACCGTGCACTATTCAGTGTCCCCTCGACGATCACCAGTGGTGTACGGCCAGTGTAGGAGATCGCTCCCCACACCATGATGCCGGGTGTTGGCCCTGTGTGCCTCGGTCGTATGCAGTCCTGATTGTGGCGCTCACCTGCACGGCGCCAAACACGCATACGACCATCATTGGCACCAAGGCAGAAGCGACTCTCATCGCTGAAGACGACACGTCTCCATTCGTCCCTCCATTCACGCCTGTCGCGACACCACTGGAGGCGGGCTGCACGATGTTGGGGCGTGAGCGGAAGACGGCCTAACGGTGTGCGGGACCGTAGCCCAGCTTCATGGAGACGGTTGCGAATGGTCCTCGCCGATACCCCAGGAGCAACAGTGTCCCTAATTTGCTGGGAAGTGGCGGTGCGGTCCCCTACGGTACTGTGTAGGATCCTACGGTCTTGGCGTGCATCCGTGCGTCGCTGCGGTCCGGTCCCAGGTCGACGGGCACGTGCACCTTCCGCCGATCACTGGCGACAACATCGATGTACTGTGGAGACCTCACGCCCCACGTGTTGAGCAATTCGGCGGTACGTCCACCCGGCCTCCCGCATGCCCACTATACGCCCTCGCTCAAAGTCCGTCAACTGCACATACGGTTCACGTCCACGCTGTCGCGGCATGCTACCAGTGTTAAAGACTGCGATGGAGCTCCGTATGCCACGGCAAACTGGCTGACACTGACGGCGGCGGTGCACAAATGCTGCGCAGCTGGCGCCATTCGACGGCCAACACCGCGGTTCCTGGTGTGTCCGCTGTGCCGTGCGTGTGATCATTGCTTGTACAGCCCTCTCGCTGTGTCCGGAGCAAGTATGGTGGGTCTGACACACAGGTGTCAATGTGTTTTTTTTTTCCATTTCCAGGAGTGTATATAAACCATGTGCTGACACTAACACATTTCAGACGATTATGAGCATTAGTGTTTTATGGCGAGCATACAGTTTATAAACTTTTACGGAGTTTCATTCTTCACCTGAGTGGATGTTAGGATTTTCGTGGATTTTACAGTCGGATGTTACGACTGAGAAATGGTGCCTTCTGTAGAAGAATACATAAATAATTTGATAAAAAACCTTGTTTCGCATTAGAGTCCTGCCTCATCATCCACATTGTGCTCAGTAAATTTTGGTGCTAGCATGAATATTTTAGTTACCCATACCGTTTTGCCGTTTGTTCCTGTGCTCTTGTAAGTTCTGCAGCAAGCATCGAACGCGTATTGGCGAGCTGAGGGTGAACCAACAAACTTATGACATATTAAATAATTAATAATTATTGCACACCCCAACTAGGTTGTTCAGTAACTTTGTGATATACATATGCCGTCTTAGCACTAATAAATTACAGAGGGAATTGCTGATAGCATTAGTAGTACGATAACATACTGGAAATGTCTCGTATGGTGTAGTTTGTCACTGCAGCTGCGAAAACTTTGACGTAATCAACTGGGCAGGGATTTCTGCCGCTATCCAGAAGTATACACAGTGTCGATCAGCTAGCTTCTCTCTATTTCCAGCCATTACTTTCCCCTTTGTTTATCTGTGTTACAGGGGCAACCTACTGCAGGCTAGAGGCCGCCCGGAGGAGGCGGAGCGCAGCTACCGGCACGCGATCCACTACCGGCCCTCTCTCGCAGGTACAGCGACAATCCTATACGTATACGAAGCGATTACAGTACACGAACAGACTGGCCAAGTATTACCGGCAAGCAAACAGAAGACCGGGCCGGGGTGGCACCTTCGTTATCTTCAAGCACAAAAAAAAGTCAAATACACCGAAGCGCCAAAGAAACTGATATAGGCATGCGTGTTCAAATACAGAGATATGTAAGCAGGCAGAATATGGGTCTGTGGTCGGCAACGCCTACATAAGACGGCAACTGCTGGTGTAGTTGTTACATCCATTACTGTTTCTAGAATAGCAGCTTATCAAGATTTAAGTGAGTTTGCACGTGGTGTCATAGTCGGCGCACGAGCGATGTGACTCAGCATCTCCGAGGTAGCGATGAAGTGGAAATTTTTCCATACGACCATTTCACGAGTGTACCGCGAACATCAGGAACCCGGTAAAACATCAAATCTCCGACATCGCTGCCACCGGAAAAAGATTCTGCAACAACGGGACCAACGATGACTGAAGAGAATGGTTGAACGTGGCAGAAGGGCAGCCCTTCTGCAAATTGCTGCATATTTGAGTGATGGACCATCAACAAGTGTCAGCGTGCGAACCATTCAACTAAGCGTCATTGATATGGGCTTTCGAAACCGAAGGCCTAATGGTGTACCCTTGATGACCGCGCGACACAAAGCTTTACGCCTCGCCTGGGCCCTTCGACACCGACGTTGGACTGTTGATGACTGGACACATGTTGCCTGGTCAGACAAGTCAGACAAGTCTCGTTTCAAATTGTATCGAGCTGATGGACGTGTACGGGTGTGGAGGCTTTGTAATGGTGTGGGGCATGTGCAGTTGAAGTGATATGGGACCCCTGATACGACTCTAATGGATGACACGTACGTAAGCATCCAGTCTGATCACCTGCATCCATTCACGTCCATTGTGCGTTCCGACTGACTTGGGCAACGCGACACCCCACACTTCCAGAATTGCTACAGAATGGCTCCAGGAACAATCTTCTGAGTTTAAACTCTTCGGCAAATGCCCCATACATGAATATTATTGAGCATATCTGGGATGCCTTGCAACGTGCTGTTCGGAAGAGATCTCTACCCCTCGGACGCTTACGGATCTATGGACAGTCCTGCAAGATTTATGTTGTCACTTCCCTCCAGCACTACTTAAGACATTAGTCGAGTGCATGCCACGTCTTGTTGCAGCACTTATGCGTGCTCGGGAGTGGGGAGGGGGGGGGGGGGTAGTCCTACACGAAATTAGACAGGTATACCAGTTTCTCTGGCAGTTCAGTGTACTTTATGAAATGGTTTTCTACAACTAAGTAATAAAATAAGTATAAGAAACTTTTCATACGACTTTAAATTATATTCGAAGTCATGTACAGCAAATCAGGTGTCCCTAAAGTTTCTATAAGCTATTTTATTTCTTACTTTAAGAAAGATCATTTCACAGAATTACTGACCGTTACGTTTTTAGATTTTCTTAAGTTTAGAGTTTTTTTATAAAGATATAAAAGCATAAAACATAATATATTTAACTATCTGTAAGTATGCTATTATTATTAAAGCTACATACATCAAGAGAAAGCAAAGAAGCTTCAGTGTAATCTGTAGTTTGATTTCTATTTTATTTCTTCAACATTAAAAAAAGAATTTCACAATCCCTACGTCAGTGTCCCTTTTTAAGGTGAAAATAGCTAGATCTCAAAAGTGTGCCGCAGATCCACTGTTCAGATCGAAGACTTTACAATTCTTCACAAGAATTGGTGTTGTGAATTTCCATTACCAGCATGTATGGACATATGTAAAACCCCAAGCAATTCAGGAAGAGAGTATCAACACCGATTCTCAATCAGTGTACGTGGCGGTAGATTAATAGGTTGGTACGTGGTAATATGAAGGTTAACTGGGTGGCATTATCTGGACTTTCGAATGCAAATGTGGTTCACGCCTGATGGTGCACCAGCACACTTTCGTCACAAGGCGTGCGGACATCTGACGCAGACATTTCAGGACCGTAGAATTGGTTGAGGGTCGAGGGAGGGAGGGAGGGGCACATCTGGTTTGCCTGCTCGTTCTGCGGGCCTGAAGCCCCTAGACTTTTGTTTCTGAGGACACTTGAAGGAACTGGTCTACAACACACCAATGAACGATGTGCAGGCGCTACATGGTCGTGTCTTTAACGCGTAGCAGCAGGTGTAATAACAAATGGTGTACTTCGAAGGGCGCGACATTTCTTATGCCGAAGGGCAGAGGAATGCATTGTCATGAATGGTCGCCACATTGAACACCTCATGTAAACACGTGTTAATCGCAGAAAGTATGCATTTCCGGACCAACTTTTACTGAACTTATTTTTCTTGTTTCGATGAGTACTACCACCTCTTAAAGAATTCGACAATTTTTTTGAACACGATGTATTTCGGTAAGACTAGACATCACTTCGTCGATTTCACACCCCTTCTGGGCACTGCCATTCTATCTTTGGTACTGAAAATTCTTACAAAGATTTACATCTGTTCACTAATTAAATTTCAAGCTACTGAACACTTTTTTTGCAAACTTAGACATCAGGGTGGTCTTTTTAATGGCCAATTTATTTCCCACTCTTCGCTTGGCTATGAAACGTCTGACAAAATTCCACTGCATCATCCCTAGGAAGACTTGTTTCCGCTCAAACATTTTGCCACGAAACAGAAAAGAAAGTAATATTACACACTCCAGTATTTGTACAAGTGGAGTACGTGCGCGCTGTTTATCTGTACACGGTGCACTGTTTAGCTGCCGGCCGGTGTGGCCGAGCCTGTTCTAGGCACTTCAGTCTGGAACCGCGCGACCGCTACGATCGCAGGTTCGAATCCTGCCTCGGGTTTGGATGTATGTGATGTCCTTAGGTTAGTTAGGTTTAAGTAGTTCTAAGTTCCAGGGGACTGATGACTTCAGATGTTAAGTCCCATAGTGCTCAGAGCCATTTGAACCATTTTGAACTGTTTAGCTCAAGACGTAAGCACCGACAGGTTATTTCTCTTAGAAATCACGGTTCGCACGATATACTGTCACAAAAGTTATTGACGGTGTTATGTCTATGAATCCATGTTTCGTCTGAATAAATAACTACTCTTTTTATTTCAAATGCTTCAGTTTTTCGAAGCCATCCAATTTAGTCTCGTTTACACATAATGACAAGTTTATTCCCGAATATTTTTAATCTAAATATCATACACATTAATTTTTCAGAATTTTCTCGCTTGCCTTGAAGGCCAGTTCTGTGAGACAAAGCTGTGAAATTTTGACAAAACTGATATTTCTTTGTACTGTTTATAATGCCCCAGAAATAGCGCTTTGCCGACCGTTGTGGCCGAGCGGTTCTAGGCACTACAGTCCGGAACCGCGCTGCTGCCACGGTCACAGGTTCGAATCCTGCATCGGGCATCGATGTGTGTGATGTCCGTAGGTTACTTAGGTTTAAGTAGTTCTAAGTTCTAGAGGACTGATGACCTCAGATGTTAAGTCCCATAGTGCTTAGAGGCATTTGAACCATTTGAAAAAGCATTTTCATGGTCCATATCTTTAAATGGATATTTATTGTTGTCACTTTCCTTCTCTCTCTTTGTGGCGGATACTTTAGTGGCTACTCGAGTAATTTACATACCATCGACTTATTCAACACTAAAATTTTGTTTCATTCGTTCACCTTATCCTTCAGCACTATAAGTCGCGCGGCCAACGAGATATACTGGTCCTGCAGTGAACTTGTGACGTCACACTAGTCCGGCTTGTCCGCCACACTTCGTGAACGCTCGGCTCCGTGCTGTACCCACGTGAAATCAAAATTTCACTGAATAGATACCGACTTAAGGTCTTAATTTTCTCGTGTGTTGTCCAGAACTTGCATGTATTTAAAAACGCAGTCAAGTATTTTTAAACTCGACTGAAATAATTATTCGCTCCCCGCCGGAGGTGGCTGCTGTAAGACGTACAGTGTCACGTGCTGTGACGTACGTGCCACGGCCTGCCTTTCTCGTGGGCCTTGTGTCATTCTTTTCTCATTTAGTGCCATTAACAGCTAGTTGTTTCGGCTGTCCACGTGATATATTGCGAGTTCAATTTCTTTGCTCGCATTGCGAGCTAGCGAGGCATGCTGCTTTCAACTGGAACGTGGCTGTACCTAAGCAAGGATCCCAAGTTATTTGTCGGATAAATATTCAAAATCGCAAATAATTTACAACTGAATTACTAAGTTGACCACGCTAAGAAAGTTTTATGTTAACAGTAGAGAGTGCAAAATTTAGCTCGATCCATCTCAATGCACTTTATGATGAATCAAGGGTCATGGTAAACAATTTAGATGATTTCATCTTAGCTTCACATCTTGTTGTGATATTACTGCAGGCATTCAGTCGTGTCTCAGGATTTAGTGCAGGCATCCAGCCGCGTCTCAGTACAAAACGTTTAGTATCTTCACCCACAGAGCGTAACCATAGTTAGCCACAGATGTAAAACATCGTTACGACAGCCGTCGCCTCCTGCTGCAAGAGGAGGAACTGACATGCCATGCGCTCCACGCCTCTTACACGGATATAGACCAGCCAGGCGGTAAGTAATCATTATTCCGTGCTGTATGAAGTGCTGAGTATCTCACCATATCGCTACGCATACAGCGACACTGCTGTGTTTCCAGACTGTCTAGCTTTCGCTAATGGTACACTTTCAGTGTGACACTTACGACGATTCCTGATCTGTTTGCAGTTTACGTATACTTTACATATGACCAAAAAAAAAATCTTTTCGGCTCTTGTACCAGATTCTGAGACAGAGGTTGGCTGCGGAAACTATTACAGACATCTCGCATAGATGTCCACACTAAATTTGGAACTTAGGTAAAACGTTGTCAGTCGTAGAGGACATATAATCTTCTAAATACGACATAATGTTTTCGTTGTAAACAATAGCAAGCTAACTTGTTTTTGGGGCCATGTGAATCTGTTCTGCCTCTTATTAATTTACTTGGTATAAATCTCTCACTTGCTGTGGACACTACTTCATTGAATTTAACACATTCAACACTGCTACCTCTCCCCTTTGATTTCGTAGGTGAACTGGCGATTTTATATCAGTTTTAAAGTATAATTACTCAATAGTCTAGGGCCTTAGAGGTCCAACTCTAGCATCATTTCAAGGCCCATACTCATAGATTATGAGATATCCTTGCATACCCATATGTTCTCATTAGTACCGGTGTATTAGTGTTGCCAAAAACATGGATGAACTCTCTCCTGGTAAAGGTCTTACGCTTCGCCTCAAAGATTTCAAGTAGAAATTAAAACAAAAAGTAACTTCACAAGTGCAGATTAATTTTATAACAAAAATTGAGTACATGTAATTTACACATAATTTACTTCCAAATATTAGTCTTCAAAATACTGTGGTACACAAAGTTCAACATCGCAGTATTGCTAATACAATTTGCTTCCTTTCTTTATCCTCTTGCCAGTTTCTTTCTTTCCTTAGTCAGAGCAAAATTTACAGAAGTGCGTGACATTCACATTGTTGACAGTTTGTGGCTCCTTTTCTATAAAATGGCGACCAAAATTTCTACCTAGCCTAGTGTTTGGGGTTGGTTCCAATGATCGAATATCTGCTCCTGCAGCTACCAAGTCCATTCCAACTTCATTTATAAATTCCACTAGAGATATCTTCTGCTTGATGGTATACATGTACAAAATAAATCATTCACGGCAGATAATAGGAAAACGGGAAAGAAGAATTTCTCCAACACTTGATTGCTTTTCTTGTTAATGGGTGGAGCTGTAAAGCTGATTGGCATAGTCCTTAATAGTCTGGATTTATAATTCTCATAAAACCTCCTTTTGAACATACAGAAACTTCTGTAGTAGTTGGCTGATGTTTTGTGGAGTGGCAATATACACTACTAGCCATTAAAATAGCTACACCACCAAGATGACGTGCTACAGACGCGAAATTTAACCGACAGGAAGAAGATCCTGTGATATGCAAATGATTAGCTTTTCAGAGCATTCACACATCGTTGGCGCCGGTGGCGACACCTACAACTTGCTGACATGAGGAAAGTTTACAACCGATTTCTCATACACAAACAGCAGTTGACCGGCGTTGCCTGGTGAAACGTTGTTGTGATGCCTCTTGTAAGGAGGAGAAATGCGTATCATCACGTTTCCGACTTTGATAAAGGTCGGATTGTAGCCTATCGCGATTGCGGTTTATCATATCGCGACATTGCTGCTCGCGTTGGTCGAGATCCAATAACTGTCAGCAGAATATGAAATCGGTGGGTTCAGGAGGGTAATACGGAACGCCGTGCTGGATCCCAAAGGCCTCGTATCACTAGCAGTCGAGATGAAAGGCATCTTATCCGCATGGCTGTAACGGATCGTGCAGCCACGTCTCGATCCCTGAGTCAACAGATGGGGACATTAGCAAGACAACAACCATGTGCACGAACAGTTCGACGAAATTTGCAGCAGTATGGACTATCAGCTCGGAAACCATGGCTGCGGTTACCCTTGACGCTGCATCACAGACAGGAGCGCCTGCGATGGTGCACTCAACGACGAACCTGAGTGCACGAATGGCAAAACGTCATTTTTTCGGATGAATCCAGGTTCTCTTTACAGCATGACGATGGTTGCATCCATGTTTGGCGTCATCGCGCTGAACGGACATTGGAAGCGTGTATTCGTCATCGCCATACTGGCGTATCAGCCGGCGTGATGGTATGGGGTGCCATTGGATACACGTTTCGGTCACCTCTTGTTCGCATTGACAGCACTTTGAACAGTGGACGTTACATTTCAGCTGTGTTACGACCTGTGGCTCTACCCTTCATTCGATCCCTGAGAAACCCTACATTTTAGCAGCATAATGTACGACCGCATATCGCAGGTCCTGTACGGGCATTTCTGGATACAGAAAATGTTCGACTGCTGCCCTGGCCAGCACATTCTCCAGATCTCTCACCAATAACAACGCCTGGACAATGGTGGCTGAGCAATTGGCTCGTCACAATACGCCAGTCACTACTAGTGATGAACTGTGGTATCGTGTTGAAGCTGCATGGGCAGCTGTACCTGTACACGCCATCCAAGCTCTGTTTGACCCAATGCCCAGGCGTATCAAGGCCGTTATTATGTCCAGAGGTGGTTGTTCTGGGTACTGATTTCTCAGGATCTATTCAACCAAATTGCGTGAAAATGTAATCACAAGTCAGTTCTAGTATAATATATTTGTCCAATTAATACCCGTTTATCATCCGCATTTTTCTTGGTGTAGCAATTTTAATGGCCAGTAGAGTACAACACATTTCCCTTCCTCTAAAAGAAGAAAAATTTGTGCAGTCTAACTTCCTTTTTTGAAGCCTGATGGACCCATTCTGTTCTTCATGATAGTTCCGACAGCTAGTATTTGATGTTACTCTAACATTTTCAATGAAGGCAAAATTGTAAGACAACTTCTGCTGCATCGAGTGGATAAAATATGAACTCCTACGGCTATCCTACAGCTGGCACTCGTGTAGCATATGGGAAAACATGTTTCAATAAATGGAAAAGTTATGTCCATATGGGATAAGAGCACCATCCACATGGCTGACACGTGGTCGTCAGTGTGGCATGTGTGCATATAGGTGTATATGTTAGGCCACATTTTGTCAGAGCATCCATAGTTAGTATATTCATACATATAGGACTTTTCAGTGAGCAGGTAGTAAGACTTTGTAACCTGATGGTGTGACAGCGGCGTACGTGTCGCTGGGGCAGCTGCTGGAGGCACGGGGTCGGCTTCGGGAGGCGTCGCAGGTGTACGAGGACGGCACGCAGCTGGACGGCGAGCGGTTGCGGGACCCGGCGGCGCACCTGCAGGACACCCTCAGGGCTCTGCTGAGGCTGGCCCGCCTGCGGGCCCAGCTGGGCGACTGGCAGGCGGCGGCCGACACCTGCAGGCAGGCGCTGCTCAGGCACCGCGCTGCACAGGTGCAGGGCCTGCTGACGCAGGTAATGGCGCAGCAGGGAGCTGACCACTTAGTAAACAAGCGCTGCTCAGGCACCACGCTGCCCAGATGCAGGGGCTGCTGACACAGGTAATGGCGCTGCAGGGAGCTGGCCACTTACTAAACAGGCGAAGGAACTGCCAACACAGGTAATGGTGCAGCAGGGAGCTGACCACTTAGTAAACAAGCGCTGCTCAGGCACCGCGCTGCACAGGTGCAGGGCCTGCTGACACAGGTAATGGCGCTGCAGGGAGCTGGCCACTTACTAAACAGGCGAAGGAACTGCCAACACAGGTAATGGTGCAGCAGGGAGCTGACCACTTAGTAAACAAGCGCTGCTCAGGCACCGCGCTGCACAGGTGCAGGGCCTGCTGACACAGGTAATGGCGCAGCAGGGAGCTGACCACTTAGTAAACAAGCGCTGCTCAGGCACCGCGCTGCCCAGCTGCAGGGGCTGCTGACACAGGTAATGGCGCTGCAGGGAGCTGGCCACTTACTAAACAGGCGAAGGAACTGCCAACACAGGTAATGGTGCAGCAGGGAGCTGACCACTTAGTAAACAAGCGCTGCTCAGGCACCGCGCTGCACAGGTGCAGGGCCTGCTGACACAGGTAATGGCGCAGCAGGGAGCTGACCACTTAGTAAACAAGCGCTGCTCAGGCACCGCGCTGCCCAGCTGCAGGGGCTGCTGACACAGGTAATGGCGCAGCAGGGAGCTGAACACTTAGTAAACAGGCGAAGGAACTGCCAACACAGGTAATGGTGCAGCAGGGAGCTGACCACTTAGTAAACAAGCGCTGCTCAGGCACCGCGCTGCACAGGTGCAGGGCCTGCTGACACAGGTAATGGCGCAGCAGGGAGCTGACCACTTAGTAAACAAGCGCTGCTCAGGCACCGCGCTGCCCAGCTGCAGGGGCTGCTGACACAGGTAATGGCGCTGCAGGGAGCTGGCCACTTACTAAACAGGCGAAGGAACTGCCAACACAGGTAATGGTGCAGCAGGGAGCTGACCACTTAGTAAACAAGCGCTGCTCAGGCACCGCGCTGCACAGGTGCAGGGCCTGCTGACACAGGTAATGGCGCAGCAGGGAGCTGACCACTTAGTAAACAAGCGCTGCTCAGGCACCGCGCTGCCCAGCTGCAGGGGCTGCTGACACAGGTAATGGCGCAGCAGGGAGCTGAACACTTAGTAAACAGGCGACGGAACTGCCAACACAGGTAATGGTGCAGCAGGGAGCTGAGGATTTAGTAAACAAGTGCTTCTCAGGTACCACGCCACTCAGGTACAGGAGCTGCCAGCACAGCTAACATTGCAGCAGAGAGCTCACCACTTAGTAAACAGGAGAAGGAGCTGCCAACACAGGTAATTGCGCAACAGGAAGATGACCAATTAGTAAACAGGTGCTGCTCAGACACTGTGCAGAAGCTGCCGACACAGGTAATTGCTCAGCAGGGATTAGACTACTCCATAACCAGGAGCTGATCAGGCCCCAGGCCACCTAGTTGCAGGTGCTGCCAACAAAGGTAATTGTATTGCAAGGACTTGAACACTCAGTAACAAAAAAATTGCTTAGTCACCCAGCCACCAAGTGCAGGACTTAACCAGGCAGATAATAGCACTCCAGGGAGCTAAATACTCATTAAAAAGGCTATGATCAGGTATCTGACCACTCAAGTGAAGGGGTATCTCCCAGCACAATTAATGACTGGACAAGGAACTGACCACTTAGTAAACAGGTTGTGGCAAATTTTGTCTCAAGCATTCCTTAATTATTCTTGGTGATTCATCTAGAGTCCACCAAATGGCCTACATGAGCGCATGTGTACTAACAGTTTGTTATTGACCCAAGTCAAATACCAGACACAAGGGATGTATACAGTATCCCCTCACAATCGCCATTTACTGTAGCTAACAAGCCCTGAAATGTTTAATGTTTCTAACAGTAAAGGATCAGAGTAGAGAGACTGTGACTACATTTGACTGCTATATTTTCAGTTCACATAGAATATACAGCTTTTCCAAGGAACAACTTCCTCACAGTGAATTCACCTAAGAAACTTCACTCAAATAAAATGAAATTGCCCAGTTTTAAATTCCAAATGCATTAATCACAATTAAAATTCTGTCGTCTCCAAACTACAAATTAGAAGATCACTATTGCCACATAATATTTTGCATATTCTGATATTCTCTTGCACAGACTGTGCATCAGACTGTTCCCTGATTAATCTGAATTCACTTACACTCAGCATAAAGTACACTCCTGGAAATTGAAATAAGAACACCGTGAATTCATTGTCCCAGGAAGGGGAAACTTTATTGACACATTCCTGGGGTCAGATACATCACATGATCACACTGACAGAACCACAGGCACATAGACACAGGCAACAGAGCATGCACAATGTCGGCACTAGTACAGTGTATATCCACCTTTCGCAGCAATGCAGGCTGCTATTCTCCCATGGAGACGATCGTAGAGATGCTGGATGTAGTCCTGTGGAATGGCTTGCCATGCCATTTCCACCTGGCGCCTCAGTTGGACCAGCGTTCGTGCTGGACGTGCAGACCGCGTGAGACGACGCTTCATCCAGTCCCAAACATGCTCAATGGGGGACAGATCCGGAGATCTTGCTGGCCAGGGTAGTTGACTTAAACCTTCTAGAGCACGTTGGGTGGCACGGGATACATGCGGACGTGCATTGTCCTGTTGGAACAGCAAGTTCCCTTGCCGGTCTAGGAATGATAGAACGATGGGTTCGATGACGGTTTGGATGTACCGTGCACTATTCAGTGTCCCCTCGACGATCACCAGTGGTGTACGGCCAGTGTAGGAGATCGCTCCCCACACCATGATGCCGGGTGTTGGCCCTGTGTGCCTCGGTCGTATGCAGTCCTGATTGTGGCGCTCACCTGCACGGCGCCAAACACGCATACGACCATCATTGGCACCAAGGCAGAAGCGACTCTCATCGCTGAAGACGACACGTCTCCATTCGTCCCTCCATTCACGCCTGTCACAACACCACTGGAGGCGGGCTGCACGATGTTGGGGCGTGAGCGGAAGACGGCCTAACGGTGTGCGGGACCGTAGCCCAGCTTCATGGAGACGGTTGCGAATGGTCCTCGCCGATACCCCAGGAGCAGCAGTGTCCCTAATTTGCTGGGAAGTGGCGGTGCGGTCCCCTACGGCACTGCGTAGGATCCTACGGTCTTGGCGTGCATCCGTGCGTCGCTGCGGTCCGGTCCCAGGTCGACGGGCACGTGCACCTTCCGCCGACCACTGGCGACAACATCGATGTACTGTGGAGACCTCACGCCCCACGTGTTGAGCAATTCGGCGGTACGTCCACCCGGCCTCCTGCATGCCCACTATACGCCCTCGCTCAAAGTCCGTCAACTGCACATACGGTTCACGTCCACGCTGTCGCGGCATGCTACCAGTGTTAAAGACTGCGATGGAGCTCCGTATGCCACGGCAAACTGGCTGACACTGACGGCGGCGGTGCACAAATGCTGCGCAGCTAGCGCCATTCGACGGACAACACCGCGGTTCCTGGTGTGTCCGCTGTGCCGTGCGTGTGATCATTGCTTGTACAGCCCTCTCGCAGTGTCCGGAGCAAGTATGGTGGGTCTGACAGACCGGTGTCAATGTGTTCTTTTTTCCATTTCCAGGAGTGTATGTATCTGCTGTGACGCATATGCATTTCCATTGTAAAGTTCAGTACTGGACTGTCTTATAATAATATGATGTATTCCATTTCTTGAGAAAATAAAATCAGGTGATCCTTTGTAGATGTCAGAGAGCACACTGCCAATAGCCCAATGCTATAAGTCTGTCATCTGCATTGATGACAGTACAACTCACGCAAGTGACAGAATTCCACAACATTTTAATATATATTAGGATAGATAAAAATAATACCAGTGGATTGTTGACCTCTCAACAGTAATATTATATAAACGTATTCATAATTAAATCATGTACTTACTGATTAAAATAATAATGGGCTCCAGAGGCAATCCACTACAAGGTGCTGCTCAGGCGTGAAGGTGGTGAAATCTCAGGGAATGCCTATGTATGTAACGACTCAACAGGGAACTGACTACTTAGTAAACAAACACATGGCACCTTAAAACAATCAGGTAATGTCAGAGGCGGTATAATCGCTCAGTACAATGGTAGCACCACAAGAACTTTAGTGTCTGAATGGCGACAGGCACAGTACTAAAAGAGCACTGTGTACTTCCGTAACATGAATAGCAACATGCATACGAAGTACATCAGGCGTCTCATTGTTAACTTGGCAAATGTTCATAGTTCAGACTGTAATATCTCTGCCAGTGGCATTCCAAAAACCTTGCAGCTGTTTGGAAGTCACTAATACTCCAAACAGAAATCGCAATACATAAAAATTGAAATTCTAAGTGACAGCTGTATGTGGAATCGACCATATTTAATCTAAATAACGAGCTGTTTCCTTAGTGAGAAGGCAGCCTGCAGGCATTGCGCAGGCACGGTGTAGGGGCTGTTCAAAGAGACAACGGCTCACTGGGAAACTAGTCAGTTAATAAGGAGACTGCTGACACTGCTGCCAATGCACCCGGTGGAGGCACTGCTGGTGCAGTTAGTATCTCAAAAGAGAGCTTACCACCTGGTAAGCAAGTTTCTGTCAGGTGTTACTCACACGCTAGGTTGTTGCAGCATCGTTCACCGCCAACAAACGGAACTCCTCAGTAGGCAGCTAATCACTGGGAAAGCAGGTTGATAGTAAGCAACTATGGACAGGGGTTCCTTACACGGGTAGTGCCTGAACAGGAACTGGTCACTTAGTAAGTAGATTGTTGGCACTGTTGCTCAGAGAGAAAGCCACTGAGCTGTAGTGACTGCCCACTTAATTAAGGCCTCACCAGCAGAGAGATTTTTCTCTGCAACCAGACTACCTGAAAGCAATGCTTATGCTCCACGCCACTGTGGCATAGATGCTGCCCACCTTGGTAACGTCTAAATAGGGACGTGATAGAAAGTACACATTTACCACTTATGAAACAGGGTACCAGCTGGCGCTGTGCGTGTTCCAGGCCACCAAGTGGAGTTATGCCTCAGCAGGGTGCTTGCTTTTCAGAAACAGAACTGCCAGTAGAAGCTGCTCCAAACCTGTAGTTGTGATGACCAAGACGGCAACACCACAAAAGGGAGCAGGTCACTTAGTATACACGATACCTGCAGACGCCAGGCAGTCACCAAATCCTTCATGCCATGGTTGTTGCTCATCCAAGTATGGTCGTTGTAGCACCAGGGCTGCCCAAGCTGGTAAAGCATCAGCAGTGAGATTGGTGCTCATTAAAAATTTGTTTCTACAGTATAGAAATGTGAAAATTTATTTGACCCGCATTTTGACCTCGAAAATCGAGTTTAAGTACATGTAACAGTTGTTAATACTTAAAGAACTTTTATGATGCGCAATGATACAGTGTAAACACCAAACTGATAGTACTTATGCTGCCTGTTAGAATATTCAGCTATGATACTTATAACCGCATATACCTTGATTCAAGAAAAACACCAAGCAATGGTTAGTATGATTCGTGGGATATCAAACTGGGAATTTTTTAAGGTACCCCAGTTCGGAAACGGATAGTATAAGTGGTGATAGGCATCGTATTTTGGAAATGATGGCTTCAGGTTTGTGCAGTTTGTATTTGGGATCCTGATTAGCCATAAGTGTAAAGTGACCGCATGGACTGTGCCTGTGAAAAGCTTACTGAGTTCGTGAGGATGATAAAGTAGCCATTTTCAACCCAGAATTAATGTTTAGAAACTTATGTTTCGATTATGTCGAGCTTAAGGGTTAGACAGTGACTAGGATATGTTGAAATGTTTGTATTTTTCATTTCTTTAATAAACACCGACCCTACAAAAAAATGGCTCTGAGCACTATGGGACTCAACATCTTAGGTCGTAAGTCCCCTAGAACTTAGAACTACTTAAACCTAAGTAACCTAAGGACATCACACACACCCATGCCCGAGGCAGGATGCGAACCTGCGACCGTAGCAGTCCCGCAGTTCCGGACTGCAGCGCCAGAACCGCTAGACCACCGCGGCCGGCCCGACCCTACATTACAACACGAATTTGAGGCACTGTATTGAAACCAGGCTGAACTCTGTACATCTTAAGTTTAGTGACAGACGTTAGTAATGAGAAAACTATGGCTATGCAATCAGTATTTCATCTGCACCTAGATTCCTGTGATAAAGTATTCGTCTGATGTCATACGAATACTACACACTACGGTCTTCGTTGTACCGCAGGAAAAATTGACAAACAAGTGCATCAGCGTCCATAGAAATTTATTCGAGTGGTGGCGAGTTTTTGAGGTTGCCATATTTACATGTAAGTTTAAAAACTAAATTTGATACAAAATTTACCAAACGTATTGAGTGTCACAGGTCTGACTCATTATATTCTGAAACTCACCCAGTCAGACACTCGTGTTAGCTCGACACTTCCAAGTTTCTACCGAGCGACGTGGCACAGTGGTTAGCACACTGGACTCGCATTCTGGAGGACGACGGCTCAAATACGCGTCTGGCCATCCTGATTTAGGTTTTCCTTCATTTCCCTAAATCACTTAAGGCAAACCCTGGCATGGTTCCTTCGAAAGGGTACGGCCGCTTTCCTTCTATATCCTCCCTTAACCTGAGCTTCTGCTCCGTCTCTAATGACCTCGTTATCGATGGGACGTTAAACGCAAATCTCCTGCTCCTCCTCCTCCTCCTCGGAGATTCGCGGAGAACTGCCGGCCCCGAATCGAATACTGCGGGTTGATTAACAACGAGACTGGGTCTGCTTTTTAATCGATTTCCCGGTAGATTAATTTGATACCTAAAAAGTGAAAATGTTTCATTAGTGTATGCAAATCATCTCTTTGTTTATTACCAATAAGGAAATAGATACCGACCTTCCGATTTAACAACATAAAATTACGTTCATCTTGTTGTCTTATCAATATGAATATAGATTCCTACTTTTACATTCAACATTGTATCCCTATATGATTAAATATAATGCGTACGACTAGTGAGATAATAAAGATAGAAATATTCGGTAAAGGTAATTTTGTTCAAATATTAATAATGCTAGTTAGATCAAAATCTGAAATAAAAAAATCCAAAAGTATAAGAGAATCATGTTGGTTACTAAAAAATTAACTAGCAGAAAGCCTGTGATTGATTACCGAACTTTGATATCAGGTGCCATTCTTTGGTTGTTTACGGAACTTCACATCAGATAATGGTAATGGACTTACTGAGTTATTGTCATGCCTTCAATTTTTCAAAGTTGGATGACATAAACTGAATGACATCGGCTTTCCAAGCTTAGCCGACCATTCTAAGAGATTCTGAAAGCAACCGCAAATTATCCAATGAAAGCGATACTTTGACTGAACTAAGGTGTACTCATATCTCCAGTTTCAACATTTTTATGGAGTCATGACATATTATCGTCTATCGCTTACGATTGAGTACCAGTAGTTGTTGCGACTGCGTTATCAGTATCTGCAATGCTTTCTACTTCTGTGTTAGACATAGGTTGAGCAACTGATTCCTCATCGTATGAATTATGTATCGTTTTGGTTTGTGAACTTAATTTCACTACAACTGTATATAGCTGTAAATCAGCGCGCAGCCGAACTTCAGTACTATTGCGGCTCGTACTACACGTAAATTTATTTATTTCTTTATTTATTTATTGATCCGTGAGACCACATTAAGGAGAAGTCTCCATGGTCATGGAACGAGTCAATACATGAAATTATAACACGGTCATTAGTTTAAATAAAGAAAATCAAGAATGTAACACTGGAATTTGCTTAATTTTTTAGCTCTTCCAGGAGTTCCTCGACAGAATAGAAGGAGTGAGCCATGAGGAAATTCTTCAGTTTAGACTTAAAAGCGTTTGGGCTACTGCTAAGATTTTTGAGTTCTTGTGGTAGCTTATTGAAAATGGATGCAGCAGAATACTGCACTCCTTTCTGCACAAGAGTCAAGGAAGTACATTCCACATGCAGATTTGATTTCTGCCTAGTATTAACTCAGTGAAAGCTGCTAACTCTTGGGAATAAGTTAATATTGCTAACAGCAAACGACATTAAAGAAAATACACTCCTGGAAATGGAAAAAAGAACACATTGACATCGGTGTGTCAGACCCACCATACTTGCTCCGGACACTGCGAGAGGGCTGTACAAGCAATGATCACACGCACGGCACAGCGGACACACCAGGAACCGCGGTGTTGGCCGTCGAATGGCGCTAGCTGCGCAGCATTTGTGCACCGCCGCCGTCAGTGTCAGCCAGTTTGCCGTGGCATACGGAGCTCCATCGCAGTCTTTAACACTGGTAGCATGCCGCGACAGCGTGGACGTGAACAGTATGTGCAGTTGACGGACTTTGAGCGAGGGCGTATAGTGGGCATGCGGGAGGCCGGGTGAACGTACCGCCGAAATGCTCAACACGTGGGGCGTGAGGTCTCCACAGTACATCGATGTTGTCGCCAGTGGTCGGCGGAAGGTGCACGTGCCCGTCGACCTGGGACCGGACCGCAGCGACGCACGGATGCACGCCAAGACCGTAGGATCCTACGCAGTGCCGTAGGGGACCGCACCGCCACTTCCCAGCAAATTAGGGACACTGTTGCTCCTGGGGTATCGGCGAGGACCATTCGCAACCGTCTCCATGAAGCTGGGCTACGGTCCCGCACACCGTTAGGCCGTCTTCCGCTCACGCCCCAACATCGTGCAGCCCGCCTCCAGTGGTGTCGCGACAGGCGTGAATGGAGGGACGAATGGAGACGTGTCGTCTTCAGCGATGAGAGTCGCTTCTGCCTTGGTGCCAATGATGGTCGTATGCGTGTTTGGCGCCGTGCAGGTGAGCGCCACAATCAGGACTGCATACGACCGAGGCACACAGGGCCAACACCCGGCATCATGGTGTGGGGAGCGATCTCCTACACTGGCCGTACACCACTGGTGATCGTCGAGGGGACACTGAATAGTGCACGGTACATCCAAACCGTCATCGAACCCATCGTTCTACCATTCCTAGACCGGCAAGGGAACTTGCTGTTCCAACAGGACAATGCACGTCCGCATGTATCCTGTGTCACCCAACGTGCTCTAGAAGGTGTAAGTCAACTACCCTGGCCAGCAAGATCTCCGGATCTGTCCCCCATTGAGCATGTTTGGGACTGGATGAAGCGTCGTCTCACGCGGTCTGCACGTCCAGCACGAACGCTGGTCCAACTGAGGCGCCAGGTGGAAATGGCATGGTAAGCCGTTCCACAGGACTACATCCAGCATCTCTACGATCGTCTCCATGGGAGAATAGCAGCCTGCATTGCTGCGGAAGGTGGATATACACTGTACTAGTGCCGACATTGTGCATGCTCTGTTGCCTGTGTCTATGTGCCTGTGGTTCTGTCAGTGTGATCATGTGATGTATGTGACCCCAGGAATGTGTCAATAAAGTTTCCCCTTCCTGGGACAATGAATTCACGGTGTTCTTATTTCAATTTCCAGGAGTGTATATACTGTGAGGGCAATGTCAGAATTCCCACACTATTGAATAGGGGTCGACAAGAGGTTCTAGAACTTACACCACACATAGCTCGAACAGCCCGTTTTTGAGCCAAGAATACCCTTTTTGAATCAGAAGAATTACCCTAAACAATAATACCATATGACATAAGCGTATGAAAATATGCGAAGTAGACTACTTTTCGTGTTGAAATGTCACTTATTTCAGATACTGTTCTAATGGTAAATAAAGTGGCATTTAGTTTCTGTACAAGGTCCTGAACATGGGCTTTCCACAACAGCTTACTATCTATCCGTACGCCTAGGAACTTGAACTGTTCCGTCTCGCTTATAACATGCCCATTCTGTCTGATTAAAATATCAGTTCTTGTTGAATTGTGAGTTAGAAACTGTAAAAACTGAGTCTTACTGTGATTTAGCATCAAATTATTTTCCACAAGCCACGAACTTATTTTATGAACTACATTATTTGATAATGTTTCAATATTACACACAAAATCCTTCACTACCAAGCTGGTGTCATCAGCAAACATAAATATTTTTGAACCACCTGTAATACTAGAAGGCATATCATTTATATAAATAAGAAACAGCAGTGGCCCCAGCACCGATCCTTGTGGAACGCCCCATTTAACAGTGCCCCATTGGGACTCAACATCATTACCACTCTCAATATTGCGGAGAATTACCTTCTGCTTTCTGTTCTTAAAGTAAGAGGCGAACCAATTGTAAGCTACTCCTCTTACTCCATAATGTTCCAAATTCTGCAGTAATATTTTGTGGTCAACACAGTCAAAAGCCTTCGTTAAATCAAAGAAAACACCTAACGTTCGCAACCTTTTATTTAATCCGTCCAAAACCTCACAGAGAAAAGAGACTATAGCATTTTCAGTTGTTATGCCATTTCTAAAACCAAACTGTACATTTGACAGCAAATAATGTGAATTTAAATGCTGCAGTAACCTTGTATATACAACCCTCTCGATAACATTAGCAAACACCAATGGCATAGAAATAGGTCTATAATTATCAACATTATCCCTGTCTCCCTTTTTATAAAGTGGCTTCACTACCGAGTACTTTAATCGGTCAGGAAACCGATCACTCCTGAAGGAAAAGTTACAGATATGGCTAAGTACTGGGCTAACATACATGGAACAATACTTTAGTATTCTGCTAGATACCCCGTCATATCCATGAGAGTTCTTGGTCTTTAGTGATTTAATTATTAACTCAATCTCCCTCTTGTCAGTATCATGGAGGAGCATTTCAGGTAACAGTCTCGGAACACTTTTTTCTACGAGCGCTATATGATTCCCTGTTGGGACTAGGTTTCTGTTTAGTTCACCTGCTATATTCAGAAAGTGATTATTAAATACTGTACATATATGCGACTTATCAGTAACACGGACATTCCCACTACGCACTGATTCTATATCCTCGACCTGTCTCTGCAGACCAGCCACTTCCTTTACGACTGACCATATGGTTTTAATTTTATCCTGAGACTTAGCTATACTATCTGCATACGACATACTTTTTGCCTTCCTAATAACTTTTTTAAGCACCTTACAATACTGTTTGTAATGGGCTACTGCATTTAGATTGTGACTGTTTCTAACGTTTTGATATAATTGCCACTTTGTTCTACAAGATATTCTCATACCTTTAGTCAGCCACCCAGGCTGCCTGTTTGTGCTAGTACCCTGTTTTGAACGTTCTAACGGAAAGCAACTTTCAAAGAGCACGAGAAAAGTCTTGAGGAAAGCATTATATTTATCGTCTACTGTATCAGCGCTATAAACATCTTGCCACTCTTGTTCCTTGATAAGGTTTACAAAAGCCTCTACAGCAACTGGATCAGCTTTCCTAAAACGTTGGTAACTATATTTAACCTGTGTTGCAGCACAAAAATCTTTTAGACTTAAAATTTGTGCATCATGATCTGAAAGGCCATTCACAATTCTGCTAACAGAATGCCCTTCTAGTAATGACGAATGAACAAAAATATTGTCTATGGTTGTTCTACTGTTCCCTTGCACTCTCGTTGGAAAGAATACGGTTTGCATAAGATTATATGAATGACACAGATGACGTCGCGCTCGTTCGTGAAATTCAATGTACTAAAATATGTCTCTGGACTAATAAGTGACTACTACGAGCGCAATCCATGAAAATTATCCGCCATTTTGTGATACACTCACGTATAATATATTTTAAAAAAGTCTACAAAACTAACTGAAAAAGAAATTTTGGAAAAAATGCGTGCTACGCAGTGGGTGTAGCAAAAATGCAATTCTATTCCACATTTACGATCAACTAAAAGCGTGGTCGGATTTCTTGGTAGTTGGTTTAACGTTTAACATTCCAAAACTTCCTTCTCTTTCAAATTTTTAGGATAGATATTTCAAAAAATTATGGACTGGTTTCTGTAGTAATTTTCTTATCTGGTACGCAGTTGGAGTAACATGTAACGGAAACAGTTGTTTGTAGTCACAATAATGGATGGAAAAAATTAATAAATATTTCAACTTCAAATTTGTTCTATTTTTTAAACAAAGGCGCAGTCACTCGGTCACCATTGTAACCGCCCTCGTTAAATTATTAGAAGCTTAGTCAGTCGGTGTTGTAATTTTGAAATGAGAGATAGTATGAATGTCACGAAATAAATATTTCGCGTGAAGCACCTTTGCGACACAGGCAAAGGTCAATTGTGGAAACTAAGCCACTGCATATTAAAAGTAATGTTATTAAGGGATACACCCGACTGACTACACAAAATAAGAGTGCACGTATATTCGCGAATGATTGGTTCAAAAAAGAATTAATACTATAAAGGAAAAGGGTCGTAAGTATACTTACCTTGGTATGCACTCAAATGTATAAGAACGTACGATCGGGATAGAGGCCGTATGTTCTAAGTAATATCATTCCCTGTGGCCTGGGTAAAAAGAATTGTGGAAAAATTGCCCTTATTCATCTAAGAAAGAAAATAATCGGACTTCGTAGTTAAATGAAAAGAAAGATTGCAGGTTCTGAATGTCGCGGAAAATATGGCCTAAACATTGAAATCAATATTGGCGGCCACCATGGGAAAGAGATGAACACATTCACGTACCTATACTGTTGGGCAGCGCCGTCGTGAAGATTGTCGCCTCCATCTAAATTCTCTATACGAAATTAAAATAATAATAATCTTCCAGAGTTACAGGAGCTGGTATCCATGGTATCGTAAATGGGAAACTCGCTTTGTTTGAGCAGTTGCTTTCATTATTTAGCACAATTTCACCAGTAGTTAAATAGCACGTCTTATCACCAGGACATGAGAACAACGAAAGGTAACTATTACCAAAACTAACAAATGAAGAGCGTTTTTCTTCCTTTCTCCGTCTTTTTAAATGAGTCTTTGGTATTAGAGTTGAATAATTATCTATACATTTATCAACAAAAAATTCTCAGTTCCTTTATATCTTCTATCAATCCAGACTTGTAATGCGTTGATATGAAATTTTTTCTTGCAGTACTACATTTTATAACAGTTCCTCTTGGCCATTCCTTATGATAATTTTTGAATGTTGTACATTTGACCATCAGTGGAACAGTTCTTTGTTTTTTCCCTGTAGGCGTCACAAAAATGCAGTGTCTAGAACGACAAAAGCGAACATTTTGCTTGCACCAAGCACACCGAACAAAGGAAAAATTGATGTAGTCAAGCACTTCGCAGTAACCACCAGTTTTATTTAGACATAACTGGGATGGGGTCAGAAATGATCCCGGCCGATGTTATGCATATTGCGCTGCATACCAGGCATACTTGATCAAATTCGTAAAGCATGGTGAAGAAAACTGGTAATGCACAAATGACTGGAGCTTCAGAATACTGTTCTGCTGATAAACCTGAAATGAGAGAGGTATCGGAAATTATGTTGTCTGATAATTTCCTGAAAAATGCTTTCCACTCTCGAAAATATTCTTTATCGAGAGGTTGAGTCGCACTAGTAGTTCCAGGCGGAATCCACTTTACATATACTGATATTTCGTCGTCTTCCACAAAAACAGAGATTCGTTATGTCCAGACCATGAATCCACCAAAAGTAATGGAGTAGTTTCTGTAGACGGTAAGAATACAATTAGAACGAAATCTTGAAAACTATTCTTTCCCACGTTTCCAGATTGTAATACGTCGATTACAAGACTTTTGCAACTAAACAGTCATTTTTTTTTTATTTTCGGTCCTCATTTGCCTTGCGGTTCCTGAAGACAGATATCCAGCTGCAGTAAACCACTCATACTTATCACTGGCATTATCAGCTATGAATGTGTCATTGCGTTCATAGACTGGGCAACCGATCCCGTCTTCTTCGTCCCGATACGACAAAGTGCGTTGTGCACGAAACCTGACTGATCAGTATTACAAACAGCAGTTGCGGGGAGAATAGTTAGGAATTTCTCTTTAACATTGTCTATCACTGGCAACTGGTCTACACGTTTACGTAACGTAAACTTGGTAATTTTGTGACTTCCCATTAATGGCTTCAGTCTGGAATCGCACTGCTGCTACGGTTGCAGGTTTGAATCGATGTCTGTGATGTCCTTAGGTTAGTTAGGTTTAAGTAGTTCTACGTCTAGGGGACTGATGACCTCAGATGTTAATTCCCATAGTGCTTAGAGCCACTTGAATCATTTGAACCTATTGTGTATGATTTCTTGAACATGCGTAGCCATGTCGACGAAGCCTGGAAATTTGCAATTTTCGTTTCAGATGCAATTCGGAGGGCCCAGTCTCGTAGATCTCCATCGGTAACGGTTTATAGCCTCCCACGAGCAGTTCTAAATCTTTCGAACAGTTTTTCATTCAGATGGTTTTGGGTTTCCGTTTGGCTCATACCTCTCACTTCATGTAATTAATTCTTCCATCTCTACAGTTCATGCTCCGATTTTACGCAACGAAAACGCCTGTGCACAATGCGTAAATTCAAGCGTTTTTCCCTCCTTCGTTTAACCAATATTTCACTGTCTTTTGTTTGTCGCTGAAAGCTGTTGCAGTACGTGTTTCTTTTTCCTTTTCTTTTTTTAGCTTGGAAGATATTCTTCAGAATTTTACTGGCACAATTGACGTCATCAGAACCGAACCACAATTCATAGAATCGTCACAGTTAATTCATATTTCTTCTAACGTATGCACAGTTTCAAGCGAAATATCGGGATCATTGAATGAAGGTCAAGGAAATCAAGAAACAAATGACACATATGTACGTCGTCAGGAGAAGTAGGTGATTTCGGCTGGAAACCATAGCCTTCATATTTCAACATTGCTAAATTGAGAACATTAATTGGATACATTACAGTGAAACCGGAAAAAAAGGTACTATTAGCAGCCATGCCTTACGAAAGCACAATAAATATTAATTCAGCTTTTCTGTATTGTCAATACTTACCAACACAGCAAAAAGCAATTGATAATTTGTAATAGATGTTATCTGAGTGGCTAATTCGGGAGAATAGTAACTGTGTACTATAGTGTCAGAGAAAGTATCAACGAACGATAACCTGAAACGTCCTTTACAAATTACGATTGGGTTGCGTCGTGTTTCCTATTTACAAATGTACCATCGACCTCAGCTCTCTCTCTCTCTCTCTGTGTGTGTGTGTGTGTGTGTGTGTGTGTGTGTGCCCAGTTGCGCATACGCAGTTGCTACAGCGCCAGCAGAGGTGTACATTTCTACCGCCGCCTGAGGTGCTACGAATTCGTCAATTTTCAGCTATTTTTTAAATACTTGCAGTACCTCCAGGCAGCTAAAATGTTGACGGTGCATTTCTTTTAGTTGTCTTCTACTCGTGTAAAAAATGTCATGGTTGGTTTCGCAATGTCTTATTGGTCCATTCCCTTGTCAGTCCACTTCGACCCCTACACACAGGTCACTAAGCGCTGTTTTAATTGCAATGTACGGGTTCTTCACAACATGTTAGTGCCCTGTGCTGCCTTGAGTACTTCACACTTGTATACAGTGCCCTCTGGACCGTGCCTTCTCGCGCTGCCTCGCAGAATCATTTGCTAAATGTCAATATTGCTCGTGCCTGCCCTCCGAAGTGTCAGTTGGTCCCCTAATTACTGTTTTCCAGCCACACCAGTGCCAAATTTACAAGAATACCCCAAATCCACACCTGTACTTATTCACGGTGCAGCACAAAGTTTCGGAGCGGCACGGTGTTGTTGCTTCTGGTGTTATACTGTGGAGAGCTACTGGGTGCAATTAACGACTGGTAGCGATTGAGGGAGCTATGAAGACACGACGGTACATCACAGACATTCTGCATGTCTCACTCTCATGTAGCAGCATCTTGGTGAATTTTTGTACAGGACAATGCTCGTCCCCATATGGTATCTAAAGTGTTTGGGTAATGTGTTATACTCACATGGTCAACAAACTCTCGATACCTGTACCCGGTACATGTGCGAAGACAACTCGGATGTCAACTGCATACCAGAACCAGTATACAGGATATCAACGACCAGTTACAACATTTGTAGGTCATGTTGTATCAGGAGACACCCTTCCCACCCGAGTCAGTGTATGCATTCAGTCCAGAGGGTATTCCACGTGATAATGATAAGGTGGCTGATTTTGCCACCTTCTTCATAAATTTATCTTGAATTTGTAATCATTCCAACAACGTCACACATCCTCTCACCCCGTGAAATTTCATTTAGGTCTCTCGTCCCACCGAGGATGTTAATTTCTTTTTTCTAGTCAGCGTACTTGTCCACTGTCACCGAAGCTGAGCTTGTCGTAGCTCATGGACGCAGTTCATGGTGGAAAAGTATCACATGCTCATATGAAATGGTGTTGACATACAGTACTTAGAAAGAGACCTCCAGTGGAACAATGATAGCTTCAATTTTGTCTTCTCAGTCCAACCAGCAAGCTGAAAGAATTCCATCATGCCATAATTGAGTGTTGAATGTAATTTTCCTTACTATCTTGAGTGAAAAATACTCTTATTTAAGATACGAACCAACAGGTCTTTCTAATGAATTAATATTTACTATCATAACTTTTTCTTTAAAAGCTAAAAGTTAATGGTTCAACAGTTTTGTTTTTGTTACCGCTTTTTTGTTTCTTTGATCTGTTTTATTTATCTGTACAGCAATAAAAAATGGAGAAGTCGATCGTGCGTCTGATTGTGTTCCTGGCCGATGTTTCAGACAGTTGGACCACTGGTGGAGGAGGCACGGGAAAGGCTGATCAAGTTTCAGGAAATGGCGGATAGCAGCAGTAAAATACCTCACCTACACACCGTAAGTAATGCTCATTATTTTAGGACGAAATACATTTACAGAAAATCAAGACATATGAAACGCCATATTTGATTGGGAAACTGCTAGCCCACAGCAAAAGCTCGGTGTAGATGAAGTACGAACCGTGACAGCACGAAGGCGTTCAATCCATCAAAACAGCAGTCGGCCTACTGAATGAGTAGTTTGTAATTTCGAGCGTCATGTTGGCTTAGTATTGGTTTAATAAATACCGGTACACCCGTACCCCAACCTCAGCACGATTCTGTAAAAAATCGAACTTCCATGGATAAAACAGCTCCAAACATATACATACATGACTTAATTGCCTTTAAAGTGAAGTTATACCTCTTAAATAATAGATTATTGCAGTATTTTAAATTTCTGAGTTTGGTAAGTAATAATATGAAACATTTTATTGCATCTGGAAATGCAACCTTTATCTATTCTAACGGCAAAGTAACCGTCATAAAACATTCATTCAACTTTATTTATGTGTTAAACTTGTCAGTAGCTTACGTACTTGAACTTTCAAACTGATTTTGCGATAGCTGCAGCACTTAACTGCTTAATAAGTTCGAGGTTCTCCGCTGCCTGTGATAACATCGCCCCTGCAGATGGCGGGTTTTGTTAATTCTTCACGTAGTTGCGAAGCGACTGGGAGAGAGAGATGCAGAGGTACTGGGGATTCCGTTGTGTGGACGGCCGGAGTGGCCGCGCGGTTCTAGGCGCTACAGTCTGGAACCGCGCGACCGTTACGGTCGCAGGTTCGAATGCTGCCTCAGGCATGCATGTTTGTGATGTCCTTAGGTTAGTTAGATTTAAGTAGTTCTACGTTCTAGAGGACTGGTGACCTCAGAAGTTAAGTCCCGTAGTGCTCAGAGCCATTCCGTCGCGTGAGACCACCCAGCACTGGAAAGCAAGTTTATTTCCGTCATTCGCGTCTTTCTGCAGAACAGTGTTTCGAGACTGCGGTGTCTCAGTGTACATGGCGAATGTAGATTCCCAGGTGGTTATAATTAAAGTGCAGCTATTTAAGGAGGTCCGGTGTGGTCTGTAATTATCGTATGGCAGAGACGCTTGGTGGATATGCTAATGCACTAATGCGGAACCGATTTACTCGGGGAAAGAAATGGTTCCAATATCGTTCGCCAGGTGCAAATCTGGCGCTGTACAGCATCTAGTTGACAAATTGTGTAAGGAGTGTTTAATAATAAAATCAACATCACGCCTTTCTCACTTGGTTGACCTGTTCTGCCTACATATGGAAACATTTAAATACGTCATTGTGGCGTTCACAGCGCCAGATTTGCACCTGCTGGCTAAAACTGTAACTAATTTTTTTCCAGCGTAAATCGGTTCCACATTTTTGCAATAGTAAATGTACCAAGTTTCGCTGCAATACGATACTAACAACCCACTGTGGGCCTCTGTTAGTAACTGCACATCAGTTATAACCACCTGATAGCAATAACGGTAGTTAAAATGCCCTGGTAGACTAACGCCCAACTGAAGCTGCCGCGCCTCTCGAACAAAGGAAATAGAATCTCTCAACACTCAGAGACCATCTTACCGCCACACAGCGAGCTTACGTGGAGTGGTGTGGTGTGGGGGGGTCCTACAACTTCCTTTGATCAAGTGTGCTGATAGTGCTTCTACATTGAATTTATCCTAGTGTTCAATACCGTCTCGCAAAGTAGTTATTTAATATAGTAAAAGACTAATGCTACAGTGTTCATTCACGTCTCACCATCAGTCACTCCACACACTATACACACATTATTTCATAATGTAATATTCACACACTATCAGCTGACGTTAGCGCCGTAGTAATAAAGTTTCATTTCCATGTTGCATACCGCAACTTGGCATTTGCTTCTCTGACGAAGTGAGTGAATGACGGTGTATAATGAGCAAGACTTTGACCTCAAAATGAAGGTAAGATCGTACTAGTACAGATTTGGGGATAAGATTTTCCAGGAATGATGAGTTGTATTAAGGATACATTGAGTGCACTAAAATTTCGAGACACCACGAAAGCATTACTTTGGAAAGAACTACCTTCCATTTAAGGAGATCGTAATTGAATAGTTTAAGACTTTTTAGAATTTTTAACATGGATCACTTATGACAAATTATATCCGGTTTCAATCTACAGCGGCCATCTAAAGAAGCTACGACAGAGAAGAGTAGCCCTAGGTTACTGAACCCTGGTAAAATTTACAGTTGCAGTAGGGTATGAAATAGGACTTTTTGCACTAATATCGTATGTAACATACCAATAGAAGTACTGATAATTCGATAATGAATATGTAGCAGCAATGTTACATCAGCACCCCACCCCTTTAATGTTCTACGGTTAAGACATGAAACAAACGCAAATATTTTCACTAGTTCTACTTGCAGCTAAGTCAGGTACTACTAACATATATATGGTTCATACATATGGGCGGGAATTCACAGGATCTTTCAGAAGTGATAGTCAATATTCAGGGACATTGCAGGAATGATCATTCGAAACAAAAATGTTAGGTAAACATGGGCTGTAAAACCCATACCTTAAGAACTATGAGGAATTATTGATCTTGTATACTGTGAAACATCTCTCTTCCACTCCAAGATCTTTTCTTTCCGTATTTTGGGAGTCGTAGTACGGAGAAAAACAAGAAAAAAGCTTCCAGTAAACATGTGCTCAAAAATGCGTACCTTAAGTGGTATGAGTACTTTTTCATCTTCGCTACTTCGAAGCACAACTCTTATTATGAACGAGTGCTCATAACTTTTAAGGTATGCGTTTTAGAGCACGTGTTTACTGGACATTTTTTCTTGTTTTGGTCCATAGTACTACTGCCCAAAATATTGAAAGCACAGAGCCTGCAGTAGAAGAGATCATAGCTCTTACGGTATCCGTTATAGAGCCCTTGTTTACTTGAATGTTTTGTTTCGAATGATCGTTCCTGTTATAACCCTGAATACTGATCGTCACTTATGAAACACCCTGAATACACTCTTAAGAGAAAAAAGCGATGCGCCGTAAAGAAATTATCCGAATGGGATGGAAATCGGTAGATATGATGTGTCACATGTACAGACAAATAAATGAAACTTCTTGACAGATTAAAACTGTGTACCGGACCGAGACTTCGAAACTTTGCCTTTCGCGGGCAAGTGCTCTACCATTTGAGCTGTCCAAGCACGACTCACGACCCGCCTTCACAGCTTCAATTGTGCCAGTATCTCGTCTCCTGCCTTCAAAACTTCACAGAAGCTCCTCTGTGAACCTAGCAGAATTAGCACTCCTGGAAGAAAGGATATGCGGAGACATGGCTTAGCTCCGCCTGGGGAATGTTTCCGGAATGAGATTCTCAACTGAAGGAATCTCTCAAATTGAGTAAGTCCGTTATGCTATGGTTCACCACTAGCACTTATGCAAGCAGTTATTCGGCTTGACATTGGTTGATAGATTTGTTAGATGTCCTCCTGAGGCTATCCTTTACTCCATAATCAATGTTTTACGGCTTTGCCAAGACAATTTCCTCTTTGGGTCATTTGCGTCACTGATGAGAGGCTTTGGTCCAGATGGTTCAAATGGCTCTGAGCGCTATGGGACTTAACATCGGAGGTCATCAGTCCCCTAGAACTTAGAACTACTTAAACCTAACTAACCTAAGGACATCACACACATCCATGCCCGAGGCAGGATTCGAACCTGAGACCGTAGCGGTCGCGCGGCTCCAGATTGAAGCGCCTACAACCACTCGACCACACCGGCCGGCAGAGGCTTTGGAATCCAGCTCGCCCAGGAGTTCCCTGCTTAAGGAGCACGGTTTGCGTTATTTCCATGCAGGCAGTGTTCATGAGTGCGACATTTCGTTGCTGAGTGACATTTTCAGTTGCCGGCCGGGGTGGCCGTGCGGTTCTAGGCGCCGCAGTATGGAACCGCGGGACTGCTACGGTCGCAGGTTCGAATCCTGCCTCGGGCATGGATGTGTGTGATGTCCTTAGGTTAGTTAGGTTTAAGTAGTTCTAAGTTCTAGGGGACTGATGACCTAAGATATTAAGTCCCATAGTGCTCAGAGCCATTTGAACCATTTTTTGACATTTTCACTTGTCATCTTATTTTTCATCACAATCCCCGTCTATCGCCGTCTGTCACGATCATTCAACACACATTTTCGTCCGCGTTGTAAGACGACTGATGATGTTTTTTCGCCTTCGCTGTATGCGATATAAATATTTGACGTGGCGCCACATGGAAAGCCAAGCAATTTGGTTATCTGAGTTACGAAGACACCGACCATACAGCACGGCATAATCTGCCGTCTTGGTCACCATCTGCATTTATGTTAAGCATGCGCTTCCCGCGGTCTTTCCATATTGTTGTCCAGCCTCTGTAGATGGTTTACTATTATACTAGCGGAGGAACCCAGCGTTGCCCAGGTATTTATTTATAACTGTGTGTCCACGCCCGATCCACACAGTCTCTGGCCATGTGCTTAATGTTTACTACCTCGCATCTCCTGAAATATTTGTCGTACAATGATATCATTATGTAGGTACATTCCGTGGTATAAGTGGATAGTGCCTGCGAAATGTGTTGCGAATAGAAATAGTCTCAAAGATGGGATAAACTGAAACGTCATGCATGATGCGTCAGTTTTTTACACATATTATTGTTTATGACGCCATATGTCTTAAACTATGTTTTGTGTGTGTGTGTGTGTGTGTGTGTGTGTGTGTGTGTGTGTCTAAGTTCTACTCCTCTTCCTAAACCACCGGACCGATGTCACCCAAATTTGGTACACATATACGTTACTGTCAGGCGACCGTCACTGTGGGTATAAGAACCACCTACTTGTCGAAGGTGTGGTGGTGAAGAAGAAGCGTAGATGGCAACACGTGAATCCCCAGACTTTATTCAGTATTTGTCAGGAAGAGCACTTAGTGACTTTCAATAATCTTTACACATAATGAGAGTCTTATAATTAAAAAAAAACCTTAACTCCGCCCTAATAGGCCAAAGGGTACTGACCGACAGCCGTGTCATCCTCAGGCCACTGACGTCACTGGATGCGGCTACGGAGGGGCGAGTGGACAGCACGCTGATCTCCCGGCCGTCAGCTGACGAGACCGTAGTCGCTACTTCTCAATAGAGTAGTCCCTCAGTTTGCATTACAAGGGTTGAGTGCACCCTGCTTGCCAACAGTGCTCAGCAAACCGGATGGTCACCCATCCAAGTCATAGCCCAGCCCGGTAGCGCTTAGCTTTGCTGATCTGACGAGAACCGGTATTACCACTGCGGCAAGGCTGTTGGCAGGCAGTAATAAGGTGCTTTTACCGCATGAACGGTGGAAATGTAGCATGCGAAAAACATTTTTAGTTTCATTATTTTGTAGGGGTTGCCAGTGAGAAATAGTTTCGTAAAGGTTTGAGATTATGTTTAAAGTTTACCGCAAGTCGCTAAGTGCTCTTTTTGACAAATGCTGAATAAAGTCTGGGGATTCACGTGTTGCCATCTACGCTTTTTCTTCACCCCCACCGCTCTGAGAAGTAGGTGGTTCCTATACCTACAGCGACGGTCGCCAGACAGTAATGTACATTTCTTTCTTCTTTCTTTCGCTTGTGCCTTTGTCCCACGGGTATGCAGGGTCAGCATGGTTAATCGGATTTGGCACTGTTAGATTAAGGGGTGGCCGGATACCCTGCCTGCCGCCAACCCATACCCCCCAGGATGGAATTAGTGTACCCCAACTGCGACTAGTGTAATCCATGGAATAATGCGAAAGTGTTCAGATGTCTGCAAGCCATGTAACTGAGGCGAGACTTGGGGACCAGCCCGGTATTCACCTAGGGGGATGTGGAAAACCGCCTAAAAACAACATCCAGGCTGGCCGGCACACCGACCGTCGTCGTTAATCCGCCGGGCGGATTCGATCTGGGGCCGGCGCCCCTACCCGAGTCCACGAAGAAGCGCATTAGCGTTCTCGGCTTACATTGCGGGTTGCCTGACAGTAACGTATATGTGTACCAAATTTGGGCGACATTGGTCCTGTGGTTTAGGAAGAGGAGTAGAACTTACACACACACACACACACACACACACACACACACACACACACACACACATACATTCATTTGTATGAAACGTACAACTATTATAATTATTTACTTGTGTTACACTTTTTATCAGACACCTCCTCTACCTTGTCAAAGTAATCCTTCAATATTCAAAGGATTAGCTGAAAATGGAAATTGGACGACCGATTCTTCCCTATAACGTACACGGCAGACTATTCGGAATCACAGGGACCGAGAAAAAAGAAAACGCAGACTGCGCTCTGATATTCCATTCTTCGTGCAAGCAACGATACGCGAAACAAAACCTGCGCCCTAAAATGATTGCGTTTTCCGTCCTCGCCGGCACGGTTAGCTGCTCACGGAGCCGGCAGACAGCGCCGCCGCCCATAAAACGCCCGTCGCACATCCCGTGCAGTCCCAGTGCGGCTCGCATGACTTTCCGCTGTTCTCCCAGGTGGAAAGAATCGCCGTCCGGAAATGGATTTCCCGCGGAGCGGATGAAGCAGATCAGAAATACATTGCGGACCTTCCCGAATCAGATTTCCCCGCGGACGTGATGCACTGAGACCGCGTCTGGGCGGACACGCGGTATTGATTTCTGCTGGGGCCACACACTGAAAGGCAAACGTGAATCCGGAACGATACTTGCTGTTTCCTTCATCACCGGGATAGCGTCCCCATCGCCTGCAGCATTCGCGAACCGCAGTGAATGCGTGTCCACTGCTCTGGAGATAATGAGTGTGCTCCTCTTTGTCACTTCGACAGCGCTTTGAGGAACTATCATTTTCTTGTCAAAAAATCGCGCCCGCTCCGATAGCGGATTAAACTGTGGTATAAACAAGCACTTTGTATATCTTTTTGAAATACAAGTTTCATATAATGAAGATGATGTTCGGCTTGAGGGGCTGTTAACTGCGCGGTCATCAGCGTCTACATCTACATCTACATCCATACTCCGCAAGCCACCTGACGGTGTGTGGCGTAGTGTACTTTGAGTACCTCTATCGGTTCTCCCTTCTATTCCTGTATCGTATTGTTCGTGTAAAGAAAGATTGTCGGTATGCCTCTGCGTGGGCTCTAATCTGTCTGATTTTATCCTCATGGTCTCTTCGCGAGATATACGTAGGAGGGAGCAATATACTGCTTGACTCCTCGGTGAAGGTATCTCTCGAAACTTCAACAAAAGCCCGTACCGAGCTACTGAGCGTCTCTCCTGCAGAGTCTTCCATTGGAGTTTATGTATCATCTCCGTAACGCTTTCGCGATTACTAAATTATCATATAACGAAGCGCGCTGCTCTCCGTTGGATCTTCTCTATCTCTTCTATCAACCCTATCTGGTTCAAAAATGGCTCAAATAGCTCCAAGCACTATGGGACTTAACATCTGAGGTCATCAGTCCCCTAGACTTAGAACTATTTAAACCTAACTAACCTAAGGACATCACACACATCCATGCCCAAAGCAGGATTCGAACCTGCGACCGCAGTAGCAGCGCGGTTTTGGACTGAAGCGCCTAGAACCGCTCGGCCACAGTGGCCGGCCTATCTGGTACGGATCCCACACTGCTGAGTAGTATTCAAGCAGTGGGCGAACAGGTGTACTGTAACCTACTTCCTTTGTTTTCGGATTGCATTTCCTTAGGATTCTTCCAATGAATCTCAGTCTGGCATCTGCTTTACCGACGATCAACTTTATATGATTATTCCAAATTAAATCACTCCTAATGCGTACTCCCAGATAATTTCTGGAATTAACTGCTTCCAGTTGCTGACCTGCTATATTGTAGCTAAATGATAAAGGATCTTTCTTTCTATGTATTCGCAGCACATTACACATGTCTACATTGAAATTCAATTGCCATTCCTTTGCACCATGCGTCAATTCGTTGCAGATCCTCCTGCATTCCAGTACAATTTTCCATTGTTACAACCTCTCGATATACTACAACATCATCCGCAAAAAGCCTCAGTGAACTACCGATGTTATCCACAAGGTCATTTATAAATATTGAGAATAGCAACGGTACTACGACACTCCCCTGCGGCAAACCTGAAATTACTCTTACTTCGGAAGACTTCTCTCCATTGAGAATGACATGCTGCGTTCTGTTATCTAGGAACTCTTCAATCCAATCAAACAATTGGTCTGATAGTGCATATACTGTTACTTTGTCCGTTAAACAACTGTGGGTAACTCTATCGAACTCATTGCGGAAGTCAAGAAACACGACATCTACCTGAGAACCCGTGTCTATGGCCCTCTGAGTATCGTGGACGAATAGCGGGAGCTGGGTTTCACACGATCGTCTTTTTCGAAAGACATGCTGATTCCTACAGAGTAAATTTCTACTCTCCAGAAAAGTCATTATACTCGAACATAATACGTGTTCCAAAATTATACAACTGATCGACGTTAGAGATATAGTTCTATAGTTCTGCACATCTGTTCGACGTCCCTTGAGAACCGGGATGACCTGTGCCCTTTTCCAATCCTTTGGAACGCTACGCTCTTCTAGAGACCTACGGTACACCGCTGCAAGAAGAGGGCCAAGTTCCTTCGCGCACTCTGTGTAAAATCAAACTGGTATCCCATCAGATCCAGCGGCCTTTCCTCTTTTGGGCGATTTTAATTGTTTCCCTGTTCCTCTGTCGTCTATTTTGATATCTACCATTTTGTCATCTGTGCGACAATCTATAGAGGGAACTACAGTACAGTCCATACAAAGTCCCAATTTTTTCACACACCAATTCCTTTACGCAGTCCAATTGCAGCATTAAACGGGTAATCGGCCGTATAGCCCTCGAAATCTTTAAGAAATAATCTTGTGGTGATGTTCATTACAGTCGTGAATGCCTTGTGTCACGTGAGAGTAGGAGAGTCAATACAGGTAGTAACCAATGACTTCATCTCAAGTCGAGATTTTTTTTGTTGTGAAATCTTTGCTGAGTGACTGACACAGTATACATGTAAATCATTTGTAAATTTTATTAGTTATTTATGGAGTAAACAATTTAATTAAGTAGAATGGGTTTTATAATCAATATGTAATGAGTCTTTATGAGGTATATAAATGTGTTTTGACATAACAGATCGCAATGCTGCGTTATGCGCGATATTTTTTCTCTTTGAAGAGGATGATACCTTCTGAGTTGCTCGAGTGCGCGGACAAGTTGTAATCGAGTGCGGGTCCTCTGTAATTTTTATGAATGGACATATAACTGATAATGCATAACCTAGAGTTAGTTTAGAAAATATTCTATGGAACCACGGCCAAACATTGTTACAAACAAATCGGCGCGAAGTATCAGATACGCGGTAGGCCATAGCGCGTTATAGTCGCGTGAAGGATTAAGTGACACAGACTGTGATTTATTGACATTAACTTAATAATAAGTATCATAGAATTATCGGAAGGGATAGTAAGTGTTTTTGCTGCCTAAAGCAAGTGCAAGTTGATTTACTGTTTGAATATTATTCACGGAATAGTCAGCTAGTTGATACTTTGCTTAGCAAGCCATAAACAGATTGTGATAGAATTACCGGAACGATCATTTCAATTATTAGTGACCACTACACACACTAGAAAACTATGTACTCTCGTTGTGAATGACATTTGGAACGAGATGACTTTTGTTTGAGCTCCTTGGGATCAATAAACTTCATCCGAAGTCGAAACTTTACAAACTGTGTCGTGTTTCTTCAGTTTGGTAGAAAGACATTATAGTCTACTCTAATATTTACCTTTTTTTGAAAAAGGGAGCACTTACCTTTTTCTTTTAGAGGAATGTTTTTTGCTTCAGTCCCATGGCAGAGAAAGTAAGTTTCATATAGCAGAAACACATTACTTCTCGGAATTCGCTAAATTGGAAGGACTATTAGCAAAACACAGAGGTAATCACTAAACTGTATTAGAGTCATTTCCGGTTCAACAATAGAGAGAGTGTTTTATTTAAATGTGTATTCGTCATAATCCACTTCGCTCATGAAAACAATGAACCGTTTCAGAATAATTACATTTCTGTAACTCTTTATGATTAGTTACTTTTCCTTCATTTTCGGTTTCCGTAACTCAGTCGGTAAAAACAGAACCGTTGTAGCGTCACTTGATTGTTCGTCCGTCGGTCTGTCTGTCTGTTCGATTGTTTTAAATCCTGTTTCTCAGCAACGGGTAATCAAATATAATTTTATGTCACATGTTAAAGTCTACGGTCCCTATGCAATGTAGAAAAGTGAAGTCTGTAAGGTAATGCAATCGAAAGATATGGCCATTTATGTCAAATATTTTGATACTTCCAAACTCACTCAGCAAACCCTGCAGTGTACTTCCCATTGACCTAAAACCATGAAATTTGTCACAAAGCAAGGTTTCACACTACAGCCAAAGTAAAAGAAACCGAGAATGGTCAGTTTATAATTATATCACACGAAGTATAATGTTCTGGTCATTTGCTGTCAGACTGCCTGTCTGTCCGTCCACGTGTTAAGACTACTTTTCTCAGGAACAGACAGACGTATCAACTTAAATTTGTGTCACATACTAAGATCTGTGGTCTCTTGGCGGTGTAATAAAAGTTAGCTTCTAAATCATTGCAGTCAAACGATATAACCATTTACGTCATATATTTTGATACTCTCAAATTCACGAATTAAAACCTGTAGGGTACCTCAACTTGGCGTAAAATGATGAAATTTAGCGACAATGAAGTTTATTTCATTGTAGAAATAAAGGAAAAGTTAGAAAATAGTTGATTTCTAATTTTGTCACACGGAAAAATTATTTCTTTTGCATTTGTTATCCGTCTCCAAACGTGAAAAATTAAAACATTCTACGAACTCTCTGAATCACTGGTGCCTGTATCCTACCGGTATCAGTGTCGAAAACACGCAAACATTATCGAGATCCACGATTCGCAGAACTGCCTACATACTTAATAAAGTTACATTTACATCTACGTGATTACTCTGCTATTCACAATAAAGTGCCTGGCAGAGGGTTCAATGAACCACCATCAAGCTGTCTCTCTACCGTTCCACTCTCGAAGGGCGCGCGGCAAAAACGAGCAATTAAATTTTTCCGTGCGAGCAATTATTTCTCTTAGTTTGTCGTGATGATCATTTCACCCTATGTATGGTGGGGGGGGGGGGGGGGGCGGACAGAATGTTTTCGCAGTCGGAGGAGAAAGCTGGTGATTGAAATTTCATGAGAAGATCCCGGTGCAACGAAAAACGCCTTTGTTTTAATGATTGCCACTCCAATTCAGCTATCATGTCTGTGGCACTATCTCCCCTATTTCGCGATAATACCAAACGAGCTGCACTTCTTTGTACTTTTTCGATGTCATCCGTCAGTCCCATTTGATGCGGATCCCACACCATACAGCAATTCTCCAGAATAGGGCGGACAAGCGTGGTGTAAGCAGTCTCTTCAGTAGTCCTGTTGCACCTTCTAAAGTGTTCTGCCAAGGAATCGCAGTCTTTGGTTTGCTCTACCCAAAACACTATTTATGTGATTGTTCCAATTTAGGTTAACAGTAATAGTAATCCCTAAGTATTTAGTTGAATTTACAAAGATTTGTGTTGCTTATCGCGTACTCGAAATTTAGCAGATTCCTTTTAGTACTTACGCGAATAACTTCACAGTTTTCTTTTTTCAGGGACAATTGCCACTTTTCGCAACATACAGATATCTTATCTAAATCATTTTGCAATTCGTTTTGGTCATCTGATGACTTTACAAGATAGTAAATGACAGCATCATCTGCAAACAATCTAAGACGGCTACTGAGATTGTCTCCTATGTCGTTAATATAGATCAGGAACAATAGAGGGCCTATAACACTTCCTTGGGAAACGCCGGATATTACTTCTGTTGTATCGATGACCTTCTGTCTATTACCACGAACTGTGACCTTTCAGACAGGAAATCACGAATCCAGTCGCACAACTGAGGTGATATTCCATAGGTACGCAGTTTGGTTAGAAGAGCTTGTGAGGAACGGTGTCGAAAGCCTTCTGGAAATCTAAAAGTATGGAATAAATTTTACATTCCCTGTCGATAGCACTCATTACTTCATGAGTATAAAGAGCTGGCTGTGTTTCGCAAGAACGATATTTTCTGAATCCGTGCTGACAACGTGTTCATAAATAGTTTTCTTCGAGGTACTTCATAATGTTCGAATACAGTATACGTCCCAAACCCCTACTCCAAATGACGTTAGTCATATGGGCCTGTAATTCAGCGGATTACTCCTATTTCCCTTTTTGGGTATTGGTGTGACTTGAGCAACTTTCCAGTCTGTAAGTACGGAACTTTCTGTGAGCTAGCGGTTGTATATAACTGCTAAATATGGAGCTTTTGCATCTGCATACTATCAGAGGAACCTGACTGGTATACCATCTGGACTGGAAGCCTTGCTTTTATTAAGTGATTTAAGCTGCTTTCCGACACCGAGGATATGTATTTCTATGTTTCTCATCTTGGTAGATGTTCTTCATTGGAATTCAGGAATATTTACTTCGTCTTCTTTTGTGTATGAGTTTCGAAAAATCCTGTTGAATAACTCTGCTTTAGTGGCACTTTCATCGATGACTTCACCGTTGTTATAGCGCAGTAAATATATTGATTGCGTCTTGCCTCTGGTGTTCTCTATGTATGACCAGAATCTCCTTGGGTTTCCTGCCAGATTTCGAGAAAGAGTTTCCTTGTGGAAATTATTGAATGCATCTCCCACTGAAGTACGCGCTATATTTCGAACTTCTGCAAAACTTTTCCAGTCTTGGGGATTTTGCGTTCTTTTAAATTTGACATGCTTTTATCGTTGCTTCTGCAACAGCGATCTGGCCTATTTTGTATACCGTGGGTGATCAGTACCATCACTTATTAATTTATGTGTTATATACCTCTCAATTGCTGTCGATACTATCTCTTTTAACTCATTTCACAACTTTTCTGCCCTTACATGACCATATCGGAAGGAGTGCAGACTGTCTCTTAAAAAGGCGTTAAGAGCACTTTTATCAGCCTTTTAAAATAGATATACTTCGCGTTCCTTTTTGATGGTTGTAGGAGTTACGGTATTCAGCCTAGCAGGTATTGCCTTGTGGTCGCTTTCCTTGTATTCGTCATGACTATTGGATTATTTGTCCAGGATTATTTGTTGCTAAGAGATCAAGTATGCTTTCGCAAACCATTTACGCTTCGAGTGGGCTCATGAATCCTCAATATGCGAGTCATACTCGCTCCTGGCCATTTTTTTTTCATTCTAAACACTAAATTAAATTTACAGTGTCTATTACAATATTATTGTTCCTATTACAATATTATTGTTTTAATTCTTTCTTATGCTACCGCTTTAACACGTAGATGATTAACTATGTGTTACTCTGCTGCATGTATTTTTCCTATGACATCTGTTTCCACTCTCAGCTTGGTGTTCCTTTACTGCGGCAGAGAAAGAACCATAGGTTTTAGTGGATTCAAGTTACTATGACTAATTTTACATTCATCTTTGTACCTACTGTTATTATTACAATTATAAGAGAATTTACTATTCTTCTTTCTCTTAATTTCAAGAACCAGATTTGTAGCCTGTTGCCTCTACAAAAAAAAGTCTACTTTTCCTTGGTGTTACTGTATTTCTCTTTTCTTTAGGTCTATAATATATGTCTGATTATTCTCTCTTCCCCATTCGTTCAAGATACGTTTCCATTTTCTTATCCCATATTCCTTTCTTTCATTTATACAAATATATTTATTTACTTCCTTATTTCAGAATTCTTTATTAGATCTTTCAGAGTGCATCATTTTACTTAAAACTTTCGTTTCAGCTGGTTGTATCCTTCTTTGGTTTTTCGTAGTTATTGTGCAGGTACCAATTCCGTATGAGAGCAAAGGTGTTGCCATGACTTTGAATAATTCTGTCTTTGTGTCTTTCTTGGTGTTATTGGTTAATGTTCTATGTATAGCGCTCAATATAATATGAAACCTGTTTAACTTGTTGAAGGTGATAGTTATCATACTAGTACATTGTATCACGTCCTAATAACTGAAAGTGACATATCAGTACAAATGATTTTCAATTTAGCACTATTCTAAAACATGCATGGCATCTTCCCTTAAAAGCCATAGCACTAGGTTTATTGTTTGGTATTTTTAAAATATTATATCCAACTGATTTTAGATCATGAACGGTCTTTGTGAAAGTTTTCGGTCTTCAGCAAAGAGTATAGCCTTTCCCTTATTTAACTTATTGTTACCGTTGTCTAGAAATGTCCTCCAAATATGTATATATTAATTCGTCTTTCCGCTGTACTCTCCAGCATTTGCTACATCTTCATTCCACATTTTCACACTTTTTTTCATCGTAAACTTATTTTTGTTCCCTGCTGCCTAATCGCCACTTCGTTCACTCATTCTTTTACGTTTTCCTACTCTGTATTTACATAATTTTCTGTCAATTTGTTTTGCAAACAATGCGCGGGTCACTGTTGAAATAGACTCCATACACTGACTTATTGCGGAAGATAGAGTTTAAAAACTTCGTCTTCCAGATCACTCCTCGTAATAGTTTCTTTCTTCTATCTAGTGATCGTGTTTGTCTTTGCAGTCACCAGAAAACGATCTATGTATGTATGTTCTCTTACATCTTGCAATAGTCATCCAGCTTTCTGTTGACTATGACGGCCAGTACTCTATCTACAGCCCGTTACTCTACACATAAGTCTAAAAAACAAACTGTTGGTAATTTTCAGTTTGGTACATGTTGTAAAGTGACGTGTTTTGTGTCGATTGTTGTTCATTACTACAGTCATTACAATAATAAACAGCTGAACTATTCCGACTATAACAGTTACTACAACCACGGCATCGATCGTTTTTCCATAGGAATTAGAGCTATTACTGAAAATTATGTTACTAACGCAAAAACTATTACTAATTCTCCTCCACTTATTTATGATAATGTTAGGGTTACAGACTCTTGGAGAGCAATTAGATAGTATATTTCCTTGTGTAGCTCCACTGTGTCTCGTTACTGTAGTCAGACACTCTTTTTTACATTTCTCGTCAGATCGGACATCCTTTGGATCCAGCAATAGTTTTCTGCCTCCAGACAGCATAGGGACGCGCCAGAGCGCCTCTGTTATATTTCACTGACTTTTCTCTTTCTTCACTTCAGATATGTGTGAAATCTTATGGGACTTAACTGCTAAGGTCATCAGTCCCTAAGCTTACTCACTACTTAACCTAAATTATCCTAAGGACAAGCACACACCCATGCCCGAGGGAGGACTCGAACCTCCGCCGGGACTAGCCGCACAGTCTATGACTGTAGCGCCTAGACCGCTCGGCTAATCCCGCGCGGCAACTCTTTCTTCACTGATTTTTCTCTTTCTTCTTATGTACGTTGGTGGCCACCTCCCTTCAGTCTTTCGGTATCGATGATGTTTCGTTGAATGGTTCGCTTTCTGACATTCGTTGATGGCCTAGCATTGAAATCTGCAGCAATTTGCAAAAGTGTTGCACTTCCGTAAAGTTGAAAGATTCTCTTCAGTCGTTGTTGGTACCGTTCTTGCAGGATCTTATTGCGGCCGCAGCGATGTCACCTCGGAGATACTGTCGCATCGTACGTGCTTCGACTATAGTAGCACGTCCAAACTCACTTGAATCTTGATAACCTTGCATTGTAGCAGTAGTAACTGATATATCAATTGCGCCAGAAACTTGTTGTCTTATGTGTTGGTGTTGCCTACCGCAGCGCCCTATTCTGCCTGTTTGCATACTTGAATATGCATGCCTATATGAGTTTCTTTGGTGCTTCAGTGTAGTAGAGAATTCTGACACGTATAACAGTATCCGATCCTATGAGCAAAAGCTTTCCAGTACACATGAGTCCGTAGCGGAGTCGTCTGTGAAACAGCGGTTCATATCTGACATTAGCGTCTCTGCTGAAACGTGATAATGTCGTAACAATCCTTGAAGTTCCTTAGCGAGCATGACCGTCACAGCTAATTAAGCAGTGTCCGTAGAACTTCACGATACTAATGTCTAGACAACTAAACCAAGTCAATACAGTCCCTGCTAGCACGTTTGATGTGTATATTTTAAGCCTGCGTTAGTGATATAGATGAAAACGAAGTTCTTCTAGCAGACATTCTGTAAAATAACTGTTGGCCATGATACCAAGCTGCGAACATTGTAATATGTAAGCTGAATATCATAGTTTAATACCACAGCATCGTAGTAGTAAACTGGAAACTTCCCAGTAGTAAAAGCATTATCTTCTTATAATAGATCTTTTCAATTACGTTGTTGTATTCACGATAGTTTTGCTACGTACATTTGACCAGGAAGGCGCAGTGTGATTTCACCCCCTCTCCAAATCTCAAGGTTCTATCCTTAGCGGTTGGGATGGGGTGATTATCAGGCAGCGAATCACTCAGTAGATTCCCTTATACAGGATGCTTATGTAACACCATGAAAAAATGTGAGATACGGATCCTGGGGTCGGAGAAGCCAGCTTAATGAGATATGGAAGTAAACTGGTCTACCGCTTTGTCTAGCATTACTGTTTTTCGGCTGATTTACAGCTATCATGGGACAAGGTTTACACGGACTGTGCAGTTACTTACTTGTTTATTTACGTGCACATTCTTTATTTATTGGAAGGAAACATGTAGGACGAGCCTAATTACCAGGAATTCATGACGCAGGCTTTGTTTACTTTACTTGTCCATAAGGTGGCTCTGTTTTATCGCATTTAAATTGTCCCATGACAGTACGTGCTGTGAATCGAGGACAGACCCTTTCATTACTCAGTGCTATTCAGACACTACAGTACAATACGACGGAACACTACCGGCACAGTATTTCCTAGTCGCTAGATTGGAAGGGGCGGTCCTATTCTATGGTCTGCGAGGTCACCTGACCTGAATGCCCCCGATTATTTCTTATGGGGCCATTTAAAGTCACTTCTGTATGAGACCCCAATAGATACAAAGATGGAGGTAGTTGCCAGAATTGTGGCTGCCTGTGATACGACTCGAAACACGCCAAGGATATTTGCCAGGGTGCGTCAGAAACTTGTTCGCCGATGTCATGTTAGCTGACAGCCGTCAGTTTGAGTATTTTGTAAGGTAGAGTAGAAACAGCACGGCCATTGTGTCAGTGTTGGTATTTGCAATTAACTAATGTAAATACAAAAGGATATAGTAATGTGATTTTATTCCTATTATCTCCTTAAGCTGGCTCATCCGACCCCAGGTTCCCTGCCTCAAATTGTTCATTGGAGCATCCTCTATGTCCTGTTAAACTTTTGCACTCTCTTACGGAAACGCCCTGTATACGCATGGCATTCATTTCAGCTGAAGACACTAAAATATCTCTAAAACTACACACCACATCAAAAGAAGTTGTAATTCTCATTTATCTGTCTCGGAGTGGGACATCCGACGACACCATGCTCGAGCCGCCACCCCACCCTGTGCGTGGGTGGTGGGGTCCAACTTTGAAATCTTCCATAGAAACCCCCGTTTTTTATTGCAGATTACTATTCTACGGCAGAAACTACATACGTTTTCTCTGAGTCATTTTCTTAGTTTCGCCACAGATGGCATGCAATCGGAGGAATGGAAGTGGGTACACAGTTGTAACTTAAGATATGGTACTCAATGGCTCTTGGATATCAAGTAGCACATAGGACCCCCACCTCCATGCAACGAGGGTAGGACAGGCCAGTATTTCATAACTTCTAATTGGAAACGCCATTCACAACGTTGTATCACTCCTACACATCGAACAGAGGGCTGCCGGCCGGGGTGGCCGAGCGGTTCTAAGCACTAGTCTCGAACCACGTTACCGCTACGGTCGCAGGTTCGAATCCTGCCTCGGGCATGGTTGTGTGTGATGTCCTTAGGTTAGTTAGGTTTAAGTCGTTCTAAATTATAGGGGACTGATGACTTCAGAAGTTAAGGCCCGTAGTGCTCAGAGCCATTTGAACCATTTTGAACAGGGGACTACTTGACGCACCATGTGGCAGTGGCTCAAAGTGAACGCTTCTCTACATTTCCAACTAGAGTGAGTGTTCAACCGTAGTACCGCCAACTTCAATACACTTAGTGATCCGCTTTTTAAATAACCTCACACTGGACAGAAGCATATCTGTGGGAAGGTCAGCACAGACGTTTCTGATGCGGTCGACTAAGTCTTCATGGTCTGTTGGTACTTCCTGGTACGGTCTAATACCTCCCGTGCTTCAGTTGCGAAGTGCGCCGGGCAACCATGATGCTGAAATCACATACGTTGCCGAACGTCTAGGGCAACATCCTGCCCTAGTACTGGTCATTCTTGTTCAAAAACGTTCGATATTTGCGTCCATTCAACGTGCCGTCGATAAAATACTGTCCACTGAACACTCGTTCCCCACGATGCCATACAATACGTTAGCCGTCTACTTTCCGAAACCAGGTGGGACTGTCTATACTCCAGTAATGCATGTTATACCGGTTAACACTACCATGGTTTGTGAATGTAGACTCATCGGAATACAGCACTCCCGCACAGAACATAGGAGTCGCTTGCATTTGTTGACGCGCTCATTGACAAACTACTACCCGGTAATGGGAACCGGCGTCATGACACTGTTGATGCAGTGACACGTGGTATTGATGATACATATGGCGATGCAATATTGTGACGATACGACCTACGAACATACCTGAATCGTGGTGTAATTGTCGGGCAAGTATCTGTGGGTTGTGGAGTACTGCCTCTAGTACAGATATTTCATTAGCTTCTCCTGTAACACATTTGCTTCGTTACCGTTTGCCGGTCTGAACAGTGCCATCGGACATAAAGGCGTTCACAACCTTGTAAAACAACGAGCGAGAGCAAACTTCCTTTGGAAAACGCTCAGCATAAAAGGCAACAGCAGCCTCAAGATATTTCCGACTTTCTCCGTAAATCAGGATCATTTCAATTTTTTTTTCTGTGGTAGTAACATTCATCGTCAGTTTCCACGTCTGTTCTCGAAATGATAGATGCATACTGCATACTGCGCATGTATTGTAATGTTAACAGCCGTTATTTGTTCTACGTTTCTACGATAGGTGAGCTCTGGTCACAGTGGACTGCATGTCATGTTATTTCGTAGCTCACTACACGGCCATGGTGGCGCATGTGGTCCCTGTTCGATGTATCCGAGGAGTACAACTCTGCGACCGGCGTTTCCAATTAGGAGTCATGAAATACTGTCATGTCCCAACTTCGCAGCAAGGAGGTGTTGTCCCGCGTGCCAATGGATATTCAGGGGCCGTTCGGTAGCATGTCGTAAATTACTATTGTGTACCCATTTGTACTCCTCCGATTACAGCGCCATCTGTGGTGAAACTAACAAAATGCTTTAAAATTAGAAAGTTGCGGTAAGGTCTTATGGGACCAAACTACTTAAGTCATTGGTCCCTAAGCCGACACACTACTTAATCTAACGTATGCTATGGACAACATACACACCCACGCCCGAAGGAGGACTCGATCCTCCAACGGGGAGATCCGCACGGACCGTGACAAGGTGCCTGAGACCGCGTGGCTAGCCCGCGCGGCTGCTTTAAATAAAACGCATGTAAATTTGCCGTAGTATCGTAATCCGCAAAAAACCGTCGTTCCATTGAAGATTTCAAAGTTGCCCATGCACGGTATGGGGAGGCGGATAGAGTGTGGTATCGTTGGGTATCGCTCTTCGAGGCAAATAAATTCGAATTATAAATTTTTTTGATCAGATGTGTAGTTTTCGAAATACACTGAAGCGCCAGAGAAACTGGTATAGACATGCGTGTTAAAATACAGAAGTATATATACAGGCAGAATACGGCGTTGCGCTAGGCAACGCCTATATAAGGCAACAAGTGTCTGGCGCAGTTGTTAGTTCTGTTACTGCTGATACAATGGCAGGTTGTCAAGGTTTAAGTGAGTTTGAAAATGATGCCAAATTCGACGCGCAACCGATGGGACACAGCACCTCTGACATAGTGATGAAGTCGGGATTTTCCCGTATGACCATTTCACGAGTGTATCGTGAATTTCAGAAATCTGGTGAAACGTCAAATCTCTGACAACGCTGGGACCGGAAAAAAATCCTGCAAGAACGAGACCCATGAAGACTGTAGAGAACCGTTCAACGTAACAGAAGTGCAACCCTTCTGCAAATTGCTGCAGATTTCAATGCTGGACCATCAACGAACATCAGCGTGCGAACCATTCATCGAAACATCATCGATGTGGGCTTTCGAAGCAGACTCCACGACACAAAGCTTTACGCCTCGTCTGGGCGCGTCAACATCGACATTTGACTGTTGATGTCTGGACACATATTGCCTGGTCAGACGAGTCTCGTTTCAAATTGTGTTGACAGGATGAACATATACGGGTAAGGCGACAACCCCATGAATCCATGAATCCTCCAAGTCAGGGAGGGACTATTCAAGCTGGTGGAGGCTCTGTAATGATGTGGGGCGTGTTCTGTTGGAGAGATACGGGGCCCCTGACACGTCTATATACGACTCTGACAAGTGACACCTAAATAAGCATCCTGTCTAATCACCTGCATTCATTCTTGTTCATTGTGGATTCTGACGAACCTGGTCAATTACAGCAGGACTATGCGACACCCCACAGGTCCAGAGTTGCTACAGATTGGCTCCAGGAACACTCTTCTGAATTTAAACACTTCCGCTGGCCACCACACTCCCTAGACGTGAACATCATTGAGCATATCTGGGATGCCTTGCAACGTGCTGTTCAGAAGAGCTCTCTATTGATTGTACTCTTACCTATTTATGGACAGCACTGCTGGATTCACGGTGTCAGTTCCCTCCATCACTACTTCAGACATTAGTCGAGTCCACGCCACGTCGTTTTGCGTCACTTCTGCGTGCTCGCGGGAGCGCTACTCGATATTAGGCAAGTTAACCTGTTTCTTTTGCTCTTCAGTGTATTTCAGTGCCTTCAGATAAAATGAACACCTAGTAGAGAGTTAACTTGATTTCGTTTCTACTTTAATATCGTGTTTTTAAGGTCCCATTCGTAAGTCATTCCCATTCATGATGAAGTAAACTGCACTAAAGGGAAAACAACTACGCTGCGTCTGTGGCCGTGGTCATTCAGCGGGTAGCGCACTACAGTCTGCCTCTGGAGGCCACAGGTTCAGTCTCAGATTAGGGCGGCCACTTTCCCACGTTCCAGTCCCTCCCTGTCCACTCAACCTGCTGTCAGTACGAGTACCTCGGTCCTTTCTCAGGTGTAAAAGGCTGCCAGGACAGAGTACTCGCCACCTCACCCCCTCCTAATACCAAGGAGAATAGACGGGCTGCACTCTGCCTGCAGCATGGTCACCTGCTTCCGCCATAGATATTACCTTTACCTACCTATAAAACTTGTTACATCGTGTCGCGACGAAGTAAGTCGTGGCATGTGATTCTGCAGCTTCTTTCAGTCTACTGTATGTCTAAATAGTTCATGGGTGAATTACCGAATGTAAGTGTACGACAGATACAAGTCGGCGCCGCCGGGAGTGGCCGCCCCGTTCGAGGTACCACGTCACGGATTGCGCGGCCCCTCCCACCGAAGGTTCGAGTCCTCCCTCGGGCATGTGTGTGTGTTGTTCTTACGAGGTGCATTGAAGTTCTAAGGCCTCCGATTTTTTTTCTCCGGACTGGAAAGACACACAAACATGCGCATTGTTTTAAAATGAGGCCGAGTTCATTGTCAATACGTCCCAGAGATGGCAGCACCGTACGGCAGATGGAATTTTACCGCGAGCGGCGAGAATGAGAACTGTTTTAAATACTTAAAATGGCGACGTTTTCCTTACTTGAACAGCGTGCAATCATTTGTTTTCTGAATTTGCGTAGTGTGAAACCAATTGAAATTCATCGACAGTTGAAGGAGACATGTGGTGATGGAGTTATGGATGTGTCGAAAGTGCGTTCGTGGGTGCGACAGTTTAATGAAGGCAGAACATCGTGTGACAACAAACCGAAACAACCTCGGGCTCGCACAAGCCGGTCTGACGACATGATCGAGAAAGTGGAAAGAATTGTTTTGGGGGATCGCCGAATGACTGTTGAACAGATCGCCTCCAGAGTTGGCATTTCTGTGGGTTCTGTGCACACAATCCTGCATGACGCCCTGAAAATGCGAAAAGTGTCATCCAGGTGGGTGCCACGAATGCTGACGGACGACCACATGGCTGCCCATGTGGCATGTTGCCAAGCAATGTTGACGCGCAACGACAGCATGAATGGGACTTTCTCTTCGTCGGTTGTGACAATGGATGAGACGTGGATGCCATTTTTCAATCCAGAAACAAAGCGCCAGTCAGCTCAATGGAAGCACACAGATTCACCGCCACCAAAAAAATTTTGGGAAACCGCCGGTGCTGAAAAAATGATGGTGTCCATGTTCTGGGACGGCGAGGCCGTAATCCTTACCCATTGCGTTCCAAAGGGCACTACGGTAACAGGTGCATCCTACGAAAATGTTTTGAAGAACAAATTCCTTTCTGCACTGCAACAAAAAAGTCCGGGAAGGGCTGCACGTGTGCTGTTTCACCAAGACAACGCACCCGCACATCGAGCTAACGTTACGCAACAGTTTCTTCGTGATAACAACTTTGAAGTGATTCCTCATGCTCCCTACTCACCTGACCTGGCTCCTAGTGACTTTTGGCTTTTTCCAACAATGAAAGACACTCTCCATGGCCGCACATTCACCAGCCGTGCTGCTATTGCCTCAGCGATTTTCCAGTGGTCAAAACAGACTCCTAAAGAAGCCTTCGCCCCTGCCATGGAATCATGGCGTCAGCGTTGTGAAAAATGTGTACGTCTGCAGGGCGATTACGTCGAGAAGTAACGCCAGTTTCATCAATTTCGGGTGAGTAGTTAATTAGAAAAACAATCGGAGGCCTTAGAACTTGAATGCACCTCGTAGCATAAGTTATATTCAGTTAGTTTAAGTAGTGTGTAAGTTTACGGACCGATGACGTCAGCAGTTTGGTCCCTTAGGAGTTCACACATATTTGAACATTTCGGTAGAAGCAAAACATTGCCTGACGCAATTACATGAATGGTTTATGACCACATCAAGGCTCTGACGCAGACGTCCAAGTTCTGGAATTGCCCCAGTGTGGCTCAACAGCAAACACACACACATGGTAGATAGCCAACTTAATGCAACAATGCGTATTATATCAGTCACAATCAGGCCAACTCCTACAGTGTGGCTGCCTGTTCTCAGTAACATAGCCCCTCCTAACCTGTGCCGTGAACACGCTCTGGTTAGAGAATTTCAAAAAATCATGACCAACCTTCAATTACAAATCCATGAAGATACTCACGACATCCAAGGAAACCGACTCCGGTGTAGGCATCCTCCACTAAAGACCGCACAGGCTCTGCACCAAACCAACTTTAAAATAAATGACCGATGGAAAGAGGAATGGGAGAGCAGAACAGCAGTAAACTGCCACAGTATGCCATGCATCTTTAGTAAACCAAAATGATTTGATTGCCCTCGCAAAGTTTGGTCAACTCTTAATCGCATCAGAACCAACTGTGGGAGATGCGCCGACTCCTTACACAGATGGGGTAAACTTCTTTCGGCCGCTTGCGACTGTGGCGCTGAGAGACAGACGGTCAACACATCGTGCAGGAATGCCCACTAAGGGCATACGAGGGTGACCCACAGGATTTTCTAATGGCGACCCAAGAGGCAATCGACTATTTATTATCTAAGCTGGACGTCTGCTTATGATTGCTCTTCTGTGAGTGTAAATTTACAATTGGCGGTATCCTTCTATACAAACTGTTATTTCAAAATGGGTCAAATGGCGCTGAGCACTATGGGACTTAACTTCTGAGGTCTACTTAAACCTAACTAACCTAAGGACATCACACACATCCATGCCCGAGGCAGGATTCGAACCTGCGACCGTAGTGGTCGTGCGGTTCCAGACTGTAGCGCCTAGAACCGCTCGGCCAGGAATACTGAATTCCCTGACGGCTTCCGAAGTGGAATATCCACTGCGTCTAGCTCCATTCCGCTTTCAAAATCTGTTAATTCCTGTCGTGCCGTCTTAACAACGTCGGAAACATTTTCATATGAATCATCTGTGTATTAACGACAGCTCCGCCAATACACTGCCCTCTTATGCCTTGTGTACGTAATACTACAGCCATGTGTACATGTGCATTTAGTTATCCCATGACTTCTGCCCCCTCACTGTGTAGTACACTTTTACCATTTAAAGTCACTCGTCTCTGTAGTGAGTTACGAGTTCTTTCCACCACCACCGGATCATCTCGAAAATTTTGACAAGACTATACCACTCGGTGTTGCAGTTCTTCATTCCTACATATCCTCTACACTTCTGAGATGACAAAGAAATCCAAATGAATGAAGTCAGGTGATCTTAGAGGCTGTGGTACTAACCATCTTGGGCCATAATGGCGAGCTGGATGTCACGTTATATCAACGGCAAATCTGTTGGTTCCTCATCACACCTTTATCACACACAAACTCTTGGCCATGAATGGCCTCTCTGCGAAGATAAGTGGTCAAATACTTTCATGCTCCTTTAAGACACACTACACGTTGACCTTTGACATGTCTCGTTGACACTCCATGACCGCATGAGGGAGTTCACTACGCCAAATTCACGCTTTTGAACGTTGATCTTTCCACTGAAGTGACATATTTCCTCATCGGAAACGTAATCCTAGCCAGAAACTTGTTGTCTAATTCGGTGTGCTGAAGAATGTCTTCGGCAAGGGTTTATGTTTATTGTCGGAATCCACCTCATACGCTTTGTAGCTTGTGCCATTCTGGATAGATGATTTTGGGACACTAGTGTAACTTGACCCATACGAACGCTTTTCGTAGGCCTGAAATGAAATTGGCGGTCTCCTCTGATGATCTTGATTGTCCAACACCACGCCTCTTAGCTACAGATCCTACCTTTTATAATGCTCTTTTCCTCGCCTTGATTCTCTTGGTATCGGAAGAGTATCTGTGGCACTCTGCATGGAAACCTCACTGAAGAGCAAGGTTTGTGCTTTTTCGGCATTCGTTGCCATTTTCAGTTGTGTAACAGTCTTTCTGTTCCTTCAGTGCCAACTTACTGCAACAGAAAACTGGGCACACGTGAGGAGGACTCGCGCTATGAGGGCTTCGTACAAACTTCATCACTTATATGTCCGCCCCGATAGCTGAGTGGTCAGCGTGACGAATTGCCCGGCTTCAATTCCTGACTGGGTCCGAGATTGTCTCTGCTCAGGGACTGGGTGTTTCGTTGTCTTCATCATCATTTCAGTCGCATCCTGCGCGCAGGTCACCCAATGTGGCGTCGAATGTAATAAAACCTGCATCAAGGCGGCCGGACCTGCCCTGCAAAGGGCCTTCCCACCAATGACGCCAAACGCTCATTTCCATTTCCTTTATTTATATAATTAGTTAATTTATAGCTTTATTATGTGTGAGTTAGGGAGTATCAAAACGAGTGACAAATGGACGTATCTTTTGACTTATATTTTTTATCCCGATAAGGGATGGTAGAGTTCAGTATTTAACACAAATTTTTGTTTAATACTTTCACTCGTTCCTGAGAAAAAAAGAGTGTTAAATGACTGACACACTGACGGACCATAAAGGGAAAAATATTTTTTATGAGATATAGTTATAACGTTACCATTTTCGGATTCTTGCCTTTATTTGTACAATGAAGTCTTGCTTCTAGGCGTATTGCATGATTTTAAGTCGACAGAAAGTACATTATACTTTTTGACAAGTGACTTTGCGGGTTTCAAAACATTTAACATAAATGCTCGTGTCTATTGATAGCACTGATATAAAGCTTACATTTTTTATACTGCCATGGGTCGTAGACTTCAGAATGTGACCTAGATTTCAACGTGATGTTTCTACCGTTCCTTAGAGAACGAGATCTTAACAAACAGATACCAAAGTGATCGTATAAGAGTGTTGTGTTTACCGATTAGGTACGGAACTCGAAAAAGAATTTTACAAAATGTACTTGATGTAAAATTATAAAGTTTCCCCGGTAATGTACCGTACAAAACATAAGAATATTTGCTCGGGTTGTTTATTATGTCCAGCACAAGTGTTTCAAGTTAGGGTTTTCGTCTCCAACAGTATGTACTTCCTTTGTGGTCGTTGGTTGTTCAGGGTTGCACCTGATGATGATATCACAGTTAGAAACAGGTCTTAAAATAACATAAATATCTGCGATCAAACTTTGTTTTCAATACAGTACTTAAATGCTGTTTGGGAGGGAGGGGGCTAAAGAACCCTAGGACAGTGTCTCTCCCACACCCTCGGATCCGCGTCTATTGGCAGAGCCTTGTACAGCGCCGCGTTAATTCTGTCCGCCTAAATTCTCGCCCGTTGAGGTGTTAGGCAGCCGCTGTAACTTGCTTACGGACTTGCGAGCGCTCCTCAGACCGCCGGCGCTGCAGATCGGCGGTGCTGTAAGCCGCATCCGTTTTCGCAGCGCCGTCGCGTTGTTTCGGCCAAGTTGGCGCCGCGAGCAAGTTGCGCAGGTGAAAGCGGGGCCCAAGTTGTACCGGCCCGGGGCGCAGCATCGCTTCCGTTGCGATTATGCAGATGCGTACGGCTGGCGGTAGACTCGGCGGTGAGCGGGTTGTCTGTTGTGCGCAGGTGTCGGCGGCAACGGCGCAGGCGGGGGCGGTCCAGCCGCAGCGTCAGCGGCGCAGGGCGGCGGCGGCGGCGTAGGCTCGGCCGGGTCGCCTCCAGCTGCCGCTGCAGCCGCGCGTCGGCGCCTGCCGCTGCGACATCCCGCTACACACCGCTATGGCAACGAACGTACGTGTGGAGCTCTGCAGTCAGAAATACACTCTCTGATTGAAAGTAACTGGACACGTGTTAGTGGATATTAATATGGCGCTGTTTCCACCTCCACCTTTATGACAGCTTGAACTCGGCTGGGAACACTTTTAGTACGTTGCCTGAATGTCTGTGGAGAAATGACTGTCCGCAGCTCGTGGTATTGCGGTAGCGTTCTCGCTTCCCACGCCCGGGTTCCCGGGTTCGATTCCCGGCGGGGTCAGGGATTTTCTCTGCCTCGTGATGACTGAGTCTTGTGTGATGTCCTTAGCTAGGTTAGTTAGGTTTAAGTAGTTCTAAGTTCTAGGGGACTGATGACCATAGATGTTAAGTCCCATAGTGCTCAGAGCCATTTGAACCATTTGAGAAATGACTGTCCATTCTGACTCGAGCCGAGACCAGGGAGAGAGCAGTCATGTTGGACGCTGCAATCGAGTGTGTAGTCGAAGTTCTAACTCATCCCATTAGGAGGTTCTACTGGTTTCACTTTGGTCTTGGGGCAGACCAATCCGTTTCAGAAAGGTTTTTGTCTACAAACCATTGCCTCATAGATGTTGCTTTATGCAAGGTGCATTATCAGGGCCGGCCGGGGTGGCCGAGCGGTTCTAGGCACTACAGTCTGGAACCGCGTGAACGCTACGGTCGCAGGTTCCAATCCCGCCTCGGGCATGGATGTTTGTGATAGCCTTAGGTTAGTTAGGTTTAAGTAGTTCTAAGTTCTAGGGGACTCATGACCTCAGAAGTTAAGTCCCATAGTGCTCAGAGCCATTTGAACCATCTTGCATTGATACGAGAAGCGTTCAATAAGTAATGCGCCGCGCAGGATTAGCCGAGCGGCCTAAGGCGCTGCAGTCATGGACTGTGCGGCTGATCCCGGCGGAGGTTCGAGTTCTCCCTCGGGCATGCGTGTGTGTGTTTGTCCTTAGGATAATTTAGGTTTAGTAGTGTGTAAGCTTAGGGACTGATGACCTTAGCAGTTAAGTACGATAAGATTTCACACACATTTGAACACACAATAAGTAATGCAACGCTTTTCTTTTGAAAGCAGGTCATTTTTTTTTTCAGGATTTCAATAAAACATTGTACTCCCACTTTTTTGTCTACTAAACAATCTCCGTTAAATGCGTCGGCCTTAAGCCATCTTACTGGACGGACTTGTATATTTGCATGGTACCATTCTACTGGTTGACGTAGGTGTCAAGTTCTTGCTGCATCATTATCTTCCCCATCATCTTGCCTCCCGTGGTCTGCCTTCTTCATTAGGCCAAACACATGGTCTTAAGTCTTCTGCTAGGATCCCCGAGTGCACACACCTATCGGTTCCCCAGCTAGTGGTCGAGTACGTCAGCACTACTAACAGAGACATCTAGTTCAGCAGGGAAGTCTTTGATAGTGATCCGTAGATCACCTCGAATGACAGTGTCCACACGTTCCAAAACTTTACGAGTCACAGCTGTGTGCGGCCCGCCGGCAGTGCGGGAGATCGGACAAGTTTGTGAGACCTTGTTACCATGATGACAGACGCCTCGCCCAACGATTCACTGTCCTTTTATTCACTGCCAGGTAGACATTCTGCAAGTGCCTACGAACATCTACGATGCTCTGATTTTCTGTCAAAGGAAACTCAATAACAGCTCAGTGCTTTGTACGCTCCTCCTTTACAGACGCCATTTTGAAGGCTACGTGTAGAACCGCCACCGAACGGAACTTCATGAAAGTATAGCGGTTGAAACGGAAATATTCCACGATGCCACTATCTCTCCCAAGAGATTCCGAATGTTTTCAAGCGAATCTCGCCGCGAAAAAAAAATTTAAAAAAATGTTGCATTACTTATTGAACACCACTCTCACAAACAATAATCGCCTCCAATCTGTACGCAATACAACACTCTTCTGTAAAATTTGTTCATAATCTTCCAAATTTAGCGTTTTATTATCCACGAAAAGCGCCCCACACCGTAACACCACATCCTCCGTTCTTCACAGCTGGCACTAAATTGAATTTACGCATTCGCCAGTTACAAACACTTCCATCGGAATGCTACTGGTTGTAGCATGACTCTTCACTTGATTCCAGTCATCCATGTCCGAAACCCCAAGTATCGTTTAGCAATGGGTACGGAAACAAGTAGCTTAGGGGGCTCTGCTCGAGCACTATATGCCATTCTTTTCAACTTCCTACACACACACATTGTGTAAGCTGGACTTGGGGTAGTACTTTGCAACTCACTATTGAATCCGTCGATTTCGTTTGATATTTTACATTCACTATCCGCTGCACTCGAGCGACCCTGTGAGTACTTAAGGTCTGTCTGGTTTTGCTTAGCCGTCGTTGTTCTTTCCCGTTTACACTTCACAATCGCATCACCAACCGTCGACTAGCTTTAGAACATTACTGGTGGCTAAAAGACACAGTGAGATATATTAAACACACTGTAATTTTAAATGGTGGTGCCAACAGAATTTATATCCTTTTCGTATCGAATCTATGTTTATAACTGCTTTGCTGAAGTGGGTGCGGAGAAGAGACAATATGGATGACAAGTGGACGCGAAACGAATAATACTTTCCCAGCAAAACTTTTAAATCTACAAAATAATTAGATAATACATGTCATTTAGTTGCTTTATGTATTGGTCTTGGCATTACTCTCTTGCTGTCAGGAATGTTTTTGAGCTAATTAATATTTTATTTAGGTTATATTAAGTAATTCAATATAACCTTTCACTGGCCTCCTTTAGTGATGTACTTTCACACCATGTGTCGTCAGCATAATCACTATGACACTTTTTTGAGTAATCTGACTGGCTTGATGCTGCTCGCCAGAATTCCTCTCCTGTAGCAACCTTTTCATCTTCTGTGGCAACCTACACCCTCGATTATTTGCTGGGTGTTTTCAACTCTCCGTCTCCCCTTCACTTTTTACCCTCTATTACCATGGAGGTTTCACATGGTATCTTAGCGCATGCCCCATAATCCTGCCACTTCTTGTTGCCGTTGTTTTCCATGCGTTCCTTTCCTCGCCTGTTCTGCATAGAGCCTCCTCATTCCCCATTTATTTAACAGTCCACCTAATTTCCAGTATTCTTCTAACATCACCCCTCAAATGCATCGATTATTTTCCGGTTTTATCAAAGTTGTTGATTTCCCATCCAAACTTACATTCTCAGAAATTTCTGCCGCAGATTAAGATCTGTATTTGACCCTAGTAGATTTTCTTGGCCAGGATTGTCCTTTCTGTCTGTGCTAGTCTACTTCTTATGTCCTTCTTTCTTCGTCCGTCTCTAGTTTTTTGCTTTCAAGAAAAAATGTTCAAATGTGTGTGAATTCCTAAAGAACCAAACTCCTGACGTCATCGGTCCCTAGACTGACACACTACTTAAACTAACTTATGCCAAGAACGGCACACACAGCCGTGCCCGAGAGAGGACTCGAACCTTTGATGGGAGGACCGCGCAATCCGTGACATGGCGCCTAGAAGCGCTCGGCCACTCAGCGCCGCTGCTTTCAACACAGTAGCCTTATTTAACTTCGTGTACTCCATGATCAACAGCCTCGATGTTAAGTTATTGGACTGTTCATTCCACTCAATACATTCTGCAATTCTTCTTCGCATTCGATGAGGATACCGACGTCATCAGTGTACGAGGGCAGTTCAATAAGTAATGCAACACATTTTTTTCTGAAACAGGGGTTGTTTTATTCAGCATTGAAATACACCAGGTTATTCCCTAATCCTTTAGCTACACAACACTATTTTTCAACGTAATCTCCATTCAATGCTACGGCCTTACGCCACGTTGAAATGAGGGCCTGTATGCCTGCACGGTACCATTCCACTGGTCGATGTCGGAGCCAACGTCGTACTGCATCAATAACTTCTTCATCATCCGCGTAGTGCCTCCAACGGATTGCGTCCTTCGTTGGGCCAAACATATGGAAATCCGACGGTGCGAGATCGGAGCTGTAGGGTGCATGAGGAAGAACAGTCCACTGAAGTTTTGTGAGCCTCTCGGGTGCGAAGACTTGTGTGAGGTCTTGCGTTGTCATGAAGAAGGGGAAGTTCGTTCAGATTTTTGTGCCTACGAACACGCTGAAGTTGTTTCTTCAATTTCTGAAGAGTAGCACAATACACTTCAGAGTTGATCGTTTGACCATGGGGAAGGACATCGAACAGAATAACCCCTTCAGCGTCCCAGAAGACTGTAACCATGACTTTACCGGCTGAGGGTATGGCTTTAAACTTTTTCTTGGTAGGGGAGTGGGTGTGGCGCCACTCCATTGATTGCCGTTTTGTTTCAGGTTCCAAGTGATGAACCCATGTTTCATCGCCTGTAACAATCTTTGACAAGAAATTGTCACCCTCAGCCACATGACGAGCAAGCAATTCCGCACAGATGGTTCTCCTTTGCTCTTTATGGTGTTCGGTTAGACAACGAGGGACCCAGCGGGAACAAACCTTTGAATATCCCAACTGGTGAATAATTGTGACAGCACTACCAACAGAGATGTCAAGTTGAGCACTGAGTTGTTTGATGGTGATCCGTCGATCATCTCGAACGAGTGTGTTCGCACGCTCCACCATTGCAGGAGTCACAGCTGTGCACGGCCGGTCGGCACGCGGGAGATCAGACAGTCTTGCTTGACCTTGCGGCGATGATGACACACTCTTTGCCCAACGACTCACCGTGGTTTTGTCCACTGCCAGATCACCGTAGACATTCTGCAAGCGCCTATGAATATCTGAGATGCCCTGGTTTTCCGCCAAAAGAAACTCGATCACTGCCCGTTGTTTGCAACGCACATCCGTTACAGACGCCATTTTAACAGCTCCGTACAGCGCTGCCACCTGTCGGAAGTCAATGAAACTATACGAGGCGAAGCGGGAATGTTTGAAAATGTTCCACAAGAAATTTCCGGTTTTTTCAACCAAAATTGGCCGAGAAAAAAAAATGTGTTGCATTACTTATTGAACTGCCCTCGTATATTAGCATTGATTACGCTTCACACTGAATTTTAATCCCACTCTTGAACATTTCTTTTATTTTTGTCACTGTTTCTTTAATGCACAGATTGAACTGTAGGGGCATAAGGCTGCATCCATGTCTTAATTGCTTTTAATCAGAGCCCTTTGTTCTTGGTCTTCCAATGTCATTGTTTCTTCTTGGTGTGTGTATTACCCTTATTATTGTGTATAACCCGTCTTTCCTTATACCTTACTCCTATTTATGGTAGAATTTCTGTCCTCTTGCACTTTTCCATAGTGTCGAAAGATTTCTCTGGGTCGAGAAATACTATGACGGTGTCTTGATGTTCCTTCACTCTTGCTTCCATAACCAAGCCCAACCTCAGAGCTGTATATCTAGTACCTTTACGTTCCCTGAAGATAAATAGACCGTCACCTGACAGATCCTCAATTTCGTTCTCCATTCTTTTGTACATAATTCTTGTCAACAGCTTGGATGTATGAGCCGTGCAACTAATTGTACGATAGTTCTCGCACTTACCTACTCTTGCCATCTTCGGAATTGTGTGGATGATGTTTTTCTGAAAGTCTGATGGTGCGTCGTCAGCCTCTTAGATTCTACACCAACTTGATTAGTCATTTGTTGCCACTTCCGCCAGTGATTTTAGAAATACCTATGTAATGTTATCTAACCCTTGTGCTTTATTTGGTCTGAAGTCTCTCTGAGCTCTTTTAAAGTCTGACTCAAATACTGGATCCAGTATCTCTTCCATATCGACTACAGCTTCTTCTTCTTCTACGTCCTCAAAAAATTCCTTCTCTTCATAGATGGCTTCATTGTACTCTTGCCAACTATCCTCTTTCTTCTCTGCGTTCAACGGCGGAATTGCTATTGCGCTCTAAATGTTACGCTCTTGCTTATAATTTCACCGAAAACGCTGTTTTGACTTTTCTATGTGCCGAGTCAGTTCTTCTGATCATTTCTTTCTCGATTGTAACACAATTTTCCTGCAACCATTTTGTCTCGGTTTCCCTATAGTTCCCATTTGTTTCATTTTCTAAATGAATTATATTGCTGTAGACCTGTTCATGTCTTTTCCCGATTATTTTTGTATATACTTTTTTCGTAGATAGATTGAGGTATTTTTCCATTACCCAAGATTTTTTCCCTGTTACCTTCGTTTTACCTATGTTTGTCGGTCTAACTTCTGTGACTGCTCTTTTTAGAGATGTCCACACCTCTTAAACCAAACTGCCTACTCTGGTATTTCTGATAGATGCATCAACATCTTCAGCGAACTTCAGACGATTGTCTTAAATTTCTCTCTGCTATTCTTTATCACTGAATTGTGATCTGAGTCTACATCTGCTACTGAGTACGCATCACAGTTCAGTATCTGATTCCGGAATGTCTTTCTGACCGTGACGTAGTTCAGCAGGAATCCACCCTTCTCGCCGAATATCTTGTAAGGGTACCTCCTCCTCTAGTGATTTTTGAATAGCGTATCCTCAATTACCATCTGAAATTTACTCCAGAAATCAGTTCTTATTTTTTCTCTCCTACTCCTACAGCCAAGCCCGCAGTCTCATGCATTTCTTTCTTCTATTCTTTCACCTGCAGCCGTATTCGAGTCCCCCATTATTGTTAGATTTTCATCTCCATTTATAGACTGAATTATCCATTCAATATCTTCGTGCGCTTTCTCTGTCGCTTCACTGGCTGCTTGCGAAGTCCGCATGTGTTCCTGAACTGTCGTTGTCGACACTGGTTTTGTGACGAATCTGATGAGAAAAAGCCTACCACAGAACTGTTCACAGTAGCTCACTCTCAGTCCTTATTTTCTATTCATAAGGAATCCTTCTCCCTTTATACCGTTCTCTGCTGCTGTTGATGCATTCATCTGACCAGAAATCCTCATATGCTTTCCATTTCACTTCACTGACCCCCACAATATCTAGACCGATCTTTTGCGTTTCCCTTTTCAGATTTTATAGCTTTCCGTCTACGTTGAAACTTCTGCTGTTACAAGCTCCGACTCGTAGAATATTATACCTTCATTGGTTACACCATGCTTTTCTAACCGTCACCTCCCCCTTGACAGTCCCCTCCCGGAGTTCCGAATGACAGACTAATGCAGGATCTTTAGCCAATTAAGAGACTTTTTCAGTTACAGGTCACATGTCTTGTGGATACACCTTATGCGTCTTTTAATGCAGTGGCTTCTATTGCTCTCTGTGTCCTCATGCTGATACATCCGCCTTTTAGGGCAGTTACCCTACCTCCGTCCTCTTCTTCGTCCTCTTTGACAAGGCCATTTTCAGAACGTGTGTGATTTCTTAGGCTGGAAATTTTCGGTCGTCACTGTTGATGTCTAGTTTCGTACGCGGCACCAGAATCTTTTTCATTATTGGTCAAAAACGCAACACTTGACTACGGACTCAGTCGCTCTGGCATGTGATGTAACTGAGACATGGGAGTCACCACACACCAGTTCATGCTGATAATTTTATTGAAGTAGTTCCTTACAAAATTTGTCACTATGAATTACATCTACTCCTGTCTTCCAGTAAATGTTATTACAATTTGAGTTGTACACAAAACAGGTAACCAGAAGCGCTTGATGGTTTCCCTCGCACATACCCGTAATAGTACACGTATTACATTCGTCTGGCATCAAAAAGACCCATGCTTTCTGGGATGAAAATTCAGTGAAATAGTACTTAATGTAATGAGCAAAATTCGTTTCATTTTGCAGGGATCGATTAGCTAATAACATTGTAGATTCAGTCGACCTTCCAGGAATGAAAGTCTGAAGACAATTGGAACTATACATGTTGTATAAAAACATGTGGCAGAAACTTTCTTAATTTATTCTTGTCATCAAAACATTACAAAAGTTCAGATGAAAATGATCTGAAACTTCTTTGTTAGGGACGTGAGAAAGGAATTCCCCTTGAGATCGCGGATGTTTAATTCACCTCAAACATAAGCTTCTACTGATTTTGTTGTATACAGTTAGTCATGGCACTTGTTCTGATTTGTCGAATTCTCATTTTTTCTGTTTTTTTAGTTACCTCCATCACGACATGTCACAATGATGCAGTCTGTGTCTGCAACAGCAGATGTGATTAGCACGTACGGTCTAGCAGATGGATGTGCCTACTTTATGCTGAACGGTAAGGTGGAAGTCAGTTACCTTACACAAGAACGATTGTACGCTGCACCGACGTATACGAGAGACAGGCCCGGTTGAAAAGAAATTTGTAGATGGTAGGAGAAAACGCGATATGTGATCACCTGAATTTGAAAAACTGGTTCTTCCTATTGCAGTTGATGCTCCATTAATTAACATAAGGAGAACTGAGATAATTGAAGGCGTTTCCCAGTTGACGATCTGGAACATTTCGCATAACAATCTTCTGTATCCGTATCACCTTCAACAGGTGAAAAGATTTAAAAGAGGCAGACCTTCTACATCTACATCTACGTGATTACTCTGTATTCACGATACATTGCCTGGCAGAGGGGTCAATGAACCACCTTCAAGCTGTCTCTTTACTGTTCCACTCTTGAACGACGCGCGGAAGAAACAATCCCTGATTTCTCTTATTTTATCGTGATGATCATTTTTCCCTATGTAGGTGGGTACCAAAGAACGTTTTCGCAATCGGAGGAGAAAGCTGTTTATTTAAATTTCATGAGAATATCACGTCGTAACGAAAAACGCTTTTGTTTTAATGATTACCACTCCAATTGACGAATCATGTCTGTGGCACTATTTCGTCTATTTCGCGATAATACAAAACGAGCTGCCCTTCTGCCCTTCTTTGAACTTATTCATATCATCCGTCAGTCCCCCCTGATTCGGATCCCTTACCGCACAACATTTCTCCAGAATAGGGCGGACAAGGGTGGTGTAAGCAGTCTCTTTAGTAGATCTGTTGCACCTTCTAAGTGTTCCGCCAACGAATCGCGGTCTTTGGTTTGCTCTATCCAAAACATTATCTACGTGCTCGTTCCAATTTAGATTATTTGTAATTGTAATCCCTAAATATTTAGTTGGATGTACAATCTGAATAAGGCTCACACCAAACCATCGAAACAGCGAATGGTGTGGTTCGGCGTTTTCCTTTCAACCACTCTGTTAAGGTTGTAGTACACGTTATGCAGGCCATATGAGATGCAAAAATTTTTCTCTTGATCACCAACAGGACAATCAAAATACAATTTATAAGCCTTCGTAACTAAATCGGTGATTGGTTTTCTTTGGGCTTTTGGAGTGAATTTCACGCACATGTAACAAACGTTGTCGGAGTAGTTTAGACAGCAACGAGATTTACTAGTTGCCATTTTTCTTAGTGTCGAAAAATAAAAAAACGTTTAAAAACTAAAAACGGTCCGTGCTAGAACATTTTGAAAGATATATTCGGATTCTACACACCAAAATATACAGGGTGCCTCATTTAACCCTGCCACCTCAAGTATCTCTGGAACAACAACAGATATTCGAAAACGATTTCCACCAGCATGAACGTACGGCACGGGCTTAGGAAACCAAATACTACGCGAAATTTTAAAGCATAAACAAATAATATTTTCAAGATAAACTGGTTTACTTTTAAATAGACACCCCCTATTATATCGTATGCAATCAATAGCATGAAAAATCACAAACATAATGGCGTTGGTTGCATCGCAATACGTCTATTACATCCCGAGAAATTGCGAAGCGAACTTGACGCTTGAAATAAATGAAGCGCACAGCTAGCGCACGTCCTGAGACTCAAGTGTGCACCCCACGCTGCCTGTGACAGAGGCTCACACAATCCACAAAAATAAACAAGTATCACGTCCAACGCAAAGTTACGTTTTTAAAAATGTAAATGTATGTATATTCCAGCGAACTGACAACTAGAGCTGCAATTAGAGATAAGACATTTGAATTCACTTTGATAAACACATTTGCTAGTGCCCTGTCGCCCACAGCAACTGTATTGTTGTGCATTACATCTAGCATAGAAAATACATCCACATCTTGAATAATGAAACTGTGTCACGTCAACATATTTTCGAAGTGCCCTCCGTTTGCATCAACACACGTTTGCAAACGGGTAACGAGAGAGTGTTGCACAGAGTGTAGAGTTTCTACAGGTATTGCCGCACACGCCGCAGTAATACGATGTTGCATATCCTCTATTGTCGTTGGGGGTTCTTGATACATTCTGTCCCTCCCTGCGCTCCAGAGAAAGAAGCCTAATGGCGTCGTGGGACCGTGCTGGCAATCGCACAGTATCTCCCCGCCCCATCCAACTATTTGGAAATATCGCATCTAGAACGTCTCTGGCAACTTTTTCATTGTGTGCGGGACATCAGTCATGCTGGAACCCTACTGATAGACGAGTTTCCAATCCTAGATCCTCCAAGAGGAGCGCTAGTGTGTGTTCAAGAAATGATGCATATCGCTGTCCATTCAGTGTTCCACGGTAAAAATAGGAACCTATAATACAGTTAGCAATGATACGGCACCAAAAACTGACACTCCACTGTTGTTGATGAGCTACTTGACGAATCCACTGGGGATTTTGCACGGACCAGTACTGCATGTTCCGAAGATTCACATTACCACGATCTGTAAATGAAGCCTCGTCCGTAAACAACGTATTGCTTAGGAATACTGGATTACCTTGCAACTGCTGAACTGCAAAACGACAGATTGCAATGCGGGAGTCAAAGTCATTCCAGTACAGTTCTTGGTGGAGTGAGATATGGAACGGATGAAATCGATGCCGATGCAAGATTCTGCACACGCTGCTGTTGCTTATTCCCACAGCTGTTCCAATTTCTCGTACACCCACCTGAGGATTGTGCGCTACAGTAGCCAGAACAACAATTTCGTTTCCATTGCCAGTCGGTGGCGTTGTACGTCGACGTTTTGTGGGAGCCCAGCTTCCTGTTTCCGTGAGTGTCTTGCAGATGTTGAAAATGGTTCGACGTGACGGACACCGCCGATCTTGGTAGCGTTCAGCATTGAATGTCACAGCTGCGGTTGCATTTCTGTTATATTCGCCATAAATTAAAACGATTTCCAGTTATTCTTCATTACTGTAGGCCGGCATATCGACTACATGACGACAAATGTAACACGCCACAAGAAAGTAGGTTTTAATGTAGCAAAGTATGTGAATTACGTTACAGTATGAGAGCAATGCAGCAGACCAGATTAGGAGGCACTGAAGGTAGAGCGTGCCGTGGGGATATGGGTATGTTTACGGCAGGATTCAGGCGCCAGTACAGGCAACCCCTGCTCTGAGTACAGTACTACATGCGATGCATTACGTCAGAAACTGTGACGCCGTTGCTACCCTTTATAAGCCACATATTTCAGAACTTAAGAGGTTTAAAAACGTGAAACCAAGTGTGTTACCACTAACTGTACCTCTAGTTGTCATTTCGCAAAGATAACCATTATGGGCAGGACATCCATCATTCTGATACCGCATTATTTGACACATTATAAGAGGTGGGCCGGTTCAAGTAAGGTACAGCTCAAGAAGGGGCTAAACTATTCCCCTTTAGGAGTGCCATCAATGAAATATGGGCCAATGATGTGTTGTCATACAATACCACACCATACATTAACACTCCACTGACGTAGTACGTCAATCACATCATGATTACCGGCAGCGTGATGTGCACGCTTGAGTCTCAGGACGTGCGATAGCTGTGTGCTTCATCTATTTCAAGCGTCAACTTCGCATCGCAATTTCTCGGGATGTAATTGACGTATTTCGATGCAACCAACGCCATTATGTATGTGATTTTTCATGCTGTTGATTGCATACGAAATAATAGGGAGTGACCATTTAAAAATACACAAGTTTGTGTTGAAAATGGTATTTGTTCACGTTTTAAAATTTCGCATATTATTTGGTTTCCTAAGCCCCTACCGTACGTTCATGCTGGTGAAAACCGTTTTGAATATCTATTATTGTTCCAGAGATATTTAAGGCGGCAGAGTTAGGTGAGACACCCTTTATACTGGTTGATGTATCACGTATCAGATGCAAAATGAATGCTGACTAGTGTAACACTTCCCTGAGGAACGCCGGATATTTCTTTTTTTTCTGGATGACTTTCCGTCTATTATTACGAACTGTGTCTTTTCTGACAGAAAATCACGAATCCAGACACTTATGAGGAACGGTGTCAATAGCCTTCTGTAAATCTAAAAATATGTAATCAATTTGACATCCCCCGTCGACAGCACTCATTACTCCATGAGTATAAAGAGCAAGTTGCGTTTCACAAGAACGATATTTTCTTAATCCATGCTGACTTTGTGTCAATAAATCGTTTTGTTGGAGGTACTTCATAATGTTAGAACGCAGTATATGTTCCAAAACTCTACTGCAAATCGACGTTAATGATATGGACCTGTAATTCAGCGGATTACTCCTATTTGCCTTTTTGGCTATTGGCGTGACTTGAGCAATTTTCCAGTCTTTAAGTACTGTCTGTGAGCAAGCGGTTGTATATAGATGCTAAATATGCAACTATCGTATGAGCATGCTCTGAAAGGAATCTGACTGGTATACAATCTGGACCGGAGTGATTTAAGCTGCTTTGCTACACCGGGGATATCTGCTTCTATGTTTCTCATCTTGGCACTTGTTCTTGATTGGAATTAGGGAATATTTAATTCGTCTTCTTTGGTGAAGTAGTTTGGGAAAGACCTGTTTAATAACTCTGCTTTAGTGGCACTGTCATCAGTTATTTCACCGTTGTTATCGCTCAGCGAAGGTATTGATTGCGTCTTGCCAATGGTGCGCTTTATGTATGACCAGAATGTCTTCGGGCTGTCTGCCACATTCCGAGACAGAGTTTCTTCAGCCAAGAATTACTTTCTGTCAACGCTCATAAGGGCAGTGTGACGTGTTTCCGTAGTTGTTAACATGGACCTTATTCGAAGATACAGCTGGCTTTTCACGTATTGCGATCTTCAATTATCGTAATAATTACGTACGGAATTATGAAAAGCCGCAAGAATTGCGACAAGACAAACATCAACAGATGTTCACCCCCAACGTGTGTGATGGCATCTTTCATGTTCATCTCACTGGCCCTTCTTCTTTCCGCAAAGCCTTATTGAAAAAATACGCATCTGCAGCATCTCAGACATGAATTTCTTCATTTACTTGATTATTTACCTATAGACGTCATCCAACGAATGTGGTTTATGGACGCTGGTGCTCCAGATTTTATATGGTTGGTTTGCCAGTGGCTCAAAAACCAGTTTCCGAACAGGTTTATTGGTCGAGGAGGATGCATTCAGTGATATGCCCGATAGCCAGATTTGAATACACTGGATTGTTTCCTTTGCAGACATTCAAAATCTTGGGTGCATTCAGCTCCCGTGCCGTGTCGATATCCTAAGGAAGCGTATTCAGAATGGATTTGCCTAAATATGTGACACACCAGGAGTTTTTCGCAACGTTTGGGAAAGTATGGAAAACTGTCTCAGGGGATAAACTGAAGCTGGAGTTGGTAACTTTGAGCAGATTTTGCAGATGCATATGTACTTCGCGAGCAAAACGTCCAGTACTTGACTACCAGCACGTTAAGCACGGTCTGTAATACAGTAACGTATAAAACTAACGTGGTCACAAGAAATGAATTTATGACTTATTAATTTCTGATGCCGTTACACTGTAAGTGACAGCAAATAACGTGATGGCAGTCAAATGTTGGATGTTTTCCCCTCGACTGCGAACTACTATTTAGACTGTTGTAAAATTGCTACTCTTCGTGTCATGGTTCATCATACAGGAACACCACTAAGGCTGATCCGCGAGATGTCCTCTTCTAACAGGGCGAGTGGCACACTTAGAGACAAGTCGTCCCATGTGCGCGTAGGATCGCACGAGTTACTTAAGTCCTTGTGGCAATATGTCCGGAAGCTCATTGCTAAACTGTCGGCACACGGACGGTGCTTTCGAACGTTATTGTTGAGCGTGCCGAATTCAGCGTTCTGCTGAACGCTCAGAAACTATGCGACTTGTGCATACGGCACGTGTTCTCGGCGTGACATACGCGATCGCAGCGCGTTTCAACGGTAATTGTCTGCTGCATCTGGCTCACACATCACACTGTTTACAAAATGGACGATCGTGAAATCCCTACGTTAGCTCTATTAAAAAGCACATTTCCTCCCTTGTCCATATGGTAGTCATGTTGTTCTGTCTCTAATATACAGAGAAAAAAACTTCAGTTTCCATGGGTATGTTACAAGACCAAAATGTTCAAATGGCTCTAAGCACTATGCGACTTAACATCTGAAGTCATTAGTCCCCTAGACTTAAAAACTACTTAAACCTAACTAACCGAAGGACATCACACACATCCATGCCCGAGGCAGGATTGGAACCTGCGACAGTAGCGGCAGCGCGGTTCCGGACTGAGGCCCCTAGAACCGCTCGGAAAAGGAAAGTACCATCTTCATTCAATAAGAATGTCGGCTTATACAATTTCCATTACAAATAGTGCGATACAGATTTACAATAGTTATCCACATAATGTAAAAACTGTTTCACCATTCTCACTTTTCAGTGAAATCCTAAGGTACCTCTTTCTTGAACACTGTTCCTATTCAGCAGCAAAATCTTCGCAACATGTGAAATACAAAACTTGAAACAATAAAGCGCCGGCCGCGTTGGTCTCGCGGTTCTAGCCCCTTCAGTCCGGAACCGCGTGACTGCTACGGTCGCAGGTTCGAATCCTGCCTCGGGCATGGATGTGTGTGATGTCCTTAGGTTAGTTAGGTTTAAGTAGTTCTAAGTTCTAGGGGACTAATGACCACAGATGTTAAGTCCCATAGTGCTCAGAGCCATTTCAACCACTTTTGAACAATAAAGCGCAAAAATCTTAATTTAAGAAGTGGAAGCTGTCTAGTAGAATAAGTCAATCAAACAAAATCAGTCCTCCGAAGGAGCGCACTTATATTTACATAACACTGAATATTGCCGAATATAGTTTTACGAAAATAACAATAAAGTGTGAGGTGAGACGCGACCCTGCAACACGTCACTCGACAGTTTACAGTTCTGCGACACTACTCACCGCGCTACACCGACCATCAGAACGGAAACTCCATACTTTGCATCTTAGGGTCTCCTGAAGGCTTCAATCATAGATCTGTTATTAGCTGACTTTTAATTATAACAAACTGTACCAAGAACATTGCATTTCCTATGGATCTTCAGTGTCCCGCTACCTTGAAACGGCGTACTTTCATAATACTCAAGTTACAATAATTCTGTAGCCACCAGTATGACATTTCCTGTCATATTATTACAAGAAATCATACAATTAATGACGAGCTTTCGAGGGATTCTCAATTTTCTTACGCTTAGAAACGGCTTCAACTGAAAGCCAATATGGCGTCTCGTGGGTCTGTACTGAAGAGAGATGGCGTGAGGCCTACGAGAAAGACAGGCCGCGGCGCATACGTCACGAAAGTAAGCCAGAGCTCGTTCACTCGCTCAAATCAGCAGACAAAATATGTTTCTACGCCTGTTAATTCGTAACTAGGTGTGTACATACAAACGAGAACTGCATCTTTTACTGGAATCCACTATTAGTCCTACAATGATCGAAGTCCGTAGGGGTACTAATAATTTGTTGCGGCTGTACTGGCGTACAATAAAATTAAAATCAAGCCAAAATGATTATACGCTGCTTAAAGCAGCACTTCTAGTACGAAATGAGGACTATTAAACAGAACAGACTAAATGCTATAAACAAGCCGTTGTGACATTTATATCGAGTATTGATATAAATTAAATTTTATTGTAGTATTGGTAATGTGTAAGGCTACACAACAGCTGATTCGAGTACAAGATGCAATTCTCATTAGTGTGTACACACCCAGCTGCTAGTTAATATACTACTGGCCACTAAAATTGCTACAGAACGAAGATGGCGTGCTACAGACTCGAGATTTAACCGACAGGAAGAAGATGCTGTGATATGCAAATGATTAGCTTTTCAGAGCATTCACACAAGGTTGGCGCCGGTGGCGACCCCTACAACGTGCTGACATGAGGAAAGTTTCCTACCGATTTCTCATACACAAACAGCAGTTGACCGGCGTTGCCTGGTGAAACGTATGATGATGTTTGGTTTGTGGGGCGCTCAACTGCGTGGTTATCAGCGCCCGTACAATTACCCAATCTTTGCTCAGTCCAATTTCGCCACTTTCCTGGATGATGATGAAATGATGAGGACAACACAAACACCCAGTCATCTCGAGGCAGGTGAAAATCCCTGACCCCGCCGGGAATCGAACCCGGGACCCCGTGCTCGGGAAGCGAGAACGCTACCGCGAGACCACGAGCGGCGGACTGGTGAAACGTAGTTGTGATGCCTCGTGTAGGGAGGAGAGATGCGTACCATCATGTTTCCGACTTTGATAAAGGTCGGATTGTAGCCTATCGCGATTGCGGTTTATCGTATCGCGACATTGCTGCTCGCGTTTGTTGAGATCCAATGACTGTTAGCAGAATATGGAATCGGTGGATTCAGGAGGGTAATACGGAACGCCGTGCTGGATCCCAACGGCCTTGTATCACTAGCAGTCGAGATGACAGGCATCTTATCCGCATGGCTGTAACGGATCGTGCAGCCACGTCTCGATCCCTGAGTCAACAGATGGGGACATTTTGCAAGACAACAACCATCTGCACGAACAGTTCGACGATATTTACAGCAGCATGGACTATCAGCTCGGAGACCATGGATGCGGTTACCCTTGACGCTGCATCACACACAGGAGCGCCTGCGATGGTGTCCTCAACAACGAACCTGGGTGCACGAATGGCAAAACGTCATTTTTTTCGGATGAATCCAGGTTCTATTTACAGCATCATGATGGTCGCATCCGTGTTTGGCGACATCGCGGTGAACGCACATTGGAAGCGCGTATTCGTCATCGCCATACTGACATCTCATCCGGCGTGATGGTATGGAGTGCCGTTGGTTACACGTCTCGGTCACCTCTTGTTCGCTTGGACGCCACTTTGAACAGTGGACGTTACATTTCAGATGTGTTACGACCCGTAGCTCCACCCTTCATTCGATCCCTGCGACACCCTACATTTCAGCAGGATAATGCACGACCGCATGTTGCATGTCCTGTACGGGCCTTTCTGGATACAGAAAATGTTCGACAGCTGCCCTGGCCAGCACATTCTCCAGATGTCTCACCAACTGAAAACGTCTGGTCAGTGGCGGCCGATCAACTGGCTCGTCACAATACGCCAGTCACTACTCTCAATGAACTGTGGTATCGTGTTGAAGCTGCATGGGCAGCAGTACCTGCACACGCCATCGAAGCTCTGTTTGACTCAATGCGCAGGCGTTATGACGGCCAGACATGGTTGTTCTGGGTATTTATTTCTCAGGATCTATGCACCCAAATTGCGTGAAAATGTAATCACATGTCAGTTCTAGTAAATATATTTGACAATGAATAACCGTTTATCATCTGCATTTCTGCTTCGTGTAGCAATTTTAATGGCCAGTATTGTAGCTATAGAGATGCATTTTGTTTGCAGAGTTGAGCGAGTGAATTCTGGCTTACCTTCCTGACGTACGTGTTGCGGTCTGTCTTTCTCGTGAGCCTCAGGTGGCGGCCATGAGACGTAGGTAGCGTTTTTCTATCTCACTAGTCAGCGTTCAAATGCACGTTCAGAATATCTGGCGTGCTATATATTTCTCTGCACCTTGCGAAAGACTTCTCAGCGTGCTTTTCCCGCGATATGGCGTCATAAAATTTGCACGCTCACCGTCAACGTTCGAATTCATTGTCCATGTGCTGACGGCTATAGCAGGGACGAATGTTGGTAGTTCAGGCTATAGGGCCGATGTCAGCTGTAGCTAAGGAGAGGTGATTGCACAGCAGTCCCGATGATAAAGGCTTAATCTTCAAAACTCCTAAATTCTAGTGTTGTTATATATATAAAGACAGTAACTGTTCCCGAAAGAACAGATACCGTTGATGACCATGCAGCTTCTCTAGAATAAATGATAATAAACTGAAATCTTCAGCTGCCGACAGGTGTTGTTGATATACCTCGAGGGGGACAGCTGAAAATGTGTGCCCCGACCGGGACCCGAACCCGTGATCTCCTGCTTACGTGGCAGACGTTCTATCCATCTGAGCCGCCGAGGACACAGATGAATAGCGCGACTGCAGGGACTTCCCGGTCGGGGCACATTTTTTCAGCTGACCCCATCGAGGTATGTCAACCACACCCGTCGGCAGCTGATAGTTTCAATTCATTATCATTTATTCTTGTGTAGTTGTGGCTCAAACGACATTTTGACATTCAGCCAAGTTCATGTTACTGTAATGCACTTTACTTACTACGAAGGTGGGTATTAGTTCCAATCCATGTTCGCCAGCTATGTGATTAAACATTCATTTTGTGTCGCTTTAGTCGATCTTGAATCAAAATCCTTTCTTTCCTTCATTTCAGTTTGTGCACAGTCCGATGGTGCAAGAAGACTCAGGATCTGCCGGCGTCACAACGAGGGCGACCTTGGTGAAGACCGCGTTTGATACTGATGGACGCTTGTAAAAACAGTTGTTGCCTTGTATTCGTATTGTAATATATTCCATTGTTGCTCTACACAAAACGAATTTTCTTTATCTATTGAACCACACAACTCCCACTGCTGTTTAAGTATAATTATTGGATTTGCTTATTTACTCTGGAATTACAAAGAAAAAGTAAAGAACTTATGCACATCGCAGATAGCGACTTGGAAGTACATTTCATGTTTGTGCGGCCATGGTGTCCTTAACAATTACAGGTAATATGTGGATTACGCCCTCATTTGCACATGTATGGAGTTTTATTTGGTCCACTCGCATTTCCTTTATTTAAAAGCACACGGATGATCACTGTTTACAAACCGCTTTAACAAGATCACAAAGATTTTTCTTGTTTAAAATTGTTTTTTCAGCACATTTTTTGAACATTTATTCTATTTCCATGTCCTTTCCCCGTACACAGTTGCCCGATCTCTAACACACTGCAGTACACTGGCCAAAGACATAAACAGAAGACAAGGAAACGTCTTTCCCATACTGGCCTACAGTGAAATTTCGTAAATGTCACACACCACACAAGCTAATCACTGGAAACAGGACTCTTCAAATCATGAACACGCTGCATTGCACTAGCCAAAGATATAAACAGAAAACATAGAAGCATCTTTCCCATACTGGCCAACAGCGAAATTTAGTAAATGTCACACACCGCATAAGCAACTCATTGGAAAGTAGGACTCTTTAAAACATGACGAAGGATCGGCAGATTTACAGCCAGTGAGAACCGTGTACAGCGACAAAAGCTGGGAGTAGAACCAAGAGTGGAAGTTCTATCAGTACATTAAGACCATAAAAAATTGGTTATTTTTGGAAATCTGAGCGATTTTAAGAGTTCTGTCGAATAGACCTTTTTCGGAAGACTTCTGCAAATCCAGGTAAATGGTATAAACCTGGGCGGTGGTAAGTACGATGCTCTACGTCTCACGGAAGGACAAATCGATCTGAGTTTCACAAGATGGTTGTTCCGGGATGTCACTGTTGCTGTTTCGGCTGGTCCTCCAGCAGTTGAATTTGCTTTCGCCAACACTCCAAAAACGCTGGATCTATGACGACCGCAATGGACAACAATAGCACGAAAACTACCTCACAAAACTCTCGGAACGAGCCCGGAGAAATATGAAGCGTAGCGTCCGCGAAGGACACCCAATCTCACCCTAAGCGGCGAGCAGAGTGCCCAAAAGCACAGTCAGGTACAAACAAGGAAATGTAGACGCGGTACAGTGTGAAAAATTACCTCACATAGGCAAGCGGACGGAGATCGAGAAAAAAAGATAACCGGGGTAGCTCTAGGCTGGACTTGGCATACGCGGAATCACGCGAGGAAAGCTATACCCACTAAAGGTTCTACCCAGTGCACGCAACTTTCCCGTCACTGACGTTGGAATCGCGAATAATTTCGACTCTCAACAGCGAAACAATCCTCGCCCAATATAGTGAAGTCTCGCGGGAATACCATACCCGTAAATGCATCTCATAGTGTAGGCCTCTTTTCCAAGTCTCATCATGATTTTTACGAGGGTCGTTCATAAGTAACGCATTTCCTTACTCGGCCTATTTCGGCTAAAAAAATGTGGACTTTGTCGTTAGACGTCGTGGAATATTTCCGCTTCAGTCTCTATAGTCTGATGAGGTACCGACAGGTGGCAGCGCTGTACGTAGACTTCAAAATGGTGTCGGTAACGGAGGTGCGCTCCAAGCAGAGAGATGTCTTTGACTTTCTTTTAGTGGAAAACCAGTGCGTCGCAGTTATTATAAAGGTACTTGCAGAATGTCTACGGAGACCTGGTAGAGAAAAAAGCACGGTGAGTCGTTGAGCGAGGCGTCTGTTATTATCAGCACAAGGTCGAGCAAACATGTCCCGTCTCCCACCTGCCGGCGGGCTCCAAATAGCTGTGACTCCTGCAATGGGATTGTGGACACTTTCATTCGCGGTGATCGACGGATCACAGTCAAACACTTCGCTGCACAACTGGACGTCTCTGTTACTAGCGCTGACACACTCGTCCACCAGAAGGGGTACTTAAAGATGAGTGTTCAAATGGTTCAAATGGCTCTAAGCACTATGGGACTTAACATCTGAGGTCATCAGTGCCCAAGACTTAGAACTACTTAAACCTAACTAACTTAAGAACATCACATACATCCATGCCCGAGGCAGGATTCTAACCTGCGGCCGTAGCAGCCGCGTAGTTCTGACTGAGCGCCTAGAAGCACTCGGCCACAGCGGCCGGCAAAGATGTGCCTCCGCTGTATTCCTCGCCGCCTAACACCTTCTGACCTCCATCTGTTTCTCCAAAAGGTGGACGCACTACGCAGGAAGTAGTAAGTGGATGACCAGGAGGCTATTCACGCAGTGAGACGTCGGCTGCGACGTCGAACAGTAAAGTGGTACCATGCGGGCATACAGGCTCTCCGTATAAGGTGGTGTAAAGCCGTCTCATTGAACGGAGATTATGTCGAAAAAAAGGGTTTTGTAGCTACAAGAGTAGAGCATAATATACATTACTGGCCATTAAAATTGCTACACCAAGAAGAAATGCAGATGATAAACGGGTATTTATTGGACAAATATATTATACTAGAACTGACATGTGATTATATCTTCATGCAATTTTGGTGCATAGATCCTAAGAAATCAGTACCCAGAACAACCACCTCTGGCCGTAACAACGACCTTGATACGCCTGGGCATTGAGTCAAACAGAGATTGGATGGCGTGTATAGGTACAGCTCCCCATGCAATGTCAACACGGTACCACAATTCATCAAGAGTAGTTACTGGCGTATTGTGACGACCCAGTTTCTCGGACACCATTGAACAGACGTTTTCAATTGGTGAGAGATCTGGAGAATGTGCTGGCCAGGGTAGCAGTCGAACATATTCTGCATCCATAAGGCCCGTACAGGACCTGTAACATTCAGTCGTGCATTATCCTGTTGAAATGTGCTTCGCAGGGATCGAATGAAGGATAGAGCCACGGGTCGTAACACATCTGAAATGTGACGTCCACTGTTCAAAGTGTCGTCAATGTGAACAAGAGGTGACCGAGACGTGTAACCAATGGCACCCCGTACCATCACGCCGGGTGATACGCCATTATGGCGATGACGGATACACATTTCCAATGTGCGTTCCCCGCGATGTCGCAAAACACGGTTGTGACCATCATGATGCTGTAAACAGAACATGGATTCATCCGAAAAAATGACGTTTTGCCATTTCTGCACCCAGGTTCGTCGTGGAGTACACTATCGCAGGCGCTCCTGTCTGTGATGCAGTGTCAAGGGTAACCGCAGCCATGGTCTCCGAGCTGGTAGTCCATGCTGCTTCAAACGTCGTCGAACTGTTCGTGCAGATGGCTGTTGTCTTGCAAAACGTCCCCATCTGTTGACTCAGTGATCTAGACATGGTTGCACGATCCGTTACAGCCATGCGGATAAGATGCCTGTCATCTCGACTGCTAGTGATACGAGGCCGATGGGATACAGCACGGCGTTACGTATTACCCTCCTGAACGCACCGATTCCATATTCTGCTAACTGTCGTTGGATCTCGACCAACGAGAGCAGCAATGTTGCGGTACGATAAACCGCAATCGCGATAGGCTAAAATCCGACCTTTATCAAAGCCGTAAACGTGATGGTACGCATTTCTCCTCCTTACACGAGGCATCACAACAACGTTTCACCAGGCAACGCCAGGTCAACTGCTGTTTGTGTATGACAAATCGGTTGGAAACTTTCCTCATGTCAGCACGTCGTAGGTGTCGCCACTGGCGCCAACCTTGTGTGAATGCTCTGAAAAGCTAATCATTTGCGTATCACAGCATCTTCTTCCTGTAAGTTAAATTTCGCGTCTGTACCACGTCATCTTCGTGGTGTAGCAATTGTAATGGCCATTACTGCAGTATATCGGAATCCTGAATAAAGCCAACTTACTTTCAGAAAAGAAGTGTGTTTTATTACATACAGAACACAGCGTAAATTATGAAGGATAGATTTTAAATGTTCCATTAATTCTTTAAGGTTCTACATTCCATGTAACTGGATCGGAAACGTGTCGTCCATTTATCGATAGAAACACGTGGGTTTCAACGGGGTGGATTCTAATGCCTTTGCTTGAAAGTGTTCCGTGTAAAGGCCCACCAGCACAGGCAGTAAAGGGCTAGCCAACGCCACGCCATTGGTTTGCTAGTAATATTTTTCGTCGAAAGAGCAGTCAGTTTACTTCAGAAAGTGCCTAAAAAGTTTGGTGAAACAATCTTTCTCCTTAATCTATTTGTAGAACCAATGGGAAGTCTATGACTGAAATGCTAGACAAGCGTTTGTACGAGACAGTTTCTGAATGAAATTCCAATATAAGAACGCGCTATACTGTTGCTGAGGGTGGATCTTCCACATTAAGACAGAACCGTAAAGGTACCAGGTATAAAGATATTTAAACCAGTACTTTAGCGACAAACACAGTCGTAAAAAGAGAATAATGATGGAACAAGACACATAGCTCAGCACTCACCTTTCCAAAATTTCTGTCTGAGGTGGTAATGCCGAAATCACCTAAGAGTGTATCTTCGGTCATTTTCTCATTGGCTTGCTAGTCTCCACGTATTGATTGTTATCTGGCTCTTGTGTAGAATCTTTGGGAAATATACCACTGTTGTTCGTTCCTTTTTGGGAACCGTTCGTTTTCACTCTTTCACTGCACTTTTTGTTTACTTAATTGTGCTTGCTACATTGATTGTGGATAAACTTTCAGAAAAAATATCAAGTATGTACAAATATTTCTTCAGCATGACAAATTCATTGATTACCTCATATACACTCCTGGAAATTGAAATAAGAGCACCGTGAATTCATTGTCCCAGGAAGGGGAAACATTATTGACACATTCCTGGGGTCAGATACATCACATGATCACACTGACAGAACCACAGGCACATAGACACAGGCAACAGAGCATGCACAATGTCGGCACTAGTACAGTGTATATCCACCTTTCGCAGCAATGCAGGTTGCTATTCTCCCATGGAGACGATCGTAGAGATGCTGGATGTAGTCCTGCGGAACGGCTTGCCATGCCATTTCCACCTGGCGCCTCAGTTGGACCAGCGTTCGTGCTGGACGTGCAGACCGCGTGAGACGACGCTTCATCCAGTCCCAAACATGATCAATGGGGGACAGATCCGGAGATCTTGCTGGCCAGGGTAGTTGACTTACACCTTCTAGAGCACGTTGGGTGGCACGGGATACATGCGGACGTGCATTGTCCTGTTGGAACAGCAAGTTCCCTTGCCGGTCTAGGAATGGTAGAACGATGGGTTCGATGACGGTTTGGATGTACCGTGCACTATTCAGTGTCCCCTCGACGATCACCAGTGGTGTACGGCCAGTGTAGGAGATCGCTCCCCACACCATGATGCCGGGTGTTGGCCCTGTGTGCCTAGGTCGTATGCAGTCCTGATTGTGGCGCTCACCTGCACGGCGCCAAACACGCATACGACCATCATTGGCACCAAGGCAGAAGCGACTCTCATCGCTGAAGACGACACGTCTCTATTCGTCCCTCCATTCACGCCTGTCGCGACACCACTGGAGGCGGGCTGCACGATGTTGGGGCGTGAGCGGAAGACGGCCTAACGGTGTGCGGGACCGTAGCCCAGCTTCATGGAGACGGTTGCGAATGGTCCTCGCCGATACCCCAGGAGCAACAGTGTCCCTAATTCGCTGGGAAGTGGCGGTGCGGTCCCCTACGGCACTGCGTAGGATCCTACGGTCTTGGCGTGCATCCGTGCGTCCCTGCGGTCCGGTCCCAGGTCGACGGGCACGTGCACCTTCCGCCGACCACTGGCGACAACATCGATGTACTGTGGAGACCTCACGCCCCACGTGTTGAGCAATTCGGCGGTACGTCCACCCGGCCTCCCGCATGCCCACTATACCAATTGTTGTGCGTACCTAGCATATCTGAAAACACGTGGCCTTATGCATCGCCAGTTTCGGCAGTTCTTGGAGGCCACGCTCTCCCAGTCGCCACCCACTGATGCATTGCGACTTGTGCCGCACTGCTGCCTGTGATTCTGGAGACTGCTACAGTCTCTGGTCCTCGCCGGCCTCCACCCCATTTGCCCTGGTCTGTCCGCCCATGGACGAAGGTGGGTGTACTGGTTAGCTGTGCCCACGGGCTGTCGCTGCTCCCAGTACAGAATGGGACTCGAACCCGTGCACTCCTGGATGCTTAGTGGTGCTTGCCGGGTGGTTACACTCGCAGGCGTCTCTGGCAGCGGTGTTCAATTCGTTAGCAAGCTGCAGTGGTTGGAATGTCCCGGGAGAGTGTTCGCAGAATTCTTCATCTTGATTTAAAATTTCATCCGTAGAAACTACAGATGGTGCAACAATTGAAGGGCAATGGTTACCGGTTACTACCCCCCCCCCCCCGCCCACCCTACCGTCCGCTCGTCCACTTGTCACCGACGGCCGGGCTCCACCAGCCAGCACTCGGCGCCGTCTTACCGTCGCCCGTGTTGTCGCTCGTCGTGCGAGGATTTAATAATGGGTCAAAAACACAGACCGCCGATACTACACGATTCTTGACGAACAGGATTTCACACAAACACGCGCGCTGCCCTGCGAGTGCAGCCGTCTCATCAGACTCCTGGTATGACGCCGCTGCTGCTGCCGTCATCAAGGCCGCCCCGCTGGAAGTAGGAGTCCTTCACATTCCTGGTGCAAAGACAGGGGTAAATTAAAACCACACCGATAAAATGGCTCCCATATCACAGTGGAACTTGAGTGGGTCCAGTACTCCAGTACTCATGTGGAGAACTGAAACTCCTAGCAAAGGCCCGCTCCATGTACTTGTTTTACAAGAAACACGTTTTAAAGATACTGACGCCTCTGTGCTAGAGGGTTATATGTTACACCGCAAGGATGACCTGATTGGGAAAAGAGCCAACTAACGTCCCTCCTGCTGTAACCCCCCCCGTCCCGCACCCCTGTCCGCGTCAACAGGCCCTTACGGAGGTTGCCCGTCTAGGCAAAGATTCTGGTGCGCAGTACGGATCAGCGAGAGGATGGGCGTATTCTGGGAAAGGAGGACTTGACAGTAAAGCGCGAGGCGAGGCGGAGGGAGTTGAGTGGCGGTTTCAGACTGGTACAGATTATAGGACCTTATGACTCAGCACAGATTATCCCAGTCGTCATTCACTTTAGAGGGAGGTCCGTAATCGTAGCAAAACCAGTGTCTTGGTTTTCAGTTCGTTTATAGAAAATAATATATACTTGTATCTGTATTACTAGTATCTTTTACAATGAACGGGTGCGTAAATTAATTCCTCTTCAAAGTGCTATACTGTTTGTATGGGAAGTGAAATGTATTTGGATAAGTCACAACTTCCAACACAGGAGACGAGAAACTGCGTACTAAAATTAGAAATTTCGTGTCAGCAGCCGGGACAGCTACACAGATATGCTGAGAGATGGATGTACTGTTGTGAAATAAATTAATGATTTCAATAAAAAGCCATTCTACATGAGTTCCATGGACAGTTGTTTCCTGCCCTTTTCTGTAGTAAGTTAAATGACAGAAATACGTGTAAAATTTTCAGCATTTATCTAGTAGTGGACTTTTACGTTAACCAGACAATAAAATTTATCTTTTGAGAAAATTAACAGGTAATTTACTGGATTGTTGATTTTCATATTCGTTTCACTCTCGGCTCTTGATGACTGCCTGTGCTCGTTCAGAAGTTCTCTTTCTCACAAGTGAAAAGAAAACAAGCCTTTTTTTTGCTAAACTTTCACAATAAAGCAATATAGCACACACTGCTTTGAAGATGTTTACAGCTGAAAAAGATTACCAGTTTTTGATTAGTCATCAGTTGAAAAGGACCCCCAAGTTTCATGCATGGAATCAATCATCATTATTTGAGAAAAAGAACGAGCACAGGCAGCCATTGACAGACAAAGATGGAAATAAACAATCCAGAAAATTACGTGTTAATTTTCCCAAAAGACAAATTTTTCACTAAGATTTATTTGAAAATAAAATAAAAGTTCACCACTAGATCAATGCTGATAATTTTACACGTATTACCGTCATTTAACGCACTAGAGAGGATGGCAGGAAACAGCTGTCCACGGAACTCGTGATGAACGGATTTTTATTTAAATCATTAGTTTATTTCACAACAGTACAAAATACAGCAACTTTTAGAGGTGTGTTTGTGTTAACCGAAATGATTTCAGAAAACGCTCTCGTATTTGCCTATCAGCTATGAACTATACAGGTTGCGTAGACAAGAGCTTTCAAATGCCACCATAAATAAAAGTCAAGAGGGTTGAGGTCAGGAGAGCGTGGAGGCGATGGAATTGGTTCGCCTCTACCAATCCATCGGTCACCGAATCTGTTGTTGAGAAGCGTACGAACACTTCGACCGAAATGTGCAGGAGCTCCATCGTGCATGAACCACATGTTGTGTCGTGCTTGTAAAGGCTCACGTTCTAGCAGCACAGGTAGAGCATCCCGTATGAAATCATGATAACGTGCTCCATTGAGCGTAGGTGGAAGAACATGGGGCCCAATCAAGACATCACCAACAATGCCTGCCCAAACGTTCACAGAAAATCTGTGTTGATGACGTGATTGCACAATTGCGTGCAGATCTCGTCAACCCACACATGTTGATTGTGAAAATTTACAATTTGATCACTTTGGAATGAAGCCTCATCCGTAAAGACAACATTTGCACTGAAATGAGGATTGACACATTGTTGGATGAACCATTCGCAGAAGTGTACCCGTGGAGTCCAATCAGCTGCTGATAGTGCCTGCACACGCTGTACATGGTACGGAAACAACTGGTTCTCCCATAGCACTCACCAGACAGTGACGTGGTCAAGGTTACCTTGTACAGCGGCAACTTCTCTGACGCTGACATTAGGGTTATCGTCAACTGCAAGAAGAATTGCTCCGTCCATTGCAGATGTTCTCGTCGTTCTAGGTCTTCCCCAGTCGCGAGTCATAGGCTGGAATGTTCCGTGCTCCCTAAGACGCCGATCAATTGCTTCGAACGTCTTCCTGTCGGGACAACTTCGTTCTGGCAATCTGTCTCGATACAAACGTACCGCGCCACGGCTATTACCCCGTGCTAATCCATACATCAAATGAGCATCTGCCAACTCCGCATTTGTAAACATTGCACTGAATGCAACACCACGTTCGTGATGAACACTAAGCTGTTGATGCTACGTACTGATGTGCTTGATGCTAGTACTGTAGAGCAATGAGTTGCATGTCAACACAAACACCGAAGTCAACATTACCTTCCTTCAATTGGGCCAACTGGCGGTGAATCGAGGAAGTACAGTACATACTGACGAAACTAAAATGAGCTCTAACATAGAAATTAAGCGTTTCCGGACACATGTCCAAATAACATCTTTTCTTTATTTGTGTGTGAGGAATGTTTGCTGAAAGTTTGGCCGTACCTTTTTGTAACACCCTGTATATAGCAGAATCATATTGATAGTTTTTTTTAATTAATTACGAACTCTCATGTCGAAGAACCTCTCTTAGACTATCTTTCCCTGCTTCAAAGTCTTCCATCATGCATTGTGAATGGCGAAAATTTGTTCTGTGCTGCACAATGAGAGACTCCGCTATATTCTATTAGTATATTCCCTACCAGTATGCTGCTGTGCCGCTTCAGTAGCCAAAGCACTGCTTTGTAGCATTCAGATTTCAGAATTCTTTCAAAACTTTATACAAAGTTATATATATATATAACAACAAATGGGTGGCAGAGGTAAAAAACGACCTGAACCAACTCAACATAACAGCAGACACAATAAACGACAGAATAAAATTCAGAAACATCATTAAGAAAAGTAAACTACATGTGATACAATGTGGCAAACGAACAGGCGTAAAATGGACCAAAGAACACAAGCAAGATCACAGCCGGAAGATGAAAGAAATATGGGGAACCAAAAAGGCAATCAAGATGAAGCCGAAGACACAAAGCCGACAAGAAGCATGGACAGAGGACCGGAAACAGAAACACAGCGAGCGAATGAGGGAAGTTTGTGGCAGCAAGGATGGCAGCAAAAGGAACTGGCCATGTAGTTAAGTCCAACTGCACTCTTTAAGGGCAAAACATCAATTTATATATATATATATATATATATATATATATATATATATATATACCTGGCGTCCTGGCGTGTGGCTTCCCAAAAACTAATAAATTATGTATGTTTCCAGTCTCTTGTTCTGTCGTCACCATCTGCTGAATCGAAAAAGAAACCACTCACCACTACATTGAATTATGAAGCAAAACCAACAGACGAAAATGTATAAAGATTAAAACAGGATCCGACAAAATCCCAAATATTAAGAGTAATGGAATTGAACAGTTCGTTTCTCATAAAATGAGAATATCTTTAAACAGGTTTGATTTCCGTGACACGTATTTTAAGACAGATTCTTCAAAGTGGCATGAAAATGAAAATTTAAACGCTATGTACCCAGTTTCTAAACTAACAGTTGTAAATTATTCTGCCGAGACAGGCATCAAGCTCACGGATCACTGTAACAAATGATTTAAAAAAAGGAAACACAAGCTATATATACTTCAGGTTGTGTAATTTGTCTCACAGTTAGTAAATAGTAGATTTTTGGTTGTATTATTAAAGATAATACAGCAGTACGGTATTAATAATAAGCTGAAAGTAAATAAAATTGTTCGTTGCTGAACTTCTTCTGAACAATATTTTTGCAGATCAAAAGTACGATTCTCTGTTATACTGCCCCTTCCCCTTTTTCCATTGGGCCGAAATCATGCACATCACTTTTTTTTGCGGAGAAAACAAGTTAGGGATATCACAGAGAGACAATCAAACTTGAAAAATAATAACCTCCGTAAGAGACAAGTTTATTTCTGGAAGAAATGCGAAAATCATAAGTTTTATCTCTTGCTTACATGTTAATTAAAAAATCATTAAAAGTTATCTTAAAAACTAACCGTTAATCAGTCAGATGAAACTTAAAAATCTGACTGCTCGTTTTGTTTTGCGAAACAAAAAAAAAAGCTTCCCTTATGATATGGATGTGTTCTCAATAAATCAAACCGACGAAGAGATAAACAGATTTCTCTTTTTGTCGGCTGCACAGTATGTAAATATTACATACAACTTAATTTTTATGTAAGTTATATAATTATGAAAAAGTTGAACTGAAACAAGTGAATACATAAAATAACGAAACAGACAATACGAGACCAATGCAGGAAAGAGGAACGGGGGAACTAGCGTGAGGAACGAGACCAAAGCGGGAACACGACCGGCCGAGGTGAACTATGAACGATCATTCCTGGGAACGATGCAGACCGAGACCGCAGTGAGTGCTGAACAATAGTTCTCGGGAACGAGACCGACTGCAACCTAGGTGAATTTTCAGCGATCATTCGCTAGAAGTACTTCCTCGGTCTATTCGTTCACTTTACTGAACCATTCCTTGGATACATTCGATCGCTCCTTGCAACCCTTAATGTTCATTTCAGATGTCACACGCCATTTTATCTCCATCACGCGTGATGTCGTGCGTAATGCTGATACTGCTAATTCCTCATAGTATTTCAACGTACACGTGTACCGTAGGTTACAGGAGGAGCCAAGTAATGTGTTCTATTGATTGGAAGAAAACGCAGGTCCTTCCCGTTTTCGTGATGGATAATTGAACAAACGCACATAACTATAGACACATATTACTGACGTTAGTATTGTATAGAATTTTGGAACACGTTTTGTGCCCCCGGTCATTTCTCTAGGAACCAACATTTATTCCGCAAACAACAGTCGTGTGTATGGGCACTGGATCCAGAAGACAGTAGATACCGGAAGCCATGTCAGTGCCTTGATTCTTGAGTTTCCAAAGCTGTTACCTGCACTGTAGGTTACTGAACGAAATACGAAATGCGGAATGTCAGATGAATTGTATGACTGGATTGAGAAGTTCCTAGTAGTAAAAAAAAAAAAATTAAAAAAATTCTCGTTCTTAATGAGATCATCAGACGTAAAAATATCTTCAGGCGTACGTCAGAGTAGTATTATAGCAGCACTACTTTTCAAAATATACGAGGTGCATTCAAGTTCTAAGGCCTCCGATTTTGTTTCTAATTAACTACTCACCCGAAATCGATGAAACTGGCGTTATTTCTCGACGTAATCGCCCAGCAGACGTACACATTTTTCACAACGCTGACGCCATGATTCCATGGCAGCGGCGAGGGCTTCTTTAGGAGTATGTTTTGACCACTGGAAAATCGCTGAGGCAAAGCAGCACGGCTGGTGAATGTGCGGCCACGGAGAGTGTCTTTCATTGTTGGAAAAAGCCAAAAGTCACTAGGAGCCAGGTCAGGTGAGTAGGGAGCATGAGGAATCACTTCAAAGTTGTTATCATGAAGAAACTGTTGCGTAACATTAGCTCGATGTGCGGGTGCGTTGTCTTGGTGAAACAGCACAGGCGCAACCCTTCCCGAACGTTTTTGTTGCAGTGCAGGAAGGAATTTGTCCTTCAAAACATTTTCGTAGGATGCACCTGTTACCGTAGTGCCCTTTGGAAATCAATGGGTAAGGATTACGGCCTCGCTGTCCCAGAACATGGACACCATCATTTTTTCAGCACTGGCGGTTACCCGAAATTTTTTTGGTGGCGGTGAATCTGTGTGCTTCCATTGAGCTGACTGGCGCTTTGTTTCTGGATTGAAAATTGGCATCCACGTCTCATCCATTGTCACAACCGACGAAAAGAAAGTCCCATTCATGCTGTCGTTGCGCGTCAACATTGCTTGGCAACATGCCACACGGGCAGCCATGTGGTCGTCCGTCAGCATTCGTGGCACCCACCTGGATGACACTTTTCGCATTTGCAGGTCCTCATGCAGGATTGTGTGCACAGAACCCAAAGAAATGCCAACTCTGGAGGCGATCTGTTCAACAGTCATTCGGCGATCCCCCAAAACAATTCTTTCCACTTTCTCGATCATGTCGTCAGACCGGCTTGTGCGAGCCCGAGGTTGTTTCGGTTTGTTGTCAGACGATGTTCTGCCTTCATTAAACTGTCGCACCCACGAACGCACTTTCGACACATCCATAACTCCATCACCACATGTCTCCTTCAACTGTCGATGAATTTCAATTGGTTTCACACCACGCAAATTCAGAAAACGAATGATTTTACGCTGTTCAAGTATGGAAAACGTCGCCATTTTAAGTATTTAAAACAGTTCTCATTCTCGCTGCTGGCGGTAAAATTCCATCTGCCGTACGGTGCTGCCATCTCTAGGACGTATTGACAATGAACGCGGCCTCATTTTAAAACAATGCGCATGTTTCTATCTCTTTCCAGTCCGGAGAAAAAAAATCGGAGGCCTTAGAACTTGAATGTACCTCGTATGTAAAAGACCTAGTGAATAATGTCTTAAGTTCCTTGATGCACTTTGCGGATGAATTTGTTGAATACATGTTAAGTCGCAACGTTAGAAAATTGTAGCGAAATGCTAAGATACTACGTAAGCAAACATAATGAAATAGCAGAAAGACTTAGTGTCACAGAAAACTCAGTATAAGCAGTTACATCCATTATACAGGATGACAATTGCTGAACTATATAAAATAAAATCGTCATAACTTCTGAATGGTTTGCCTTAGGACGTTCAAACTGCACGATTGGCCACGTGCATGATGGGCATTAGTATGCGCATTGTTATTTGGTTTAACGACAAAGCCTACTTTCGTTTGGAGGGGTTCGTCGATAAGCAAAACTGGCGCATTTAGGGGACTAAGAATCCGCAATTCACGATCGAGAAGTCTCTTCACGCTCAACGGGTGACTGCCTGGTGTGCTACGTCCAGTCACGGAATAATTGGTGGGATATTCCTCGACAACACTATGACTACCGAACGGTACGTAAAGGATTTGGAAGATGATTTGACCCAAATTATCCAAAGTGACCCTGATTTCGACAAGATGTGGTTCAGGCAAGACGGAACACAACCCCATGGAATCAGGAGAGCGTTTGATGTCCTGCAGCCGGCCGGAGCGGCCGTCCGGTTCTAGGCGCTACAGTCTGGAATCGAGCGACCGCTACGGTCGCAGGTTCGAATCCTGCCTCGGGCATGGATGTGTGTGATGTCCTTAGGTTAGTTAGGTTTAATTAGTTCTAAGTTCTAGGCGACTGATGACCTCAGAAGTTAAGTCGCATAGTGCTCAGAGCCATTTGAACCATTTTATGTCCTGGAGGAGCACTTTGGGAACCGCGTACTGGCTCTGGGGTCCGCAGAGGCGACTGGCATAGGTCTCGATTGGCGGTCATATTCTCCGGATCCCAACAGACGCGACCCCTTTCTGTGGAGATAATCTAAAGACAATGCTTACATCAATAACGCCAAAACCACTGTTGAGCTGAAAACAGTCATTCAGGAGAGCATCAACAGCATTGATTTTCCGACACTTCAGAGAGTCGTGCAGAATTTTACTATTCGTCAATGAAGGCAGGCATATTGAACACGCCATAACCTTAATCCGAATATCTGTAGTAACGTTTACATGTTGAGTAAAGTGTGTGCACGCCATAGTTTGTAACTAATTTACGTTTTTATTTTCATACAGTTCAATAAATGTTACCCTGTATCTCTGGAACTAAGTGTATAGAGAGATTTAATGCGGAAGTACCACATAAAACATATCGGAGGCAAGGGAGATGACAGACTAAGATTCATTGCAAGAATCCAACAAGGAGGTAGCTTACAAAATCTTCGTTCGAGCAGGACTTGAATATTGCTCGTCAGTCGGGGATCGGTACCAGGTAAGATTGACAGACTGAATATAGAAGACTCAGGGAACAGCAGCTGTGATGTACTGGCGAGCATCGTCGTTGTGTGACTGTAGGAGGATAGTGCATGATTTAGACAGATTTTCTGTCTGCTGTGATGAATGACAGCTTTCTTCAAACGAGGAAACCGCAGGTTATTGCCCATCAGAAGGAAAAATAATCCTGTAATATTCTGTAATAGAATATTACAGCATTAATTTTGTCACGTAAATTATATAGCAAGGCGTAACACTGCAGAGCGAGATGAAATAAGATGGCGTCGAAAACACTTGTGCTACCTATTCGTGGGCATTGATCGAGTGCTGGGAATCCCTGCCACCATGCCGGATTAAAGGTGTAAATGGAAGGAATTCAGATTTGTTACTGAGACATTCGATGAATACGCGAGTATTACGACAATGCACTCCAATGGGAATCGCTGGAGGGAAGAAGTAGCTCTTTTCGTAGAACACGAATGTGAGAATTTAGAGAATCGATATTTGTTACAGACTGCAGTACTAATCTATTGTCACCAACGTACGTACGTCCCGTGCAAGGACCCCGAAGAGAGCAGAAATTGGGGTTCGCTCGACTGACGAGCAGAATGAAAAGGAAAGATAAGCAGTAGTACAACGTACTCTCCGCCATGCAACGGATGATGGTTAGTGGAGTTGGTTTGGATTGGGTTGTTTGTGGGAAGAGACCAAACTGCGAAGTCATCGGTCTCATTGGATTAGGGAAGGATGGAGAAGGAAGTCGGCCGTGCCCTTTCAAAGGAAGCATCCCGACATTTGCCTGGAGCGATTTAGGGAAATCACGGAAAACCTAAATCAGGATGGCCGGACGCGGGATTGAACCGTCGTCCTCCCGAATGCGAGTCCAGTGTGAGTGGAATATGTACATAAATGTAAACACGATTATCTCTGCAAATGTTGATGACTGGCTATTTAATGACGTCACTGCGATTGGCGGGAGCGTTCACCGGTGTGCTAGTGGCTCGACGACGGAACGTCAGTGGCTCCTTGTTTATTTTCATGTTAGCGTCCTACGCTGGCGGCTGTGATCGTAGCACTAGGCTGGCAGCGACGCAGTCACAGCCTAAAGCCGTTGTAGCGTCTGCATATCCGAACGCCTCTCTAATTTTGAATTTATATTAGTATGTTGTTTCTACTAAAACACGAACGATAGTAAAGTTACTATCTCAGGTCCATGTAATTTTTCTAAATAAAACCGCAGCAGCTGTTGAATAATTCTTTATTGGTACAACCGGTTTCACAACCTAAAGTTGCATTTGAATAGAGGAAAAACTAATTATTTTTTCGCAGGAGCTCAATTGAAACAAATATTTCACTTCAGTGATGTCTAAATACTAAATATACAAAATGGCCAATAAACTACAAGAATAGCGGGTACACAATAAGCAAAATACTTACATTCAGAATATGTACAGCGAAACGTAGAGATTATTCGACGCCCCCATCACTCTCAATTAAGCTGTATTAGAATGTCCTTAAATGGAGCGATAGTCAAAATAAGAGTGGCGGAATGAAGGAGATAGAAGAAAATACCGCGTTTTAGAGAGGTAGATGGAGGATACGATAATAAAATATGTCACAGGACCAAAGAATGGATAAAATTCGTAGGAGTCTGATGTGTCAGGCTCACCCGGAGGTGAATAACAGTGTTATCGTGTACGGCTTTGAAATGGACTATACCGTGAAAGGACTACAATCGTATAAACTGTGGCACAATACTTGAGCCCATAATGAAAATGAGACGGGTGGAAAATAGACAAGAATGGAAAGGAAAACAAATTAAACAGAGGAATAACAATCTTGGGTCTCACCGTATGCAACCAACGTGTCACGGTGAGAACAGGCACCGGCTGATACCAAGTGAATGTTGATCACACAAAATTCTGTCACTTGATAGGGAAGCACGACACAGCTACGCCATAGCGATAAAAATGTGACAAAAACAGCAAACAGTGAAACCTGAATAATAATGTTGGGCTGAGCCCCAACATTGATCGTGTCATATTAAAAGTCAATAAACATGTGAAGTAAAATGGTAACAAATCAAATATGATAGATAAAAAATTATTTATTACGATGTAAACTGTCAATAGTAGCAAGTGTATTGCGATGACTTAGCTCCGTTTGGCTGTTTAACCTATGTTTCACATTGCCCACAATATCGAGTGTGATGCTGACTGTAATCTACGTTCGCATGATTCTCTGCAATTCACAATTACTTGTTTGACAGAAGTATATACGACCATTTTCACTGTTTCTAGACTATTCCACACTCGAACATTACGTGGGGAAAAGGCAAACCTAAATTTTTCCATGCGATCTAAACTTAAGCGCCAAAGAAAGTGGTATATGCATGCATATTCAAATGCAGATATGTAAACAGGTAAAATTGGCGCTGCGGTCGGGGACGCCTACATAAGACAACAAATATCTGCCGCAGCTGTTAGATCTGTTAGTGCTGCTACAATGACCGGTTATCGAGATTTAAGTGAGTTTGAACGTGGTGTTATAGTCGGCGCACGAGTGATGGGACATAAACAGCATCTGATGTTCAGATGTGTGTGAAATCTTATGGGACTTAACTGATAAGGTCATCAATCCCTAAGCTTACACACTACTTAACCTAAATTATCCTAAGGACAAACACAGACACCCATGCCCGAGGGAGGACTCGAACCTCCGCCGGGACCAGCCGCACAGTCCATGACTGAAGCGCCTTAGACCGCTATAAACAGCATCTCCGAGGTAGCGATGAAGTGGGGATTTTCCCGTACCACCATTCAACGAGTGTACCGTGAATATCAGGAATCGGGTGAAACATCAAATCTCCAACATCGATGCGGCCGGAAAAAGATCCTCCAAGAACGAGATCAACGACGACTGAAGAGAATCGTTCAGCGTGACGGAAGTGCAACCCTTCCGGAAATTGCTCCAGCTTTCAATGTTGGGCCATCAACAATTGTCGGCGTGGGAACCATTCAACGAAACACCATCGAGATGGGCTTTTGGAGAAGAAAACCCACTAGTGCCTGGCCGTCTCGTTTCAAACTGTATCGAGCGGATGGACGTGTACAGGTATGGGGAAAACCTCATGAATCCATGGAGCCTTTATGTCGGCAGGGGACTGTTCCAGCTGGTGGTGTCTCTGTAATAGTGTGGGCGCGTGCAGTTGGAGTGATATGGCACGTACGTAAGCATCCTGTCTGATCACCTGAATCTACTCATGTCCATTGCGCATTCCGACGGGCTTACGCAATACCAGTAGAACAGTGCGACAAACCACACGTCCAGAATTGTTACAGACTGGCTCCAGGAACACTCATTGAGTATAAACACTTCCGCTGGCCACCAAACTCCCCAGACATAAACATTATTGAGCATATCTGGGATGCCTTGCAACGTGCTGTTCAGGAGAGTACTCTTACGGATTTATTGACAGCCCTTCAGGATTCATGGTGTCATTTCCCGCCAGACATTAGTCGAGTCCATTCCACGTCGTGTTGCGGCGCTTCTGCGTGCGCACGGGAGCCTTAGAGGAAATTAAGCAGATTTATCAGTTTCTTTGGCTCTTCGATATATGTTTTCTCCTATTTTATTGCGATGATCTTTGTTCTTTTGTACTAGCGTGTAAACAAAATATTTTGGCAATCGGAGGAGAAAATCGACACTCGAAATCTCGTGAAAATATCTAGTCGCGACGAAAAACGCCTTTGTGTCATCGATTTCCATGCCCACTTACGTAACTTAATCGTGACACTCTCTCCCGTGATTCGTGATAAGAATAAACGAACTGCCCTTCTAGAAAGGCATTTCGATGTCCTCTGTCAGTCGTATCCAGTAAGGATCCCATATCGCGTTGCACTCCTTCAGAAGACGATGGGCAAATGTAGTGTAGGCAGTCTTTTTAGTAGATTTGTCTCACCTTCTAAGATATCTGTCAATGAAACTCAGTCTTTGGCTCACCTTCCCCAACAACATTTTCTGTGTGCTGCTTCCAATTTTAGTTCGTAATTCTGTTCCCCAGGTATTTACTTGAATCGTCAACCGTTCAGATTCTGTGATTTATCCTGTGGCTGAAACTTCACGGAATTTTTTAGCATACGCTTGTGGAGGTCTTAACACTTTTTATTGTTAAGTTTCAGTTGCCGCTTTCCACAGCACGTAGAGGTCTAATTATTTTTCAATTCCTTAAGATATTCCGATGACTTTACTGGACAATAAATAACAGCATCATATACAAAGAATCTACGAACGCTGCTTAGATTCTGTCCTAAATCGTTGACAGAGGATAATAACAGCAATGCGCCTACAACACTTTCTTAGCGAACCTCAGGTATCATCACATCGGTTTCATTAGATAACTTTCCGTCAATTAATACAAACTGTGACCTTTCTGACACGAAATCACGGATCCAGTCTCTCCACCTAGAGCTACCTTTCTGGGGTCTGGTGATGTAAGCAATGTTTCTTCGAGTAGCTTGTCGTCACACGACTTAATAGGCGGGATCTATGCGTGCACGGATTGCACGGTGCGTGAATAGTAGGAAATTTTAGTCAGTATGCGTTAAGTACTAACAGCCGTAACTGCGATGATGTGTATAACAGGGCTCTGACTCGGATTTCGCACGCTCACTACACGATAAACGTTAATTGTAACCTGTTTTCCTGCGTTTACTGCTTTTTCTCCGTCTTAAAGCTATGGTAGTGCAAATACTGAAAATTCTCCAATAAATAGAACCTTTATCTAAAGGAACCGAACAGTCGTCTGTAGAGGTTCTTGGAAACCTGGGATGAAAAAAAATACTTACTGACTTCCATAGATCCCAGAAAAATATACTCATAGGCAAATATATACGACACTATCTCACTCTCGAAACAAAAACTTTAAGTAGCATGTGACAGTGGTGCGTTCTAGACGTTGGATACTTTTGGCATAGAAATTACGAACAGTGCTATTATGCAACATTACCTGTGTTTGGCGGTCGTATCTACCATCCTGTTACTCACATACTTCGTAATTACTCTGGTTGTCAGGTCTTGATTTCTGATGCTGTGCTTTATAATGGAAACAAGACTAAGATAACTCTTGATAGGTGCATAAGACTTGTCGACCTAGAAAAAGTATTCGACTAAGTAAATATAGAACAGTTCTCAGGAAAATAAGTGCAAGCTCATGGAAGGATGGGTAATATACAACATGGACAACATCCAACAAGAATACTTGTGGAAAATCGAGAAGTAAAATCTCGAATTAGAAAGTGTGTAATGCAGATATGTTGTCCTGCCCCCTGCCCTCCCCCCCCCCCCCCCCCCCGCTCCCCCCACCCCACACACACACACGTCGAAGGAGCAATGAGGGAAATGAAAGAGGAATGCACGAATGTGATTAAAATTCCAAGTGAAAGAATAACGGTGATGGGATTTGCTGCCTACACTGACTGCATTGAAAGTGACAGTGAGGAAGAACTGCAAATGTTAAATGGACTAAATAATGAGCTTACACTGAGGGCTAAGATTGAACCGAAGACGACGAAAGTAATGAAAATGCTATTAACGATAATCTTAACGTCAAAATAATTGAGCATTGCAAAACGTCCGCTCTAACAGCCATGCTAGGGTGGCTGGCTGTAACAGTGTGGTCATAAACGTGAGTCCCGCGGTTGGATACGTGCAGCCGAAGGTACACGTGGCACGACTCTAAATATTGCTCACCTTCAATGATCCTGTCGCAGAGGATGACGTACGGTCGTGGTACCGTTTATGACTGAAGCCATTCTGCAAAGAAGCTAGGTTAGTTTCCAATAAGGAGCACACAAATTCGTTTTAAGGGATGCCATTAATTTATTCGATATTTCACATCTTGCCACAACATTATTCAATACACAAACACGAAACGTTACACAACATTCCACATCACTGTTTTTTAAGTCTAATTATTATGTCTATCAAATGGTTCAAACGGCTCTGAGCACTATGGGACTTAACTTCTGGGGTCATCAGTCCCATAGAACAGAACTACTTAAACCTAACTAACCTAAGGCCACCACACACATCCATGCCAGAGGCATGATTCGAACCTGCGACCGTAGCTGTCGGGCGGTTCCAGACTGTAGCGCCTAGAACCGCTCGGCCACTCCGGCCGGCCTATGTCTATCACAGCACTTCTTAAGGCAAACAGTTATTAATGAGTCTGAAGCACATTTTTAGCAATAAAAGAACTGCAGCTCATGCTATTAACAATTGTATTCCGAGGCAACGCACACACGACTACTGAAATCAGCGTGTAGTCTATTCGATCTTCCTTTTCGAATTTTATGTGAATTTGACTTGTTACGTTAATGGTGTCAAGATGTTAGACAAATGATAGCTCAATGTCGCATGCGAAACGTAGCCCTTCAACAAGGCTGGTTGAGTTCTGAACGAGAGTCCTCTCCTATGCACAAGCTCTATATTGATTATTTGGGGCCCTTACCTCGGACTAAAAGGGGTTATCGATATGTACTCGTTATGACTGATGCATTTTCTAGGTTTACTTGGCTCCTTCCGAGCCGTAACGTTACCGCTACCACCACGATTAATGACTTGACTTGTGTCTTTAGTGTTTTCGGACCACCTAAGCAGCTGGTTAGTGATAATCCTCCTGCTTTTCTTTCGAGCCCCTTTAAGGCATTCTGCTTTCAGAATGGTGGTAAGCATATCACCACCACCCCGTATTATCCCCATGGGTCGTTATCGGAAAGGGTTAATCGGAATCTGAAGTCCGCTTTATTTACACTACTGGCCATTAAAATTGCAACACCAAGAAGAAATGCATATGATAAACGGGTATTCATTGGACAAATATATTATACTAGAACTGACATGTGATTACATTTTTACGCAGTTTGGGTGCATAGATCCTGAGAAATCAGTACCCGGAACAAGCACCTCTGGACGTAATACCGGCCTAGATACGCCTGGGCATTGAGTCAGAGCTTGGATTGCGTGTACAGGTACAGCTGCCCATGCAGCTTCAACACGACACCACAGTTCATCAACAGTGGTGACTGGCGTATTGTGGCAAGCCAGTTGCTCGGCCACCATTGACCAGACGTTTTCAGTTGGTGAGAGATCTGGAGAATGTGCTGGCCAGGGCAGCTGTCGAACATTTTCTGTATCCAGAAAGGCCCGTACAGGACTTGCAACATGCGGTCGTGCATTATCCTGCTGAAATGTAGGGTTTGCAAGGGATCGAATGAAGGGTGGAGTCACGGGTCGTGACACATCTGAAATGTAACGTCCACTGTTCAAAGTGCCGTCAATGCGAACAAGAGGTGACCGAGACGTGTAACCAATGGCACCCCATACCATCATATCGGGTGGTACGCCAGTATGGCGATGACGAATACACGCTTCCAATGTGCGTTCACCGCGATGTCGCCAAACACGGATGCGACTACCATGACGCTGTAAACAGAACCTGGATTCATCCGAAAAAAATGACGTTTTGCCATTCGTGCACCCAGGTTCGTCGTTGAGTACACCATCGCAGGCGCTCCTGTCTGTGATGCAGCGTCAAGGGTAACAGCAGCCATGGTCTCCGAGCTGATAGTCCATGCTGCTGCAAACGTCATCTAAATGTTCGTGCAGATGGTTATTGTCTTGCAAACGTCCCCATCTGTTGACTCCGGATCGAGACGTGGCTGCACGATCCGTTAAGGCCATGCGGATAAGATGCCTGTCATCTCGACTGCTAGTGATACGAGGCCGTTGGGATCCAGCAGGGCGTTCCGTATTACCCTCCTGAACCCACCGGTTCCATATTCTGCTAATAGTCATTGGATCTCGACCAATGTCGCGATACGATAAACCGCAATCACGATAGGCTACAATCCGACGTTTACCAAAGTCGGAAACGTGATGGTACGCATTTCTCCTCCTTACACGAGGCATCACAACAACGTTTCACAAGGCAACGCAGGTCAACCGCTGTTTGTGTATGAAAAATCGGTTGTAAACTTTCCTCATGTCAGCACGTTGTAGGTGTCGCCACCAGCGCCAACCTTGTGTGAATGCTCTGAAAAGCTAATCATTTGCATATCAGAGGATCTTCTTCCTGTTGGTTAAATTTCGCGTTTGTAGCACGTCCTCTTCGTGGTGTAGCAATTTTAATGGCCAGTAGTGTACTAAACATTAGAGAACAACCAGGAAATTGGACTCCAGTCTTCCCTGGCTCAGTTTTGCCTTTAATACCGCCATTCATGAAGCCTCCTGAATTACGCCTGCATCCTTAATCTTTTCCTACACAGTTAATTCGCCTCTTTCCAACTTATGGGGGATTCAGGATCTGATTCCACCTTACGTTAATCCGCGGGTCATCAAGGATAATTGGAACAGGGCTAGGCAGATTATACTCAGAGCTCGTAATAAGCAAGCCGAGCGTTATAATTGTATTTGGGAAACCTTTAAGGGAAGGCCGGGGACCAAGTTTATGTCCGCAATTTCCAAGGGAGGCAGGTGCGAGGCGTTAACCTTAGTAAATTTACTCTTCTTTTTCTGGGGCCTTGCACTATTATGCTTAGATTGGGCTCAGTAAATCTCTTGGTTAAGGACAACAGCTCAGGCAAGCAATATCGGGTCCACCTTAGTCATGTTAAGTTCAAGTAGCTCGGGGTTTGAATTAACCCCTTCCTTGGTTAAGATTAAGGGGGGGTTGGGGGAGGTTGAGCCGTGCTCACTCCGAACTATTCGTTTCCTTGAACTTGGCTGTATATCTGTGTTTGATTTCCCACCGTTGTTGTGGTTATACCGTGGTTCTTCCTCCTTCTACGTGTGGCAGCAGCGATGTGTATCGATATTTGCACTGTGTATCGTCTTTGGTCTTGAGCATATAGTTTCCGGGTAGGGGGTGTGAGGGCATCCGCTCGGTTGGTGCAGACCAGTCGGCTGGGTCTGCTGGCTGCCCCCGTGCAGTATCGGAGCGTGTGTGCAGCTGTCCGATCGCTACGAGCTTGGTAGCTCACCTACCTAAGACGTCAAAGGTGAGTGGTGTGTTAAGTACACAAGCCACGCCCGTTCTTGCTGTGTCGTTCGTTTCGGTAGTTCGCTGTTGGAGAGCTTTTCCTTTGAGTAACACCAAGTGTTTATAGTGGTGAAATCGAGCCGCCGTGCGGTGAAGTTAACTATATTGGTTCACTACAATTCAAGTGCAGCAGCGGAATTTTCTGCGTTGTGGCCGTTAGTGTTCTGGTTACCTGCCCTGGCCACTAACGTAATGTCAGGCAGCGTCCTTTCCACACTGTCCAACATGGTGTGTAATTTTGACAGCTTAATACATATTTCATTGAGGATAATCACGTCCGTAACAGTTTGATCTTTGAGTTTTTATGTACCGATTGATACCTAGCAAGTCGTTTGGTCGGTCGGTCTGTGACTGTCTCCTGGTTAGGTTACCGACGGATCAAGTGAAGTTGGGCCCATCACCTGTCTCACCTAAGTGAACATTAATTAATATTTCGAGGGCAGGCTCACAGCGCCGCCCTCCTCTCCCCCCCCCCTCCCCCCCCCCCCCTGGAGACATTTGTGCCGTTGTCTATACTGTCCTTTTCATGGGTGTGTTGCGTTGCTTTATTCATTTATTGGGCGTTCGGCCATTCAAAACTTAAAAGTTAAGGTATTTGTGAATTTTTGGAAACTCAACTGATGGCCCTCAGCCGCTTAAAGCCTTATTCTCGAAATTTCCCTCTAAGGAAAACACTGGGGCCTTCTGCCTTAAAAGATTATGATAATATATTTTAAAATTTTGAAATTTAATTGTTGCCTTCAGCCGTTTGTATTGCACCTTGTATATGTTTGTTCTATCCACTTTTGCCTAGAGGCTTTCCGCCAGGGTGGTCCATTGATCGTGACATGGCCAAATATCTCACGAAATAAGCGTCAAACTAAAAAACTACAAAGAATGAAACTTGTCTAGCTTGAAGGGGGAAACGAGATGGCACTATGGTTGGCCCGCTAGATGGGACTTCCATAGATCAAACGGATAACAACTGAGTTTACTTTAAATAGGAACCCCCATTTTTATTACATATTCGTGTAGCACGTAAAGAAATATGAATGTTTTAGTTGGACCACTTTTTTCGCAATTACGATGCCAATTCTCAGCGAAAAATAAGGCAATATACCACCCATTTACATGAATTTCTAAGGAATCCTTTCCTCTTTTCTTTCCTCTGTACACACAGTGATTTATAATACTGACACAAAAAAAATGGTTCAAATGGCTCTGAGCACTATGGGACTCAACTTCTGTGGTCATCAGTCCCCTAGAACTCAGAACTACTTAAACCTAACTAACCTAAGGACATCACACACATCCATGCCCGAGGCAGGATTCGAACCTGCGACCGTAGCAGCAGCGCGGCTCCGGACGAGTACCTAGAACCGCACGACCACCGCGGCCGGCAACACTGACACACAATGGTAAGATATGTGCTCGTTGGGAAGGAAACATAGGAAACCAGTGCGATGACAAGGACTTCAAGAATGAAACTAATTTAACTAGAAACATCAATGAATGAGGAAGAGAAATGCAAGGTCCTTCGATCACGAGACATGAATTTCAACATACCCTCCGGAGTCTCAGACTAGGAAAAGCAACCGGTATTCGTGGCACCTTTACATAACTGCTGGAAAATTTAGGCGCCAAGACGAAAGACAAATAGTACAGATTAATAAATGTCTACTACGAAAGAAGTATGTTGTCATAAAACTTCATACAATTCAGAATCATTATCGTATCTAAAATAGGAATGGCAGCAGACTGTGATTATTATAGAACATTCTCAATGTTATTATTTATTTATTTATCGTACGATGTTGCAATGTTATCACACGCTTTCAACACACGAAAATAGTTATCATCAGTAAGGAAGGAAGGTATATTGCAGAAGACAAATTTAGACATTGTAGGCAGAGGAACGAGAGAAGCAATTTTTAATGTGTTCATTGAGGATGGTATTCTGACCACGAAGCAGAACAAAAAGTTAATAGAAGTCCATTGTGAAAGGATACACTGTATCATATTCTCTGGTGACTTCGTAATAGTTGCAAGACTCCGAAGAATAAATGAATAGAATGCTGCAGATCTTATCAGACACCCAAACTATGGTAACAAACGGAAAACTAAAGTAATTCAAAGCTATCCCGGAAAATGTATTATCTCGGAAAAAGTTTGCTGCAAGTGAAGAGAAGGACTGCGTTGAAAAAACAGTTATTTATGACCAGAAAAACCACTTCAGCAGAAAATATATGGATATGTACGTCAATAAATCCTTTTCAAAATCATTTTTGTGGCCTACACTGCTCTAGGGAACTGATAGTTGGATTTTAGATTAAATGAAAAGGAATCGAAGTTGTCTTACTGTGGGTATGGTGGAGAATTAGAACGAGATGGACAGAGAGAAAAACCAACCTTGAAGTCTTACGGGAAGTCAACGAAGAGAGAGGAGATTTTTAAAAGAAACGCAGAAGTGAAAAAATTTGTGGGGCGTATCATCAGACACAACTCCTTCATCATTAACTGTAGAACATTACAGAGAGGGGGAGGGGGAGAAATATTGTATTGCTACTGCACCATCGTAAGCTGAACTATTCCAGATTTATTCAAGAAATTCAAATTTATAGATTATGCATTAGTTAACTATTATTAAATATCCAATGGTATGTTATAAAACAAATTCAGTACGAAGGGCCCTATTTTATATCCTAATGCAGTTGCAAATTTTACGAGGGTTTAATAAACTAGGATTAACATTCTTTAAGGGAAAGTACTGGGAGAGGAAGAAAAAGAACGGCCTACGAAGATACGAAGAAGTATTTGAAAGACATCGAGAAGAGAATTACGCTGAAAACTAAGTAGTAGTAGTAGTAGTAGAAGGGTTGTGTGGGCGCACGACAGCAAGGTCTTCAGCGCCCGTTCAGTATCATAGTGAGACGGGTGTCAAGAAAAAAACTCAGAACATTTACATATAACGGAACAGAAAACACGGGGAACAATCATTGAAAAACATGTGCTCACCCACACCGAAGCGTGGGATGAAGCAGGGCGTCAACAGTAAAACATGAACAACACGGGAAGAAAAAGGTAGAGGGTGCTAAAACAATGTAGCAGATGGAAGTGGCTGGCTGACCGCAAGGAAAAAAGGGAGGAGTCAGCCACTCTGCAATACACTAACACCTCCAGCCTAAAAGTTTAGGCCAGAGTCCAGACGCATCACAAAACTTAAAAACCCTAGACACACACGTCTCATCGTTAGCTAAAACATAGGGCAGATCCCCATCAACTTGTGCTTCTGCCCTTGCATCACGGTATAAAATGCAGTCTGTTAAAATGTGCCGGACAGAGATGTGCACACCACAAGCATCACAAAACGGAGGATCCTCCCGCCGTAATAAATAGCTATGTGTCAGAGGACAGTGCCCGATCCGAAGACGTGTGAGCAGCCGGCAGGAGGAACGCCACGGCCGAGTGGTTGACTTTACCAACCGCAGTTTATTGGCCGTCACCGCCAGCCATTCGTCCTCCCACAACTCCATGCACTTCCTGTGGAGTGCAGCGATGACTGACTGCAAGGGGATGGGACACTGGACCACATCCTGCTCTCTGCAGGCCTCCTTGGCAGCCCGATCAGCCTGTTCATTGCCCCATATGCCGACATGACCAGGCACCCAGCAGAAGGATACCTCTTTACCCCGCCGTTGGAGCAAGTACAGTTGGTCATGTATCAGCTGGACCATCTCCTCAGTTGGGTATAGGTTCTGCAGTGATTGTAAGGCACTAAGAGAACTGAAAACTAACAGCCAGTGACAGAAGAGATTTGTTGAATCGAAAAGGCATAAGCTTTTAGGATATCAGTATATGTGTATTTTTAATTTTTCTCTCTCTCTCTCTCTCTCTCTCTCCCTCTCTCTCTCTCTCTCTCACTCACACACACACACACACACACACACACACACACAGACACACACCACATCACGTCACATACGTAGCTAATTATTACATATTCAGAAATTCTTCCGTGAAGTAGAAGGAATTCTTAAGCAGATATGATTTCATTTTTAATGTTACTGATTTGTCCCTCCTCAGTTGCTATTTCTACTGTATTAATGATTATATTAGGCTAGGGCCATCTATATCCAACTCAGTGAGGGTAGCATTTGTTTTGCCAGATAAAATTCGAGTCTTTTGATTAATAAGTCATTAGTGACCTTAAAGACACATACATTTTCATTTTTATGCGGCACTTCCAACCTTCATTTCCTCCTATCGTGACTTATGTGTATAAAAGCAGAAAATGTAACTTGTAAGTGCTGGAAACAAACGAAAATGCAAACGTACGTTCTGGCAAAAGAAATATAGTTTAAGAGAAAAAACATTGAGTTACTAACAAAATATTGTATGTCTAGTATCTGAGGCTAATCATAGCGCCTTCAAGCCCTATGACTACCAGTTTGCAGACCCACGAACAAAGGGAATATGTAATTACACGAGCTTGAGCTAAAATCACGCAAGTCAAACACCAGAGCATTTCCACAGACATAAATCTCATCTTGCACGTGGACAAACCCGCCGCCAGTTTCATCTCGTTACGGGCACGTGAAAGTTTGTGCACTTCACAGAATGACTAATTAACCGACTGCAGCCGGACAGGATGAAATATTTACCAAAGAATCGCGGTAGTTAGCCGCTCGCTAACGAAGCGCTTTCCCCGTGCCGCAGATCTCCAAGCGACAAAGCGAGGGGTCTACGAGTAGTTGCGCTATGCCGCCACCAGTGAAAACTCGTTAACTCACTGAACGTCGGCTCCGCCCTCGTTTGAGAGCTTCGGTGCTTCGGCTCTTCCACGCAGAGCATCCCCCTGCCCCACCACTCCAAACACAAGAGGTGGATGCCCCCCAGGACTCTTCGGGGCCTCTGTTCACTTCAGGAACAGCAGGCAACACACGTAGTAGGTTCTGCGCAGCGGTCAACAGAGGAAGAAGCAGCCGCTTACTTTGTGAGCGTTATTAGCTTTTTGCATGTATATTAGCTTTTTACCAAATATGAATACATTTACAGGGAATCACCAGCAGCTCCAGAGCCGTGCTAGTTTCTATACAGGAGCTCAGTTGCTGCCTTGACAAGATGTGTAGGTAACGTGCTGGAAACTGACACCACCTGAGATTATTCTAAATTACAGTTTTACATGGAATACAATGGTAGGGTAAGAAATAATTTTCATCTAACAATTAACATCTTGAAATATACCGAAAGGAATAATTTTATAAGACTATTCATGTAAAAGAGGTTTGATGATATGAACTAATAGAAGTATGGAAAAACTGGGAAGTATTTTATAATTAATATGCATATTATATTAAATATTATTATATCTAATTTATCAAATAATTATTGTCAGTTTGATCATATATCAAATATAATATTTACATGCTGAAAACATGCGTTATTTTAAGCTGAATTTCATTAAATTACGTATTAATAAAGTATCGTAGGCATATACTACCTTCTTTGGGTCGATTAATCTGCATATAAATATGGATTTACATCTGTATTGTTAATGAAGAATGTACCAAAAGAAATACAAATAACTAATAAATTTTAACACAGTATCTGAATTAGTATTTGTAAGGATATTGAATTTTTACTACATGTAATTCAAGAAACTTTGATTGGACCTTTACATGGCAATTTGTTCGATTTGCCTCATATATTTTTCTTGCCTTTCCATTTCCTTAAATTAATTATCTTCAACTGGGTCTTGTGTACAATCAAATATTTTCTGTTTAATTATTATAATTTAACTGCATGCAGATCTGCACGTGAATGTCCTTTTGTTCGGGAATCAACAGTCTTGGAAACCATCGGGCACAAACATGTGTCATGTGTAATTTTTCTGTCACCAACATGTGGGTGGCACCCAATGAAATGTTCAGTATTTCGGAAAGTGATCTTAAGGTAATTCGTCAGTCCTCTCTCGAAATGAGATCAGCAGTGTTGATGTTTTCTTCCGTTAGAGCAGTAACTGGAGCACCGGGTCCACGTTCTTTTGAAATCAACTGGTTCCCCTCTTTAAACATTGCAAACCACCTTCCAGCTCTTCTGTAGGGAAGAACAGACTCTCTATAGACCTCCTGTAACGTCGTGTAGGCCTCAGCTGAAGATTTGTTGAGACGAAAGCAGAATTTCAATGCTCGCGTGTTACGTCACATTGCAGCGGTAAGCGATACTTAACATGTCTGACCTTGCCTGCCCCTCACAGTTGGGAACCATGGGTCTCAACAATGAAACTAATAAGGCGTGTTTGTTGCACATTAAGCTAACAGAATATCATAAGATTAAAATTTACCGCGAGAAATTATGACCATAAAAAATTATGATCATTCATTATTTAACAGCCCTCTTATATTCTTCTAAACTACAGTATGTGTTTTACTTTCGGATGCAAAAATTAATAAGTTTCTTGATTGTACAATGCACAAACACACTGCCAATAGTTATCTGTGTAAGGAAAACATTCTTTAAAATTTTCCACAGCAATAGTATGCTTGCCATTGTGCTTTATTGATAACCATACTGCACACTAATATTACGAAATTTGAGCCTTTTAAAGCTGAATGGTAAATTAGTTAAAATTAGTGGAATTCGTAGTACAAATACTGATCTGCCCTTTTTTCCAATTAATATTTTATGTTGTTCAGAGGATTCTTTCAGAGGGTATACAGGGACCACTGAGGAAATTTACGAATTCTGTTGGCAAGTTTATGCTTCCATCTTGGTTCATCATTGCATCAGTGGATTTAAATATTTTTTTCTTCCCGTGGTGTCATCCAGTGTATCTGATGATTTGTTTGTTGAACTATGTCTTTTTTGTTGTTAAAATTGTTGACTCATACTACCACTCTGCACTGCACGTGCTGTCTCTATAAGTGTTCATATTTGTACGTAGAACCCACTTGTGCCTTAACTGTGGGAGAGAGGACGGCGTGGTGGTAGAGAGGCGATGGCACCGGAGCTATACAGGGTGAGTCACCTAACACTACCGCTGGATATATTTCGTAAACCACATCAAATACTGACGAATCGATTCCACAGACCGAACGTGAGGAGAGGGGCTAGTGTAATTGGTTAATACAAACCATAATAAAATGCACGGAAGTATGTTTTTTAACACAAACCTACGTTTTTTTAAATGGAACCCCGTTAGTTTTGTTAGCACATCTGAACATATAAACAAATACGTAATCAGTGCCGTTTGTTGCATTTAAAAATGTTAATTACATCCGGAGATATTGTAAGCTAAAGTTGACGCTTGGGTACCACTCCTCCGCTGTTCGATCGTGTGTATCGGAGAGCACCGAATTACGTAGGGATCCAAAGGGAACAGTGATGGACCTTAGGTACAGAAGAGACTGGAACAGCACATTACGTCCACATGCTAACACCTTTTTATTGGTCTTTTTCACTGACGCACATGTACATTACCATGAGGGGTGAGGTACACGTACACACGTGGTTTCCGTTTTCAATTTCGGAGTGGAATAGAGTGTGTCCCGACATGTCAGGCCAATAGATGTTCAATGTGGCGGCCATCATTTGCTGCACACAACTGCAATCTCTGGCGTAATGAATGTCGTACACGCCGCAGTACATCTGGTGTAATGTCGCCGCAGGCTGCCACAATACGTTGTTTCATATTCTCTGGGGTTGTAGGCACATCACGGTACACATTCTCCTTTAACGTACCCGATAGAAAGATGTCCAGCGGTGTAAGATCAGGAGGGCTCGGTGACCGTTGCCCGTGTTTGTTACAACACGCAACTGAACGTCGGAGGTTTCAAGCGTCAACTTTAGGTTACAATATCTCCGGATGTAATTAACATTTTACAATGCAACAAACGGCACTGATTACGTATTTGTTTATATGTTCAGATGTGGTAACAAAACTAACGTGGTTCCATTTTAAAAAAACGTAGGTTTGTGTTAAAAAACATACTTCCGTGCATTTTGTATGGTTTGTATTAAACAATTACACTAGCCCCTCTCCTCACGTTCGGTCTGTGGAATCGGTTCATCAATATTTGATGTGGTTTACGAAATATATCCAGCGGTAACATTAGGTGACTCACCCTGTATACATACGGGAACTCTTACCTTATACTGTCACCCAAAGGCAGCCTGACCCTCACTCCGTATCGACGATCTGTTCTGTGAACGCAAAGAGATCCATGAGATGATCTTCCAACCAGACAAAAGGGGTGTTAATGTTTCAGTCCTGAAAATTACTTTGACTCATTCTGACAGAATTTATTTGTTTCTAAGCTTTTTTTTAATTATAAGCGTACTGGTAGTCTTTCCTATATACAGGGCCAATCATAAATGAGGAAAAATATGTCGAGGACCTCATGCTGCTATGCGTAACACTTGACGCACCTTTGTTGATTTCGTTCGCCTCGATGTAATGTGTACGTAAAACAAAAGTACCTGTTTACCATCGAATGAGACACTGACGAGCCTCACGATCATGACATGTCATTCACCCATAGATACAACACAAGACACACCAATGAGCTGATGTGTATCTGCCAGCGTTTGAAAGATACGAAAAAGAACAAATCCCATCGTAATGTATGTGAAATTGTATCAGAACTTCTGAATCACACGTTGCCGGCGGTAACGGAGAGTACAGTCAAATGTTAGGGAAAGTGTGTCCTGTAAGCGGAAAGAATGGTCAACGGCGGAAGTAAAACCACGGGGTGCATGACGTGTTTACAACACCTCTGCGCTGTTCATTCTGCCCGATACTCGCCGTGTAGACAACTGCTAAGGGCCGCGTCGCAGTGTTACTACATACCATGACAAGTTTCACAAACGAGGAATACACCGGCATCCACCTTACCTACGGGCTTGCAGACGGAAGAGCTGACGTTGCAAGGCAACTGTATCACGAGAAGTTTCCTAGCCGGTGCCTTCCATCCGCGAAAATGTTTTACTCTGTGGACAGGAGCTTGAGGAAGTATGGTGCATGTGTAGCACCTCCAGGATTTACTCGTGGCCGACCGTCGACGTACAGTGCGGATGAGGAAGGAAAAGTGTTATAAACTGTTGCGGAGGACCGAACAATAAGCACCAGGTCTCTAACCACTGCGGTCGGAATGTCACAATCTACTGTTATGCGAGTACTCCATAGAAACCATTACCATCCATTTCGCATGCAGAAGGTACAGGCAATATTGCCGGAAGACTACCAGAGGAGTCTCGACTTCTGCAACTTTATCCTACGGCGTCAGACCCACGACCAGCATTTTTCACAAACAATCCTGTTCACCGACGAAGCCTATTTCACGAAGGAAGGTATAATGAATTCGCATAATTGACACGAGTGGGCGGAATAAAACCCCCACACCACAGTGATAGGAGAGTACCAACAACGATGCGGTTTCAATATCTGGTGTGTTACCATTTATTACCATCACATAGGGAAACATGTGCTACCACAAAGGCTTACAGGAGAGCGGTACCTGCGTTTCCTGGATGCTACATTACCGGAATTGTTGGAAGACATTAGTTTGGCCTCTCGTATGAACCTGTGGTACATGCATGATGGTAGCCCCGCTCACTTCAGAGGCACAATGCGACGCCACCTGGACAGTGCCTTCCCTTCGAAATGGATCGGTCTTGGAGGCCCTGTAGCATGACCAGCAAGATCGCCAGACCTGAATCTCCTGGATTTCTTTTTGTGGGGCCATCTGAAATCTGTGATTTATGAAGGAGAGGTTGTTGATGTCAACACCCTTCAACGCAGAATACAACATGCCTGTGATATGACGCAAAGAGATACAGACATGTTAGATCGTGTTCAGGAATCAAATGGTTGAAATGGCTCTGAGCACTATGGGACTTAACATCTGAGGTCATCAGTCCCCTAGAACTTAGAACTACTTAAGCCTAACTAACCTAAGGACATCACGCACATCCATGCCCGAGGCAGGATTCGAACCTGTGATGGTAGCGGTCGCGCGGTTCCAGACTGAAGCGCCTACAACCGCTCGGTCACAACGACCGGGCCTGTTCAGCAATCCTTCCTGCGAAGAGTTCAACTTTGCCACACACATCGTGGCCGTTATTTCGAACAGTACTTATAAACCGCCACTGCACCTTCTGGTCATGTGTTTCTGTTTGTTTCGATTTGTACAGCTGTATTGTGTTCGTTTGTATTAACTGCCACATACCTGTGTAGTTGTATGTTGTATTCTGCATCTATGTACACGCTTCTTAGTAGTAAGTGTAGGACAGAAAAAACAAATTATAAAACATGCATGTACGGTAGTGCAGGCCCTCCCCACGTTCATTTCCCTATGCCAACCATCAACAATACATAATACTGGGCAGCGTAACAGGCAGAAGATAGATGTGGGCGCTGTCATTGCTCGCAGTGTCACGCAGACCGTCACTTGACATCGCATGCCTTGCCATCTCCTGAGCGGTTAGACTACCTACAACACTCGCACGTTGTGCCATGTTGCCTAATGTCCCCTTGGCCAATGTCGGCGCACAGTAACACCCAAAAGTCCACTTCATATTTCCCGGTTTGTACCATTCAATTGCATTGTCATTCATTCACATTGGAACATGCGGAAAACGAATTTATGTTTGTAGCTCAGTGTGTGACAATTTGCACGACATATTTTTCATGATTTATGACTCACCCTGTATAACGGAAGCATGACGCCATAGCGAGGAAGCCATCTTTGTCAACAATGACACCATAGTAGTACTCCTCTTTCTAACATGCCCTAAACGATGTAACTCAGGCCCCCAAGATCCTGGCACATGGGCCATGCCCTGGCCCGAGTACCAAAGTGCTCAGTCTCCCTTCACATTCCCCCCCACCGCCACAATGCGCTGTCTGAGCGCGAGGAAGGGGAGAGGGCAAAACAGTCAATGTGCCACATTTAAATGTCAGTACAGTCGTACTGCATATTACTTGATTTCACATTTCTCAACAACACAGATCACAAGCAAAATAAGTCTTCAGTATTAATTAATTATTTTTGGCGTGCGCCGGCCGAGGTGGCCGAGCGGTTCTTGATTTCACATTTCTCAACAACACAGATCACAAGCAAAATAAGTCTTCAGTATTGATTAATTATTTTTGGCGTGCGCCGGCCGAGGTGGCCGAGCGGTTTTAGGTGCTACAATCTGGAACCGCGCGACCGCTACGGTCGCAGGTTCGAATCCTGCCTCGGGCATGGATGTGTGTGATGTCCTTAGGTTAGTTAGGTTTAAGTAGTTCTAAGTTCTAGGGGACTGATGACCTAAGAAGTTAAGTCCCATAGTGCTCAGAGCCATTTCAACTCTTTTTTTTTTTCTTGGCGTGCTGAAGACATAACACGATTTTTATCTGGTTCAAACTTTCGGCATACGGGCAGACACAGACAATTTTTTCAAAGTTTCACACTCAACTTTCCCCGTAATTGTAATTTATTTAGTCTCATAATCGGGAAAAGGCCTTTGACACAAATTCACCGTTCGAAATATTGTAGCACTTTTGGAAGAGTTGGAAAATCTATCTAAGAAAAGAAGTAGTCCTGGATAGTCTTAACGTAAAAAGGGTTGTAATTAAAATTGGAATTACCTTGCAGATCAGTCAGTCACATCCGCACACGCACAGCGGTGCTTGCAACTGGAATGGCAAACGGTCTGAAAAACAGACATAATATTGAGAGTGACCTCAATATCCTTACAAAACTATCGTAGTTCTTGCAAGGCCATAATGAATTACGAACCTCGTGCTTTCCTTAACACCAGGGAGCTTTGGGAACTGGATCGACTTTGTCAGAATGTGTCCCTTCTACGAAGCCATTTTCTTTTTAAAAGCATCCACATCACATCATGAGGAAGTTACCTTGTAATGTCTTACTGCAGCATAGATCGCAATTCACTCCGGATGTTCTACTTTTCGTTCCTGCACTCTTTCTTCCTTCTCAAATACAACAATAGCGAGATTTAAATCAAAAAATCGTTCTTGGCATACTCTTGACTTACCCAACGCACTTTGAAATAATAAACAAAGTTTCCATAGTCTTTGTTCATTTCTATTTAAAACTGTTGCAACTCAATATGGAATAATGTGTGCGACTTCAGACATCTTACTGTTTGTTCCACAAATTTCTTCAAGTGTACATTGACTGCAAATTTAGCAAATGCTGCTCCTCGATTTACAGAATACTGAATACCGCTTGTCAATCGTTGTAAATTTTGCTCTTTCATTCTCATCTTAAATTTAAATTCTTTCTATACGGTGCGATAATGTCATTTCGTAATATATAAACAGTACCCGTCGCTTGTGAGTGCTGAAAATTCTTATCCCTCTCTTCTCTCATTCCCATTCACTTTAAAGGTTTGTGACGATAGATCGCTAGACTGCCTCTTCCTGTGAAAACAGCCACTGGACCTGGTAACGTCCTACATGCCAGGAACAAATACACTACTGGCCATTAAAATTGCTACACCACGAAGATGACGTGCTACAGACGCGAAATTTAACCGACAGGAAGAAGATGCTGTGATAGGCAAATGATTAGCTTTTCAGACCGTTCACACAATGTTGGCGCCGGTGGTGACACCTACAACATGCTGACATGAGGAAAGTTTAGAACCGATTTCTCATACACAAACAGCAGTTGACCGGCGTTGCCTGGTGAAACGTTGTTGTGATGCCTCGTGTAAGGAGGAGAAATGCGTACCATCACGTTTCCGACATTGATAAAGGTCGGATTGTAGCCTATCGCTATTGCGGTTTATCGTACAGCGACATTGCTGCTCGCGTTGGTCTAGATCCAATGACTGTTAGAAGAATATGGAATCGGTGGGTTCAGGAGGGTAATACGGAACGGCGTGCTGGATTCCAACAGCCTCGTATCACTAGCAGTCGAGATGACAGGCATCTTATCCACATGGCTGTAAAGGATCGTGCAACCACGTCTCGATCCCTGAGTCAACAGATGGGTACGTTTTCAAGACTACAACCATCTGCACGAACAGTTCGACGACGTTCGCAGCAGCATAGACTATGAGCTCGGAGACCATGGCTGCGTTTACCCTTGACGCTGAATCGCAGACAGGAGCGCCTGCGATGGTGTACTCAACGTCGAACCTGGTTGCACGAATGTCAAAACGTAATTTTTTTTCGGATGAATCCAGGTTCTGTTTACAGAATCATGATGGTCGCATCCGTGTCTGGCGACATCACGGTGAACGCACATTGGAAACTGTATTCGTCATCGCCATGCTGGCGTATCACCCGGCGTGATAGTATGGGTTTCCATTGGTTACACGTCTCGGTCACCTCTTGTCGCATTGACGGCACTTTGAACAGTGGACGTTACATTTCAGATGTGTTACGACCCGTGGCTCTAGCCTTCATTCGATCCCTGCAAAACCCTGCATTTCAGCAGGATGATGCACGACCTCATGTTGCAGGCCCTGTACGGGCCTTTCTCGGTACAGAAAATGTTCGACTGCTGCCCTGGCCAGCACATTCTCCAAATCTCTCACTAATTGATAACGTCTGGTCAAATGTGGCCGAGCAACTGGCTCGTCACAATACGCCAGTCACTGCTCTTGATGAACTGTGGTATCGTGTTGAAGCTGCATGGGCAGCTGTACCTGTACATGCCATCCAAGCTCTGTTTGACTCAATGCCCAGGCGTATCAAGGTCGTTATTACGGCCAGAGGTGGCTCTTCTGGGTTCTGATTTCTCAGGATCTAAGCACCCAAATTGCGTGAAAATGTAATCACATGTCAGTTCTAGTATAATACATTCGTCGAATAAATACCCGTTTATCATCTGCATTTCTTCTTGGTGTAGCAATTTTAATAGCCAGTAGTGTAGCTAAGGGTTAACGGCTCTGACACCACGTTTGCGCCGAATTCAGAGAGTTTTTCGCTAATCGAAAATGCTGCACAGCAACGCCAAATGAAATGTCGCGCTCTCCGGATATTTCCGAGAATGATAGAGCAAACCCGAGTGACAGGTAGGGCTTTGGTCCACCCGTGGCACGCACGCGCTGCACTCGTGAATTTCGGTGTCCGCGGCTGGCCCTATGTAATTGCAGCCAAGAAACTCATTACAGGTCATTAAGCTCAAATCACTCTCGTTAATGTATAATAAACTTTGTGCTCTTACGGCTAACACACAGAGCGTATCCACTGAAAATCCAAAGAAACGGTCGCTGGTTCGAATCCTGCCTCGGGCATGGATGTGTGTGTTGTCCTTAGGTTAGTTAGGTTTAATTAGTTCTAAGTTCTAGGCGACTGATGACCTCAGAAGTTAAGTCGCATAGTGCTCAGAGCCATTTGAACCATTTTTTGTAACATATTGGCGTACCTCTCACCCGTCACGGTAGCAATTACAAAACCAGAATCACGCATTTCCTCGAAGAAAAAAGGTCCGATAACGGTAGATGTGGTAAATCCAACCCATACCGTGACTTTCTCGTCGTGCAATGGAGTTTCCACGACAGTTCTAGGATTTTCGGTAGACCAAATTCTGCAGTTGTGGGCGTTGACAGACCCTCGGAGCGTGAAATGAGCTTCATCGTTCCACAACACGTTACTCAACCAATCAGCATCTTCCGCCATCTTTTGAAACGCCCACACCGCAAATGCCCTCCGCTTCACTAAATCGCCAGGTAATAGTTCATGATGCCGATGGATTTTGTACGGATAGCATCGGAGGGTACGCCTCAGTGCCAACCAAATAGTAGTGTAAGGAATGCTGGTGCGACGTGTGACTGCACGAGAGCTGACTTCCCCGTGCATAGACGAACCCGCTACAGTCTCCATTTCTTCCTGAACTGTCTCAGCTGCATTACGCCTTGTGCTCGGTCGGCCACTACGGGGTCTATCGTCCAAACAACCCGTGGCTTCGAACTTCGAAATCATTCTCGCCACAGCTGCATTTGTCAACGGACCTTTACCCGTTCGAATCCCCTTCTTATGGCGATAGGATCGTAACGCTGAACTGGCACATTCCCCATTCTGATAATGCAGCTTCACTAAAAGCGCTTTTTCAGGTAACGTCAACATGCTGCGACTGCTGACGCATCTGATTCTCTCTCTCATTGCAGCTCCTTTTATACACGATCTGTCCAACATTTTGTGAACTTTTTTTTGGGTTCTAATAAAACCTCATGTCATTCCAAGCATGTGTGTCAATTTTTACCTCTATAGTATTCCGTGGTTTATTAAGTTTTCTAATTTATACTGACGTTTTGATCACCTGGTAAATTAGAATTTCGCTTCTTGGGCTTGTGTACATGCTCACGGGGCAAAATATTAGACGTCATCTGAAAAGAATACACTGATCGCTTTGTAGATGGTGTTGAACTGATATCAGTCGACTGCGTAACCCTCCACCGAACTCGTGACAGTAAAGTCGTGCGAATGTGCCAGCCACTTGTGTAGAGTCAGCAGTGTATGATGTGTCGAAACGGCTGTCACGGAATGGCAAAGAAAAGATACATATTCACCATTTTTTATGTTTTTCGCCGATTCTTAGTTGGTTCCACATTCTTGAAGATTAAATTAAATGGAAGGCTGATCGTTATTCGCCGCATGCGATTAGTTTTCCTTAGTGTTTCGTACCTCAATCGGTAAAACCGGACCCCTTGTAGGGTAAAGCTGTTGTCCGTCTGTCTGTTCAAATACCTTTTTCTCGGGAATGTGTCATCGTACCAAGTTAAAATTAAGGTCACATATTAAATTCTAAGGTCCCTTGGCGATATAAATGAAATGGAGGTTCGAGATAAATGCAGTCAAAGGATAGGCTATTAATGTCCTTTAATTTTATACTAAGGGTAGTTCCGGTCGAACTAGAATCAAGTAACTTCCTGGCAGATTAAAACTGTGTGCCCGACCGAGACTCGAACTCGGGACCTTTGCCTTTCGCGGGCAAGTGCTCTACCAACTGAGCTACCGAAGCACGACTCACGCCCGGTACTCACAGCTTTACTTCTGCCAGTACCTCGTCTCCTACCTTCCAAACTTTACAGAAGCTCTCCTGCGAAACTTGCAGAACTAGCACTCCTGAAAGAAAGGATATTGCGGAGACATGGCTTAGCCACAGCCTGGGGGATGTTTCCAGAATGAGATTTTCACTCTGCAGCGGAGTGTGCGCTGATATGAAACTTCCTGGCAGATTAAAACTGTGTGCCCGACCGAGACTCGAACTCGGGACCTTTGCCTTTCGCGGGCAAGTGCTCTACCAACTGAGCTACCGAAGCACGACTCACGCCCGGTACTCACAGCTTTACTTCTGCCAGTACCTCGTCTCCTACCTTCCAAACTTTACAGAAGCTCTCCTGCGAAACTTGCAGAACTAGCACTCCTGAAAGAAAGGATATTGCGGAGACATGGCTTAGCCACAGCCTGGGGGATGTTTCCAGAATGAGATTTTCACTCTGCAGCGGAGTGTGCGCTGATATGAAACTTCCTGGCAGATTAAAACTGTGTGCCCGACCGAGACTCGAACTCGGGACCGAATTTTACTGTTGGCACTACACACGCTGTTAGATGACGTTCATTCGGCATTCGTCACACACACACACACACACACACACACACACACACACACCCTGCCAACGGATCGCCACGTTGTGTACCGTGATTCGTCACTTCACACAACTTTTTTCCAGTGTTCAATAGTTCAATGTTTACGCTCTTTACACCAAGCGAGAAGTCGTTTGGCATTTACCGTTGTGGTGTGACGCTTATGAGCAGCCGCTCGACCATGATATCCAAGTTTTCTCACCTCCCACCTGATTGTCATAGTACTTGCAGTGGATCTTGATGCAGTTTGTAATTCCTGTGTGATGGTCTTCATAGATGTCTGCCTATTACACATTACGACCCTAATCAACTGTCGGCGGTCTCTGATAGTCAACAAATGAGGTCGGCCTGTACGCTTTTGTGCTGTATGTGTCCTTTCACGTTTCCACTTCACTATCGCATCGGGAACAGTGGACCTAGGGATGTTCAGAAGTGTGGAAATCTCGTGTGCAGACGTATGACACAAGTGACACCCAATCACCTGACGACGTTCGAAGTCCATGAGTTCTGCGGAGCGTCCCATTCCGCTGTCTCACGATGTCTGATGACTACTGAGGTCACTGATATGGAGTACCTGGCAGTAGGTGGCAGCACAATGCACCTATTTAAAAAAAGTATGTTTTAGGGGGTGTCCGCATACTTTTGATCCCATAGCGTATATCACACGAAAAATGATTTTTGGCATTTGTTATCAGACAGGCTGTCCGTCAATCTGTTACGATGGTAGTATGCATATCGCATACTAACGTCAATAGTGTCTAGACGGTGTAATAAACTTTATATTATTAGCTTATAAGTCAGTACAGTCATGAGATACAGCCATTTATGTCACGTATTTCGATACTCAGAAACTTACTCATTAAAACAATAGGGTACTTCCCGTTGGTCTAGAATCATGAAGTAAGAAGAAGGTTTCACAGTACAAGTAAAGGGAAAAATAATAAATTTGTAGTTTGTAATTATACCAAACGAAACAAAAATCTTTTTGTAATTTGTTATCTGACTTCAAACGTGAAATTAAGGCATTCTCAAAAGTTTTGGAGCCCATGGGCCCTAGATCTCGCAGCATCAATATTGATAAAAGGCAAAAATGGTAGAGTTTATTGATACCCGAAATTGATAAACTGTCTATACAGGGTGTTACAAAAAGGTACGGCCAAACTTTCAGGAAACATTCCTCACACACAAATAAAGAAAAGACGTTATGTGGACATGTGTCCGGAAACGCTTAATTTCCATGTTAGGGCTCATTTTAGTTTCGTCAGTGTGTACTGTACTTCCTCGATTCACCGCCAGTTGGCCCAATTGAAGGAAGGTAATGTTGACTTCAGTGCTTGTGTTGACATGCGACCCATTGCTCTACAGTACTAGCATCAAGCACATCAGTACGTAGTATCAATTGGTTAGTGTTCATCACGAACGTGGTTTTGCAGTCAGTGCAATGTTTACAAATGCGGAGTTGGCAAATGCCCATTTGATGTATGGATTAGCACGGCGCAATAGCCGTGGCGCGGTACGTTTGTATCGAGACAGATGTCCAGAACGAAGGTGTCCCGACAGGAAGACGTTCGAAGCAATTTATCGGCGTCTTAGGGAGCACGGAACATTCAAGCCTATGACTCGCGACTGGGGAAGACCTAGAACGACGAGGACACCTGCAATGGACGAGGCAATCCTTCGTGCAGCTGACGATAACCCTAATGTCAGCGTCAGAGAAGTTGCTGCTGTACAAGGTATCGTTGACCACGTCACTGTATGGAGAGTGCAAAGGGAGAACCGGTTGTTTCCGTACCATGTACAGCAGGCTGTTCCAACCGAGCTCCAGGGAGCCGGAGCGCTCCGGAGCGCTCACTGCGGCAGCTTGGAGCCCGCGTGGAGGGGGAAAGCGAACTCACTGCCCCCTGGCCGCATGCAGCCACAACTGACGCAATAATCCGTGTTCAATGACAGCTATGACTAGCCGCGGGAGCCCTGTACCTCTATTGGGGGATACCTTTCTATTCATTGAGAGGGATGGTCGTCCGCAGTGTCTTGTATGTCATAAAGTAATTAATTCTGCGAATATACAACGACATTATACACGTCTTCACGCAGCGCACTACGATCAGGTAGAAGGCGTTGCACGCAGAGAACTGGTGGCCAGGCTTAAGAACGACATACCAGGAGACGTTAAGTTTAAAAACGGTTTCGTAATACGGAGGGTATCAAAACATGCAACATAGTTCGTGATCTGTAATGCGTTTATAATTTTCAGGTGAATGAGAGCGGAGAAAACACTACTGAGTCTGCAATTCGAGCAAGCTGCAGGGTGGCTCTCATCATTGCGACGAGTGGGACCACTCGTAAAATCGTGCATGGTAGCCGTTGCAGAATGTTTGTTTCCAAGGGAGGTGCAGGCAATTGAAGGGGTTAGCCTGTCGAAGCAAATAATGTCTCGTCGAATCCTAGACATGGCAGCGGATTTAGAGACACAGCTCAGGAAAAAGGCGGAGAGCTTTGTTGCATTTTCGCTAGTGCTTGACGAAAGCACCGACATATCGGACTGTGCTCAGCTTGCAGTTTTTGTGCGTGGAGCTGCAAGTAACTGAAGAACTCTTGGATGTGGTACCACTCAATTACACCGCAACAGGACGTGACATTTTTGAAGCTGTTTGTGAATCAGTGGACAATATGAATTTCCCATGGGATAAGCTCCATTCTGTAGCGACAGACGGTGCACCACAAACGATCGCGTGTCACCAAGGTTATGCTTCTCGTTTGAAAAATAAACTCAGGGACGAATTCGGGAAAGACATTTTGACTCTTCATTGTTTTATTCACCAAGAGGCACTGTGCGCTGAAACAATAGAGCTAGGTGGCGTAATGAAAGATGTCGTGAAGTGTGTGAATTTTGTGCGGCGTCACGGTATGAATCATCGCCAATTCAAAGGATTCCTGAAAGATATGGAAGCGGAGAATGGGGATATACCTTACCACAGTACAGTTCGTTGGCTGAGTCGGGGAAAATTTCTTGATGTTTTCTTTGCCATTCGTGAGGAAATAACCCTTTTTCCCGAAATGAAAGGGGAAGAAATGCGTTTTCTGAAAGATATAAAATGGATATCAGAGCTGGCGTTCCTAGCTGACATAACTATGCATCTAAATAATGTAAATCTGTCATTGCAGGGCAAAGGGCAGCTAATAGTTGACATGCACGACCAGATCAAAGCGTTCATGCAAAAGTTACGTTTATTTGAGAGGCATATGAATACTGGTCATTTAACGTTCTTCAATCGACTTGCTTCTTTAAAACTACCTGAAGGTACTACTTTTGGCGATTACCAAGCAAAGTTAAAGTAGCTCATCACGTCGTTTGAAACACGATTCCGAGACCTCACTAGTTTGGAAATGGAACTTAAGGTGTTCAGCATTCCTTTTTCAGTTTCCCCCGATGACTTGTCATCATCACTTCATTTGGAGATTATTGATTAGCAAAATTCAACTTTGTTGAAATACAGGTGCTACAACACGTTGGATTTGTAATGATTGTATCGTTCATTACAGCAAAAAACATTTCCCAAGCTTCACAACAATGCTGCTCAGATCATGGGCATGTTTGGATCTACGTATTGTTGTGAGCAGCTTTTCTCAGCAATGAAAAGAGTAAAAAGTAAGGAACGATCGTTTCTTCAGGATGCAACAATGAAGGCCATCCTCCGCATTACCGCTGTGAACAATTTGACGCCTGATATTTTCGATCTTGTAATGAAAAGAAAAGTCAAGCTACAGAGGCCCAATAAATTTAGTATGCAATTTCTTATAAAACAGTTGTTTCTTATTTATTTCCTGAACATCGTATTTCCTGGTGTAGCATGTCACCACGTCTTAGGAGCTAAAAGTATGAGGTTGTCGATCTTGTAAGACGCAACTGGCACATCAAAACGCTTGCCTTGCCGCCTGCCTCGGCCTGCCGTGCCACCTGCCGGCGTGCGGGCCCACTTGAATGGTCACAGCGAGCGACACGGCTCCCTGGAGCAGGGAGCGCTCCGCAGCTCACAACGGAGCCGACGAGCTGGAACAGCCTGATGTACAGCGTGTGCAGGCACTATCAGCAGTTTATTGGCCTCCACCGGTACACTTCTGCGAATGGTTCATCCAACAATGTGTCAATCGTCTCAGTGCAAATGTTCTCTTTACGGATGAGGCTTCATTCCAACGTGATCAAATTGTAAATTTTCACAATCAACATGTGTGGGCTGACGAGAATCCGCACGCAATTGTGCAATCACGTCATCAACACAGATTTTCTGTGAACGTTTGGGCAGGCATTGTTGGTGATGTCTTGATTGGGCCCCATGTTCTTCCACCTACGCTCAATGGAGCACGTTATCATGATTTCATACGGGATACTCTACCTGTGCTGCTGGAACACAACATGTGGTTCATGCGCGATGGAACTCCTGCACATTTCAGCCGAATTTTCTCTATAACAGATTCGGTGACCGATGGATTGGTAGAGGCGGACCAATTCCATGGCCTCCACGCTCTCCTGACCTCAAAACTCTTGACTTACATTTATGGGGGCATTTGAAAGCTCTTGTCTACGCAACCCTGGTACCAAATGTAGAGACTCTTCGTGCTCTTATTGTGGACTACTGCGATACAGTACACCATTCTCCAGGGCTGCATCAGCGCATCTGGGATTCCGTGCGACGGAGGGTGGATGCATGTATCCTCGCTAACGGAGGACATTTTGAACATTTCCTGTAACAAAGTGTTTGAAGTCGTGCTGGTACGTTCTGTTGCTGTATATTTCCATTCCATGATTAATGTGATTTGAAGAGAATTAATAAAATGAGCTCTAACATGGAAAGTAAGCGTTTCCGGACATGTGTCCACCTTACATATTTTCTTTCTTTTTGTGTGAGGAATGTTTCCTGAAAGTTTGGCCGTATCTTTTTGTAACACCCTGTATACAAAATTAAATTTATACTGAACCCTCAGTGTGTCCATGTGTGATCCTAAATCGCTATCCAGTTGGCGTGCATCCACCAGGTGGGCCGATTTTCAGCTTTTTCGAACAAATTTCAATTGAATACTTTCTTAGAGGGAACGGAAATTTGTTTGAGAAAGCTGAGAAGGGCGCACGTCAGCCAACTAAGTTCAACTGCAGGACGACACATGTGAAATAATAACATCATAAAATTGTCATTGAAGGTGCTTCATAAGAAAAAGAATGTAAAAGCATATGGCACAAAATACACAGACAGTCACGTAGCCGCGTAGGTGGATAACAACTCCAGGAAGGAGTTGTCGCGTTTGGTTGTTGTTGTTGTGGTCTTCAGTCCTGAGACTGGTTTGATGCAGCTCTCCATGCTACTCTATCCTGTGCAAGCTTCTTCATCTCCCAGTACCTACTGCAACCTACATCCTTCTGAATCTGCTTAGTGTATTCATCTCTTGGTCTCCCCCTACGATTTTTACCCTCCACGCTGCCCTCCAATACTAAATTGGTGATCCCTTGATGCCTCAGAACATGTCCTACTAACCGATCCCTTCTTCTGGTCAAGTTGTGCCACAAACTTCTCCCCAATCCTATTCAATACTTCCTCATTAGTTATGTGATCTACCCATCTAATCTTCAGCATTCTTCTGTAGCACCACATTTCGAAAGCTTCTATTCTCTTCTTGTCCAAACTATTTACCGTCCATGTTTCACTTCCATACATGGCTACACTCCATACAAATACTTTCAGAAATGACTTCCTGACACTTAAATCTATACTCGATGTTAACAAATTTCTCTTCTTCAGAAACGCTGTCCTTGCCATTGCCAGTCTACATTTTATATCCTCTCTACTTCGACCATCATCAGTTATTTTGCTCCCCAAATAGCAAAACTCCTTTACTACTTTAAGTGTCTCATTTCCTAATCTAATTCCCTCAGCATCACCCGACTTAATTCGACTACATTCCATTATCCTCGTTTTGCTTTTGTTGATGTTCATCTTATATCCTCCTTTCAAGACACTGTCCATTCCGTTCAACTGCACTTCCAGGTCCTTTGCTGTCTCTGACAGAATTACAATGTCATCGGCAAACCTCAAGGTTTTTATTTCTTCTCCATGGATTTTAATACCTACTCCCAATTTTTCTTTTGTTTCCTTTACTGCTTGCTCAATATACAAATTGAATAACATCGGGGAGAGGCTACAACCCTGTCTTACTCCCTTCCCAACCACTGCTTCCCTTTCATGTCCCTCGACTCTTATAACTGCCATCTGGTTTCTGTACAAATTGTAAATAGCCTTTCGCTCCCTGTATTTTACCCCTGCCACCTTTAGAATTTGAAAGAGAGTATTCCAGTCAACATTGTCAAAAGCTTTCTCCAAGTCTACAAATGCTAGAAATGTAGGTTTGCCTTTCCTTAATCTTTCTTCTAAGATAAGTCGTAAGGTCAGTATTGCCTCACGTGTTCCAGTATTTCTACGGAATCCAAACTGATCTTCCCCGAGGTCGGCTTCTACTAGCTTTTCCATTCGTCTGTAAAGAATTCGTGTTAGTATTTTGCAGCTGTGACTTATTAAACTGATTGTTTGGTAATTTTCACATCTGTCAACACCTGCTTTCTTTGGGATTGGAATTATTATATTCTTCTTGAAGTCTGAGGGTATTTCGCCTGTTTCATACATCTTGCTCACCAGATGGTAGACTTTTGTCAGGACTGGCTCTCCCAAGGCCGTCAGTAGTTCCAATGGAATGTTGTCTACTCCGGGGGCGTTTGGATGTTTCCATAATCACACGCTGAATGCAGCTCATTTGTTGATATATCAACGTGGTCAGTCCATTGCGACTACAAACAATGGTGTACTACACGTAACCATGCAACATCGCGTAAGAACAGTCCTTATTCCATTTCAGTGACAGAGGGTTTTCATATCATGAGTGGCCCAAACAATACAGAAACTGGAATGTTGCTCTCTGGAGGGGCGTACTGTCGTCCGACGAGCCGTGATTTTGCCTCTGGAAATGATGCAAGAAGTCTAGCACACCGAGGGCACAATGAGGTGCTTAAACTGCAGTGGGTGGTGCGTAAGAAACAGGGTAAAGACTATACAACATGGAATCAAAGCAGACCATGCCACTATGAAAATCCTGAGTGAAGTCCAAAATGTAGTGTACAAAGATGGTGAGAACATGCTATAGAGATGGTAAGAATGTTTAAAAGAACTTTATGACATAGATCACGAATCAACAAATCCGGAAATTGAATCCGTGAAGAGTGTAGGTGATGACGAGAAAGAACCAACAACTATGAAGGAATAAATAAAGACTGCAACAACTGCTATGAAAGATGTGAAAGCATATCGTACGGATACAAGGAGAAATACTAAAACGTTTGAACTAAGAATGTGTAAGAGAAAAAATGAGGTTATGTTGCTAGCAAAATATATGACAGAGGTGAATGGCGAAACGGCATTTTAATAACAGTAATGATTCTAGTAGCAAAGAAACCAGGAACCTAGAAATACAGTGAGTGCAGGATAGTTAGCATTCTTTCACATGTAGCCAAAACTGGCTTAAGAATCTTTAATAGACTGGAAAAGGTAATGAGGGAGATTCTGGCTGAAGATCAATTTGGTTTTAGACGGGATACAGACACAAGAGATGCAACACGACTCTTACGAATTTTGGGAGAGAGGTTTGCTGATAAGGGAAGAGATCTATAAATGTGCTTAATAGACTTGGAAAAGGCTTTCGATAATGTGCCTTGGGATAACCTTGCAACTATAATGAGAGTAGACCATAATGAGTGTAGACTGGAAAACAAGATGACTTATAAATTCATGATATTTAAATCAAAAGGTGTTTGTGAAAATGAGAGGAGACAGTACCATCTGGATAGTCCTAGGAAAAAGAGTATGACAATGCTGTCTGCTACCCCTTTTAATCTATACTTGGAATATATGACTGACCACTGTCCACTAGTTGAAAATAGGGTAAAAACTGGGGGAAGAATATTGTGATACGTCAAAAAAAAAAAGACACAGGGTACAGTGAATACCACCGAAACTAAAGGAAAATTTATGGAATGAAAACAAATACAAAGAAAACAAAAGTAATGTCACTAGGAGCAAATGAAAAAGTGAAGATAATACTGAATGGAGAAATATGAGAACAGGTGCAAAGCTTTAAAAACGGCAGAAGCAGGATAGAAAGCGGCAGTAAGAGCAGTACAGAAATAAAAATAGAGCAGTACAGAATAGCAATTGCGAAAGAGGCATTGTGTAAGAAAAGGAGAATTTTCTGCACCAATCTGGAGATAGATTTAAAGAAAAGACTAATAAAATCTTTTGTATGGCGTATTCTCCTGAATGGTGCTGAAAAGAGGACACTGGAGCAGAATGATGGAGTAAGGTTGGAGGCTTTTGTAATGTGAACATGGCGCAGAATGGAAAGAATAAGTTAGATGGCTAGAGTGAAAAATTAAGACATACTGAGATGCGTGAGAGAGCAAAGACAGTTACTGTACGTAATAAAAGGAATGAAACGAACCTGGGTCGGATCTATATTAAGAATGAAGGAGCGGCTTAAAACAACAGAAGGAAATAGGAGAGGAGAGAGGAAGAGATTTTACATCCTGGAAGATGTGATGAATGGCAGTAGGTGCACTGACATTAACAAGCAAGGGTCGCATGAAATGGAAAGCAAAGAGCTGATGATGGCGATAATTGACGCAGAATGTAGTCCAGGCAGGTAGTTGTTCTGTGTTGTTTTGGATAATGTTTTCGTATAAATACTTGGACCCAGTCATTCAAATTTCCTTGAATTCGCGTGTTTATTTCAACTTCTCGATGGTCAACTCCAAGGTTTATATCTTCATGACAAGTACGCTGTGGACACTCGTCCTTTCTGCATGACAACAGCTGTGTTCACAAGCTATAGACACATTTTTCTGGTTTGACGAACACTTGCGCACCCTACCGCACTTCGACTCACGCGCTAAGTCATTCGCTCTTAAACCCACATCAAATGTTTGGGGTTGTTTGGGTCAGCAGATGAGACGTTGCAATCAGCATTCCCACAGTTCGCTACCTCTGTGGAAGGTAATCGTCAAAGAGTTGCTTCATCTGGATACAGAACAAGTGGAGGAATTTTTGGATACTCTTCATTACTAAAGCTTAAAATGGTGTTGCGCGTATCATATTCAATGTATCCTCAAGGGTGACTAACCTTTTGTCCTGCGAATTTATCATTACGCTCCATTCTAGACACAGAGATGCCATTAGAAGCTGTAATGGGACATCCCCATAACAACGCGCGTGGAACTTCCCAAGCAGTTCAAGCGAAGAAGAGGTTTGTCTTTCGTGCTGTAGTCCCCAGTGAAAGCAACGCCGCATTCCGTCGCTAGGAAACGTGCGCCTCGATGACTATGCTAATGAGCCACCCTACCCCTGTGTGGCGGGCCTGGAGGACGGCTGAGAGCTTTTAATCGGATTAGGCGGCGCACTCACAAAGGCGGCCGGGGCGCGCCGCATCTCGCTCATTGCGTATGCGGTAATGGATTTCCTCTGATCTTTCATGTAAGCTTATTAAATCCGTAATTTCACACTCGTGCGGGTAATACCTGCAAATGCGTACTTTAATGGGGAGAAAATACGCTACAATCAGTTTCCAGAACAGTAATGGTTGCATCACAGAAGACGCCTCTGATGGAGTGGATATACAGTACAATTATATTAAGGAGATATAACGAAAAAGCTTTAAAAAGTAGAAAAAGACGAGAAAACAGTAGTTAAGAAAAAAAGAGCAGAAGAAGGGAAAAAGAAAAAGAGAAGTTCAGTCCTTCACCATTTCACCTACAACGTCACGAAGCCAGGCACAGACAAATGCCATTCAAAAGCAATTTGCGATAGGAACCGTCGGCTTTGAGCAGTGATGTAACAGTTATGCTACTGTGACGTTATTTGTGATGGGCATTTTTAGTTGCATTACATTATAACGCTATTCTGTCTCATATTTTCGTAGTTTACGAGTGAAATTACATTTTTAATGTCTGCTGCGCCAGATAAACCAATTAAATCTGTTAAATTTCATAGAGAATAATAACATTTTACCAGTTTATCAATCTTTCTTTCTTTACGATAAAGAAAATGTATTTTAATTCTTACAATTTATCGAGGTACCAACTATCGCAGTAGTGTCCTTTTTATTTTATTTTTTACAGTCTTCCAGTCTTTTCATTCCAATAAATAGTTAAAGCTCTTTTTGTGGTAACCATTTCAATTTACCACGGAGAACACTCAGATGTCTAATTGCATATCTGTCTCCTGTTGAGCTCTAGAGCTTTGTTACTTCTCTGTACTATAATTTTTACCATACTTCCTTTCTTGCCGGAAAATAGTTACATATGTACTTGTGATTATCATTTCGTTTTATCACTGATAAGCAGGTATATTCACAGACCACGTGTCACAGTGTCCACTTGACCTGTAAAACTAAAGTGTATTTTCTGATAGTAGCTACGAGTAACTTACAAAAGGCCCGCCCGGTTGGTCGTGCGGTCTAACGCATGGCTTTCCGGGTGGGAAGGAGCGCCTGCGGCACGAATCCGCCCGGCGGATTTGTGGAGAGGTCCGGTGAACCGGCCAGTCTGTGGATGGTTTTTAGGCGGTTTTCCATCTGCCTCGGCGAGTGCGGGCTGGTTCCCCTTATTCCGCCTCAGTTACACTATGTCGGCGATTGCTGCGCAAACAAGTTCTCCACGTACGCGTATACCACCATTACTGTACCACGCAAACATAGAGGTTACACTCGTCTGATGTGAGACGTTCCCTGGGGGGTCCACCTGGGTTCGGTGTGGGGTGGCGGAGGGGTGCAGTGGAATGCGGTAGTCGTCGTGGGGTTGTGGACCACTGCGGCTGCGGCGGGGACGGAGCCTCTCCGCGGTTTCTAGGTCCCCGGTTAACATACAATACAATACAATACTTACAATACATAATTTTTTGGTCTTTGTTCTATGATGTTCATTATTTTCACTGTTAGTGATACTAGATGCGTTATCTTTCCTCATCCTTACTTTTCATTGGTCGTAATACAGTAACGGAAAAAAATCGTAACTCCAAGAAAGAGTAGTGTGAGTGCGACATAAAGGAATGTTAGCAGACTTGTTTCTACATCTAAAAGATGATCTCTATTTAAATTTCGCGCCGGTCGAATAAGAGTAGCGTTAGTAGCTCCACTATGAGGATGCAAACCAACTTGCTTTAGATACAGGCTGTACAGTGAGCATCAGTTACGTTTCAGATTGGACGTGGGGAGTTGATATCAGTCAATAATGCCTTGAAGGCGACGAAGATTCCATTACCAACACTTAAATTCCAATCCCAAAGAAAGCAGGTGATGACAGATGTGAAAATTACCGAACTATCAGTTTAATAATTCACAGCTGCAAAATACTAACGCGAATTCTTTACAGACGAATGGAAAAACTGGTAGAAGCGGACCTCGGGGAAGATCAGTTTGGATTCCGTAGAAATGTTGGAACACGTGAGGCAATACTAACCTTACGACTTATCGTAGAAGAAAGATTAAGAAAAGGCAAACCTACGTTTCTAGCATTTGTAGACTTAGAGAAAGCTTTTGACAATGTTGACTGGAATACTCTCTTCCACATTCTAAAGGTGGCAAGGGTAAAATATAGGGAGCGAAAGGCTATTTACAATTTGTACAGAAACCAGATGGCAGTTATAAGAGTCGAGGGGCATGAAAGGGAAGCAGTGGTTGGGAAAGGAGTGAGACAGGGTTGTAGCCTATCCCCGATGTTATTCAATCTGTATATTGAGCAAGCAGTAAAGGAAACAAAAGAAAAATTCGGAGTAGGTATTAAAATTCATGGAGAAGAAGTAAAAACTTTGAGGTTCGCCGATGACATTGTAATTCTGTCAGAGACAGCAAAGGACTTGGAAGAACAGTTGAATGGAATGGACAGTGTCTTGAAAGGAGGATATAAGATGAACATCAACAAAAGTAAAACAAGGATAATGGAATGTAGTCGAATTAAGTCGGGCGATGCTGAGGGAATTAGATTAGGAAATGAGACACTTAAAGTAGTAAAGGAGTTTTGCTATTTAGGGAGTAAAATAACTGATGATGGTCGAAGTAGAGAGGATATAAAATGTAGACTGGCAATGGCAAGGAAATCGTTTCTGAAGAAGAGAAATTTGTTAACATCGAGTATAGATTTAAGTGTCAGGAAGTCATTTCTGAAAGTATTTGTATGGAGTGTAGCCATGTATGGAAGTGAAACGTGGACGATAACTAGTATGGACAAGAAGAGAATAGAAGCTTTCGAAATGTGGTGCTACAGAAGAATGCTGAAGATAAGGTGGGTAGATCACGTAACTAATGAGGAGGTATTGAATAGGATTGGGGAGAAGAGAAGTTTGTGGCACAACTTGATTAGAAGAAGGGATCGGTTGGTAGGACATGTTTTGAGGCATCAAGGGATCACAAATTTAGCATTGGAGGGCAGCGTGGAGGGTAAAAATCGTAGAGGGAGACCAAGAGATGAATACACTAAGCAGATTCAGAAGGATGTAGGTTGCAGTAGGTACTGGGAGATGAAGAAGCTTGCACAGGATAGAGTAGCATGGAGAGCTGCATCAAACCAGTCTTAGGACTGAAGACCACAACAACAACAACAACTGAGTTTGAACGAGGCTGTGTAATAGTACTATGAGAAGGTGCACATTCCCTCTGCGATATTGTAGAAAACTTCGCAGGAATGTAGGCAATGAGCGTGAGTGTTGGCGGCGGTGGTCAGAGGAATGTCTGCTACGGTCGCAGGTTCGAATCCTGCCTCGGGTATGGGTGTGTGTGATGTCCTTAGGTTAGTTAGGTTTAAGTAGTTGTAAGTTCTAGGGGACTAATGTCCTCAGCAGTTAAGTCCCATAGTGCTCAGAGCCATTTGAAGCTGATTTTCTCTCGGTGCCAGTGATGACCCTGTGTTGGTTAGACGGTGGACCTCGACCAACCTGTCTGCTTGTTAGACACATTGGACCGACATCTGGAGTTACGGTAGGGGTCGCCATTTCGTATGACAGCAGGAGCACTCTCGTGGCTATTCCACGCACCTTGACTGCAAATGTCTACTTCAGTCTCGTGATTCGACTCGCTGTGGTGCGATTCATGAACAGCGTTGCAGGGGGTGTACTGCTGGAGAATAGTGCTCGCCCATGTACTGCTGTTGTAATCCAACATGCTCTATAGTAGCACACTGTACTCGCATTCGGGAAGACGACAGTTCAAACCTGGAGCCGACCATCCTGATTTCGGTTCTCCGTGACTTCCCTAAATTGTTTCAGGCAAATGCTGGGACGGTTCCTTTGAAAGGGCACCACCAACTTCCTTCCCCATCTTTCCCTAATCCGATGGGACTGATGACCTTGATGTTTGGTCCACTCCCACCAACCAACCATCCAACCATGCTCTACAGAGTGTCGACCTGTTGTCTTGGCCTGCTCGAACACCAGATCTGTCTCCAAGCGAGCGCAGATCGGCAATCATCGAGCGACTCCTGCGTCATTCACAGACAGCCTTCACCGTCCCTGTACTGACCGACCAAGTGCAACAGGCACGGAACTCCATCTCACAAACTGACATCCTAGACCTGTGAAACACAGTGAATACCCGTCTAATTGCATGAATTCAGTATTCTGACGGTTACACCGCTTACTTATATACCAGCATTTCACATTTTTAATTGCTTCTCATGCGCTTATATTAACCTGTAATCTTCTAATCTTACAATATTAATCTCTTAAATATATTACTGGAGTAATGTATTCCCGAAATTTCATTACTCCATGTTAATTATTCTTTGATGTTACGATTTTTTTCGCTAGTGTAGTTGAAATTAGAACTATTTCTTTCGTTTGTAATAAATTTTAGTAACAGAAAAATTGTCGTTTACGTTTCAAATATCGTCCATGATATAACATTCTAGTCGCCATGCTGTTTCAGTTGTTTGTCGCATGATGGCTGCATCAGTGGTGAAAGACGCAGGTTAGCATCGCGATTTTCTATTCACTCAACATATGAATCTAGGTGTAAGTAATACACTGTCTACGAATACGTGGAAACTGTAAACAAGTAATACTGACAACAAATAAATCTAACACTAAATGGAAGTTTTGAGGTAACCCGTCCAAAACAACATCGAATAATGCACATCGTTTGCTTCGACGGCGACATACAGAAATTGCATTTACAGGAATTCAATGCACTCACAAGCATTCCTTGCTGTTAAGGAGGCAATGGGGCCTAAATAAAGGGATCTGGCAAACAGAAATTTTCTTAGCAGATATGTCCATGGTCTGTCATGAAATCCCAACGAAAGCTTCAGCAGCTGGATAGGGAAGCAAAAACGGAAAACTGTAATGGTCGACCACAAAGTGATGAGAATAGGTATAGTGGATTCTGTAATAACATTCAATGATCTTGAAACTTCTAGAATTCATGTGCTGAAAAATTTAGATGTGCAGACTGGAAGGAATATGGTTTCAGCTGTAACTGTTATTCATCGGCTGTCAGTAGCCAGAGCAGATATAGCTGGAAAAGTTTCTAGCAAATAGACTAGGATAATTAGAATAAAAAACAACACAGCCGTAATTATGAAGGCAATGTTTTCCCAATTCCGAAGGCAAGAAGAAAAATATAAGTAAGGATCAGAAGAACACACCACGCATAAAGACACAGGGCTGGGCCAGCTGTGCAACATTCGGTTGAAACTAAGTTTACAAGAAAACGGAAAATGAAAATGTCCATAAACTACACATTTTTCCAATCGGCATGAAACGCTCATTTCTGTAGAGCAGGAATATTTTTTCAAATCTTCTATTGGCCAGCCTTTGTGGCCGAGCAGTTCTAGGCGCTTCAGTCCGGAACCGCGCGACTGCTATGCTGGCAGGTTCGAATCCCACCTGGGGCATGGATGTGTGTGATGTCGTTAGGTTAGTTAGGTTTAAGTAGTTGTAAGTCTAGGGGACTGATGACCTGAAATGTTAAGTTGGTTCAAATGGCTCTGAGCACTATGGCACTTTAACATCTATGATCATCAGTCCCCTAGAACTTAGAACTACTTAAACCTAACTAACCTAAGGACATCACACAAGACCCAGTCATCACGAGGCAGAGAAAATCCCTGACACCACCGGGAATCGAACCCGGGAACCCAGGCGCGGGAAGCGAGATCGCTACCGCACGACCACGAGCTGCGGACTCAAATGTTTTTCCCATAGTGCTAAGAGCCATTTGAACCATTTGAAATCGTGTGTCATTTTTCACAAAGAAGGTTCCATTGAGGCTTATATTTGATATTAGCTGGCTTCTCTTGGCTTGAGACCTCCTCGCGGCAAGGGAGGTGGCGCAGTGGTTACCACACACGGCTCGCATTAGGGACGGCGACAGTTCAATCCTGCGTCCGGTCATCCTGATTTAAGTTTTCCGTGATTCCCTAAATAGCTTCAAGAAAATGCTGGGATGGTTCCTCCGAAAGGGCACGGCCGATTTTCTTCCATACTCTGATGTGACCGACGATGTCGCTGTTCGGTTCCTCCCCCCAAATCAACCAACCAACGAACCTCTCTTGGACTTTGTTAGTCTCTTCCTTGCTTCCTCCACCAAGCGTTAGTTTACGTTCAGTGTTGCAGATTTTTTTGATTTCGTGTACCACATGGTTTCCGACTTTGACACTGAGTCTATCGCTAGTCTCATTTTTAATCCTCTTTAATACTTCCGTTTTTCTCTGTTTTTCCCTCAAATCCTTTTCCGTCCTCTCAACAGACCCTGCAATTCCTCCTCCGTTTGATAGAGGATAACAATACCATCAGCAAACCTTATCACCGACATCCTTTCACCTTCAATTTCGATCCTATTTCTGAACCTTCCTTCTTTTTCGTTCCTTCATTGGTTCTTCTGTGTCAAATTCGAACAGTAGATGAAAAAGAGTTACACTTTTCTCTTTTTTTACTTCGACGATTTCTGAGTGTGAACGAGGACCCTTGGAGAACAGTAAGGCCGTGACTGAGAGAGCAGGTTGCTTGTGGAAACACTGGACGCAAATTTCACAGATGTTTCTGTCGGCGCAAATTTCGTTGGGCGCAGCTTTCATATTTCCATCTGATGCCTGTGCCTGTGCCTGTGTTATTGCGTTTTACAATGCAATGTTCGTTTGGACATGCGTGGTTGTACGAGTACAGTTTGTAGGCGCATCGCTGCCGCCATTGTTTGTGTGTGGCCATGAGTCGTGCACGGGCAGCTAAATGGTAAGGTGACTGCCCGCGACAAGAGGGAAATCCTGGTTCGAGTCCCGGACAGGCATAAATTTTCATTGTGTTCATTCCTCATTCCATCCTACAGCTGTTTTTTGTCCATATCGGCAACTGCAAATACATTTAATGACGAATAGGGCTCTCCACATCCGTAACATCACAGACGGACACTAGGCTTCTCTTATGTCAAGGGTGTACTGACACCACAATCGTTTTCCGATGACATTTGCCCTGACAGTACCTCTTGTTGTTGTTGTTGTGGTCTTCAGTCCAGAGACTGGTTTGATGCAGTTCTCCATGCTACTCTATCCTGTGCAAGCTTCTTCATCTCCCAGTACCTACAGCAACCTACATCCTTCTGAATCTGCTTAGTGTATTCATCTCTTGGTCTCCCTCTACGATTTTTACCCTCCACGCTGCCCTCTAATACTAAATTGGTGATCCCTTGATGCCTCAGAACATGTCCTACCAACTGATCCCTTCTTCTGGTCAAGTTGTGCCACAAACTTCTCTTCTCCCCAATCCTATTCAACACCTCCTCATTAGTTATGTGATCTACCCATCTAATCTTCAGCATTCTTTTGTAGCACCACATTTCGAAAGCTTCTGTTCTCTTCTTGTCTAAATTATTTATCGTCCATGTTTCACTTCCATACATGGCTACACTCCATACAAATACTTTCAGAAACGGCTTCCTAATACTTAAATCAATACTCGATGTTAACAAATTTCTCTTCTTCAGAAACGCTTTCCTTCCCATTGCCAGTCTACATTTTATATCCTCTCTACTTCGACCATCATCAGTTATTTTTCTCCCCAAATAGCAAAACTCCTTTACTACTTTAAGTGTCTCATTTCCTAATCTAATACCCTCAACATCACCCGACTTAATTCGACTACATTCCATTATCCTCGTTTTGCTTTTGTTGATGTTCATCTCATATCCTCCCTTCAAGACACTATCCATTCCGTTCAACTGCTCTTCCAAGTCCTTAGCTGTCTCTGACAAAATTACAATGTCATCGCCGAACCTCAAAGTTTTTATTTCTTCTCAAAGGATTTTAATACCTACTCCCAATTTTTCTTCTGTTTCCTTCACTACTTGCTCAATATACAGATTGAATAACATCGGGGAGAGGCTACAACCCTGTCTCACTCCCTTCCCATCCACTGCTTCCATGCCCCTCAACTCTTATAACTGCCGTTTGGTTTCTATACAAATTGTAGAACCTATGTAGACATTTAAAAGGGGGGTAAGATCGAAATATCAACGTCTTTTTTTCCAAAATTATGTCATCCTGACAGAGAATGTCCGTTGCGCGACAGTAGTCACAAAATGCCTGCGGTAGAGTTCGCTGCTCTGCTACCACGCTTTTTCGACCACGAGTCTAGGTGTATACATATCCCAGTCACGTGACATACCGAACTATTACAATTACTATAATTCTCCGAGCTATTATGGCATAGTCTTGTGGGATCTGACAGATAACGTTTCGTCCTCGTCTGTGGAGGAAATTCTCAGGGAGGTCGTGGCTTCCACGTCTGTCCAGAGCACAGTGCGAATCGCTACTTCTGTTAAGCCGGGTTTTCTTAGGAGCAGGAATTTACTTCTTCGCGAATACGACAAGGCGTTTTGCGTCTCCAGATACACCGAACTTACGCACTTCGCCAATCTGTGTTTTCCTACAAAATGAAACCGCAAGCGTATTAGTAGTTCAGTTAACATGTTCTGCCTAGAGAAAAATGACTTAGAATTTCAACTTTATCTCATGAATGGCAAAACGCGAAAAAATGGAAGTTAATGCAGATGAGTAGGAAAAACAAGCCTTTCTGGTTCGAAAGCATCTGTGGTGTGCTGCTTTACACAGTCACATCGATTAAGTATACGGACTTAACGTTACAAAGGGTCATGCTAAGAACGAACTCGTAAGTTTGGCTGGAGGAAACGCGAGTGGTCCATTTCAGTTTATTGAGAAAATTCTAGGGAAGTGTATAAATACGAGATAGCGTACAAAACAAATGTGCGGCCCATTTTTGAGTACTGTTCGCGAGTTTTGGATACCGTACAGGTCGTATTGAAAGAAGGTACGGAAGTGATTTAGTATTGCTAGGTTCGTTAGCAGCACATTTGATCAAGACGCGAGTATTACAGAAATGCTCTGTGAACCAAAATGGGATCACTGGAGGGAAGAAGATGTTCTTTTCGCGAAGCTCTATCGAGGAAACTGAGAGAACCGGCATTTGCGACTGACTACAGAAGGATCTCACCGCCCTCCAACGTTTATCTCTTGTTAGATCGGGGACGGAAATATAAGAGCAATTAGGGTGCAATCTTACTGTGATTCTATGGTAGCTAATAAACTTTCTGAAATCAGTCGCCAGTTGAAATACGTTTGTTGCTACGTTAATCACCAGAGGACGAGTACTCCATCTTAAATCTCTATTAGTGGTTCGTTTGTGCACTCTTGTCTTAAGTCCCTGTAGTTCCATCGGTTACTCACATTGTTTCCGCAATGGACACCCGGTGAATAATTTACAAAAGCATATAAATCAGGGGACAGGATATCGAATGAAGGAGACAAAAGAGGGAGGATTCTTCTGAATAATTATGTAGCCCAACCACAGCAATACACTATCAGTTTTTTTCAGATCGAACGCAAGTCACTTCGAATCGTGGCCTCAAAGAGGCTAATATTTAAATGCAGTGACGAACGTTGCAGAACAAGCAGACTGTTCGCACGCAATGACGAATGTAGCGCAAGACATTGTGCAGAACACCGATTCACTCAAACTGAATAAAATTCTTAATGTTGTATAAGATCATTCAGGTTTATATGCAAGAAGTATAATCAGGTCATCATCAAAGTTAAGTCACTTGACAGCTATACTAGCACTCATTTTTAAAATATTTTCTAGGTCGCACACTGCAACACAGAAAAAAATCCTGAAATACTTCTATCACCGAACTATCACTTAAATACGTGCGGTCCATTGAACGCTCAAACAAGATACGAAGTTCAGAAGACCCTGACCCATGCTCTGCCTGCATATGTAACACTTACAACATGTGACCGGCTACTACGATTGAGCCAGCATCTTCAAATTGTAAATCCATTGTACTGAACACAAATTATACAATTTTTTATATTTCAATATACACGGTCCAGTCACATTAAGTGGCCACCAACTATGTTCGAAACCAACGTGCAATAAACACTCACAGACAGCAAGCGCGAGCACTAGCAGTGGAGGATATGCAACGCGTCTCCTGGGGACGGCAAACCATCGCAGTCGTTGTAGTAATGTGATTTATATAACGTCCAAAATGGCAGAATCGTTGGATTTCTAGCCAAGAGTGGAACCACTACCGGGAGGACAAAGTTTTTAAATTGTTTGCGTGCCACCGTGCCCAATCTATACCCTGCAAGACAAAATGACACTAACCAAACCCGACGCCGAGGCAATTTTGGTACAGTACGGGCCACAAATAACGGGGATAAATAACTGTGAAGGTGTATATGGGCGAATGGGCGTGCAACTGTTGACCTACTGACCGCCCAGACGAACCAAGGGGCCAGGAACAGTGTCTCCCCAACAGCCCTTCAGCGAACGTTGCTTCGCCTGGTTTTCCACAGCAGATGCCTGGCTCTGTTAGCAATGCTGACTGCTGTTCATCTGTGACGAAGTCTGGAATTTGCTCACCGGTACCGCAACCGGACTTCACTGAGTGCTGAAAGTTGCCTTTTCAAGTGAATCACGCGTTATGCTCCATCGGACAGATGACAAACATCCTGCAACAATCGTCGGAAGGGTCCGGGACGGAAGAGGGAGCATTATGGTCTGGGAAATGTTTTCGTGGCATTCACTGGGTGGTCTCGCCATTCTGGAAGGCACAATGGCTTAACACAAGCATGCATCTATCCTTCAGGACGATATCCACTGCTACACACAATTCTCCCTCGCCGCGATGACATCCACCAGCACGACTATACAAATGTCACATAGCTCCCTGTGTACGTGCGTGGTTCACTCACAAACAGGATGAATTTACTACACTCCCCTGGCTACCAAATTCAGCAGATTTAAAACCAATAGAGAATGTGTGGGTCCGTTTCGATCGGGCTGATCACACAGTAGGTCCTCAACAGAGAAACCTAGCGCAATTGGCCAGGATAATGGAATGCTTCCACAACCTTGACGGTACCTTCCGAAACCTCACTGACTCTCCTCTTGCAGGTCTCGCAGCAGTCCACACTGCAGAAGTTGGTTATTCAGCCTTTTCACAGGTGGTCGCATTAATGTGACTGAACAGTGTATGTAATATACGTTTTCAGACTATTTCAGGCAGATTCCACTTCAGTACACGCTTAATATTGCAGAAAAAATAACCGTAATTTATGTATTATACATTGTGAAATGGAACGACAAGCGCTGGTCAATCTCGTAACTTTATGCAACTTGTCGCCTCCGTACTACGCTACTCAAAAACACTGATTTATAAAAGTTCTTATTTAACGAAGATAAACAAACTGAGATGATGGACAATCATAGGATTCTGCTGCATATCTATTGTATATCTATGAGAACTCTTTGTTTCGGCACTCTGTTAATAACTATTTCAAAAATTATTTACAATTAATAGTGTACCTGCTAAATTTTGAGATAATTATGGTCATTTTATAGCTAACTTCACGACATATCCAGTGGTTTCTCGTACCCATATATAGCGTGTCTCTAGGTTTCGTTACCACTGTTATAAACTCTTTTACACGCAGATGTTAATAATGTTGTTCATATTTGTTGTGTAAATATGGTAAAAATTTTATTGTATTCGTCTCGTTATTGTTATTTCAGAGTCGTCATCAAATTTTCTGAAGCATGTCTGGAAGCAGTTTTCATTTGATTTTAGTGAATCTTCGAAGCTTCTAGATTTAGCACAGCCAGAGTATGACCTGGAGCAATGCATGTACCTAACCGACACGAGAAATTGCAAGTTAGATTCACTTGGCGGTCCACTGGATAACTACCCCACGTCGACGGCTCGCTGCAATGATTCGGGGCTCCCGCATCGCTTCCTAGCTCGGCGACTACACTGTAGCTTACCACCAACATATCGCTCAACCAAACCCGCTGCTTTAGAACACTTTCCACGTGGCCGGACAAGCGCTCGTAAAATCATTATGCCTAAGGAGGCATATAAAGTTTTTTTTCCTTTGCTCCATTTGCGAAAGGAACAGGAACGTGAATGACTAACAGTGGAACAAGGTACCTTCTTCCATGCACTGTGTGGTGGCTTGAGAAATATGTGGGTGGATGACGACTGGTGTTCAAAACTTCAGGACGAAAGTAACTTCGGCATGATGTGTCACTGTCAAGAAACAAACACGAAGAACTGCTATTGCTTAGTACGGAAAGTAACTGAAAGAAATACATATTGAGACGAACAGAAATGATACTTTCATTCAAAGATAGTGAGCCGTGGTTGTGTCCGGCTCTTCGAAAAGCGCGCCAGGCGGAGTGCTCTCGCTTCGCGTTTAGTGTTTGCGGTGGAGCTTTCGGTTTGGCGCGCTGTTTGGATCGCTACCGCCCTCTGGCCGGAGATGGAGCAAGTGTACGATCGCGTGACGATCGAGGAGTACGTGTTGGGCTGTCACCGAGAGAGGTGGTGGCGCGAGCGGGGCCCTGTTGTTGGGGGCTCGTCAACTGCTAGCCACGTGCTTGGCTGTCAGGGGCTACGTCTGCCGTACCCGCATGTACGTGGCTTGTGAAGCTTAGAAGCCGTGGTGCAGGAGATCAGCGCGTGGGGCCGCATGTCTTCTTATCGGCCGTTGAAACCACTGGCAGCGGTTGGAGTTCTAGTAAAGTGTATGAGTTTCTTCGCCAGTGGTTTTGTTAGGGTCTTCCCATCACAGTTTTCGATTGCCTGTCCGCGAGAATGTGGTAATTGCTTCTTGGTCGGGCCGTTTCATTCACACCTCGAATGGGTGATTTAGGGTCGGTGTCGCGTGTCTCTGTGGTTCGGTGTCTGTGCAGGCACCGCCCTTGCTAAATCTTCTGGTTTTGGGTAACTCGGGGAGGTGGTGGCTTGTAATGGAAGTTTTGGGGCTGATCTACTGTATCCCTGTAGACCACCAATAACTATTCCACCTATTGTGATTTGGGCCCCTTTCACGTGTCACTCCCTCACCGAGCTAAGGAAAACTTTTTGGGAACTGCCTTTAATGTGAAGGTTTGTGTGCTGGTCTATTCACATTTATCTTGTAACAAATATAAATTGTGTAACTGGCGAGAGACAACTATTTTTTCTTAGTACAATCTAGGTACTTAAAGTTTTTTTTAATTGTTCCCTTATTGATATAAAAAGTTCAAAATCTTCTTAGTGTTAACGTCAAAAACGTTAAACCTTGCAATATCCTTTACATCAAGCTATTTTTAAAAGAGTTTTTTAACTGTTGTCTTTACATATATATACACTCCTGGAAATTGAATAAGAACACCGTGAATTCATTGTCCCAGGAAGGGGAAACTTTATTGACACATTCCTGGGGTCAGATACATCACATGATCACACTGACAGAACCACAGGCACATAGACACAGGCAACAGAGCATGCACAATGTCGACACTAGGACAGTGTATATCCACCTTTCGCAGCAATGCAGGCTGCTATTCTCCCATGGAGACGATCGTAGAGATGCTGGATGTAGTCCTGTGGAACGGCTTGCCACGCCATTTCCACCTGGCGCCTCAGTTGGACCAGCGTTCGTGCTGGACGTGCAGACCGCGTGAGACGACGCTTCATCCAGTCCCAAACATGCTCAATGGGGGACAGATCCGGAGATCTTGCTGGCCAGGGTAGTTGACTTACACCTTCTATAGCACGTTGGGTGGCACGGGATACATGCGGACGTGCGTTGTCCTGTTGGAACAGCAAGTTCCCTTGCCGGTCTAGGAATGGTAGAACGATGGGTTCGATGACGGTTTGGATCTACCGTGCACTATTCAGTGTCCCCTCGACGATCACCAGTGATGTACGGCCAGTGTAGGAGATCGCTCCCCACACCATGATGCCGGGTGTTGGCCCTGTGTGCCTCGGTCGTATGCAGTCCTGATTGTGGCGCTCACATGCACGGCGCCAAACACGCATACGACCATCATTGGCACCAAGGCAGAAGCGACTCTCATCGCTGAAGACGACACGTCTCCATTCGTCCCTCCATTCACGCCTGTCGCGTCACCACTGGAGGCGGGCTGCACGATGTTGGGGCGTGAGCGGAAGACGGCCTAACGGTGTGCGGGACCGTAGCCCAGCTTCATGGAGACGGTTGCGAATGGTCCTCGCCGATACCCCAGGAGCAACAGTGTCCCTAATTTGCTGGGAAGTGGCGGTGCGGTCCCCTACGGCACTGCGTAGGATCCTACGGTCTTGGCGTGCATCCGTGCGTCGCTGCGGTCCGGTCCCAGGTCGACGGGCACGTGCACCTTCCGCCGACCACTGGCGACAACATCGATGTACTGTGGAGACCTCACGCCCCACGTGTTGAGCAATTCGGCGGTACGTCCACCCGGCCTCCCGCATGCCCACTATACGCCCTCGCTCAAAGTCCGTCAACTGCACATACGGTTCACGTCCACGCTGTCGCGGCATGCTACCAGTGTTAAAGACTGCGATGGAGCTCCGTATGCCACGGCAAACTGGCTGACACTGACGGCGGCGGTGCACAAATGCTGTGCAGCTAGCGCCATTCGACGGCCAACACCGCGGTTCCTGGTGTGTCCGCTGTGCCGTGCGTGTGATCATTGCTTGTACAGCCCTCTCGCAGTGTCCGGAGCAAGTATGGTGGGTCTGACACACCGGTGTCAATGTGTTCTTTTTTCCATTTCCAGGAGTATATATATATATATAATGTTAAAATCTCCTTATTGGCAAGTTGTTAGTGTCATACCTGGTAATCTCCTTTTCATAATGAAAATTGTCAAGCTATTTTAACTTGTTTTGAAATTATTTTTTTAAGAAATGCCAGACTTAAAAATTTATTACTGAGAAAATTAAAATATAAGATAACCTTATGAATGTGTGTTTTTTCACCAGCACCTCCTGACCCCTACTTCCACGGTAACGTTTTTGGAATAACATGTGTACTTAAGTTGTTTGTGAATCGCCCTAATTTACGGTTCAGATTGTAAGTACAGTATAGCATTCGTGATTGATATTACTCCCTTGGACATTACAGAAGCCGGGATATGGTTCTTGAAAAGGCGTGTGACTATCATGGGCGTTCCATTCCTGCACCACCGCGGTTGGCCACCGAAGAACAGTCGTTTGTGTGAGTGGATATGCTGCAATACGTCTTCACAACTCTATGTGAAATAACGGCATAAATCAATGTGGGACGTACGATGAAGGTACCCATTAGAACAGTGCGACGAAATGTGGCCTTAATGGGCTATGGTAGCAGACGACCGACGCGAGTATCTTTGTTAACAGCAGAGTATTGCCTGCAACGCTTCTCCTGTGATTGTCACCATATCTTTTTGACCGTACATGACTGGAAAACTGTGGCCTGGTCGGATGAGTCCCGATTTCAGTTGGTAACAGCTGACTGTAGAGTTCATGTGTGACACAGTGCCCACGAAGCCATGGACCCAAGTTGTCAACAAGACAGTGTGCAACCTGATAGTGACTGCGTTTACAGGACATGGACTGGGTCCTCTGGTCCAACTGAACAGATCATTGACTGTAAATGGTTACGTTCTGCTACTTTGAGACTACTGGCTGCCATTCATGGACTTCACGTTCCCAAACAACGAAGGCATTTTTATGGATAACAATGCGCTATATAACCGGGTCCCAATTGTTCACGATCGGTTTGAAAGACAATCTAGACAGTTCGAGTAAATTATTTGGCCACCCAGATCGACCAGAATGGGACATTGAGACGTCACTTTGTGTACAAAATCTTGCGCTGGCAACTCTTCCGCAGTTGTGGACGGTTATAGAGGCAGCATGTCTCAATATTTCTGGACTGGACTTCCAACGACTTGTTGAGTAAATGCTACGTAGATTTGCTGCACTACATCTACATCTATACTCCGCGAGCCACCTTACGGTGTGTCGCGGAGGGTACTTATTGTACCACTATCTGATCCCCCCTTCCCTGTTCCATTCACGAATTGTGCGTGGGAAGAACGACTGCTTGTAAGTCTCCGTATTTGCTCTAATTTCTCGGATCTTTTCGTTGTGATCATTACGCGAGATATATGTGGGCGGTAGTAATATGTTGCCCATCTCTTCCCGGAATGTGCTCTCTCGTAATTTCGATAATAAACCTCTCCGTATTGCGTAACGCCTTTCTTGAAGTGTCCGCCACTGGAGCTTGTTCAGCATCTCCGTAACGCTCTCGCGCTGACTAAATGTCCCCATGACGAATCGCGCTGCTTTTCGCTGGATCATGTCTATCTCTTCTATTAATCCAACCTGGTAAGGGTCCCATACTGATGAGCAATACTCAAGAATCGGACGAACAAGCGTTTTGTAAGCTACTTCTTTCGTCGATGAGTCACATTTTCTTAGAATTCTTCCTATGAATCTCAACCTGGCGCCTGCTTTTCCCACTATTTGTTTTATGTGATCATTCCACTTCAGATCGCTCCGGATAGTAACTCCTAAGTATTTTACGGTCGTTACCGCTTCCAATGATTTACCACCTATGGCATAATCGTACTGGAATGGATTTCTGCCCCTATGTATGCGCATTATATTACATTTATCTACGTTTAGGGAAAGCTGCCAGCTGTCGCACCATGCATTAATCCTCTGCAGGTCTTCCTGGAGTACGTACGAGTCTTCTGATGTTGCTACTTTCTTGTAGACAACCGTGTCATCTGCAAATAGCCTCACGGAGCTACCGATGTTGTCAACTAAGTCATTTATGTATATTGTAAACAATAAAGGTCCTATCACGCTTCCTTGCGGTACTCCCGAAATTACCTCTACATCTGCAGATTTTGAACCGTTAAGAATGACATGTTGTGTTCTTTCTTCTAGGAAATCCTGAATCCAATCACAAACCTAGTCCGATATTCCGTAAGCTCGTATTTTTTTCACTAAACGAAAGTGCGGAACCGTATCAAATGCCTTCCTGAAGTCCAGGAATACGGCATCAATCTGCTCGCCAGTGTCTACGGCACTGTGAATTTCTTGGGCAAACAGGGCGAGAGAAAGGAGATGTGACACTATATTAGGAGGTATCCCATGATTTTTGTCACCTCAGTGTATTATATTTCAAATGCCCACTAGTCGTGGACAATCTGTGCTATAGTACCTGGGCCTACTAACGATTTTCTACATATGCACTGTTGCTGCTGCTATGCTGGAATATCTTGACCAATCTCTATGAGGCGAGAATGACTTTGATCAATTAGAATTGAGAGGGCTGAGGAGCCACATATGTGGCAAATTTTGAAGGGAGGTGAAGCGTTCATCTTAATGTCCATTCCGTTTGGGCTGTTCTGGAGTGAAGGTGTGATTTTGCCTGAGTGTGATATGGTGTACGAGGCTGCAATGAATTATACTGAGACAAAGGAAGAGGAAAATTTAAAAGTAGCTTACGATTTCCGTTCATGAAGTGGTACTGAGATTTTTTACACGATATATGATGAATCAAGACCACAAGGTAATGTTTGTTTATTTTACAACTTGGCGAGCCACATTGGAAAAGTAACATCCCTTGGTTGCTAAAGCAGGATGAATATCAGACCGGTATTCACGATCACAGTCAGTGTGAGACCGCTTTCATTCTGTTTACGTATTGCATTGGTTTGGCAATCAAGTTCAGGAAACAGGTTTTTAATTCACCAAAAACGTTTTTGTACTTGTCTAATTCACAACTATCTCGAAGAGTAGGTATTTGTATGATGGTGATGTATGTACCACATGGTTCATGTAATATTAGTGTTATTGTGCTATGCCCTCGATGGTGAGTGTTCATCGGAGGTGAGGGTACCATCTGGAGTGTCACGTCGATTAAATATTTGGGCGTAACATTGCAGAGAGAAATGAAGTGTGACAAGCATGTAATGGTAGTTGTGGGGAAGGCGGACAGTCGTCCTCGGTTCATTGGTAGAATTTTGGGAAGATGTGGTTCATCTGTAAAGGAGACCGCTTATAAAACACTAATGCGACCTATTCTTGGGTACCGCTCGAGCGTTTGGGATCCCTATCAGGTCAGAAAGAGGGAGGACATAGAAGCAATTCAGAGGCGGGTTGCTAGATTTGTTACTGGTAGGTTTGATCATCACGCGAGTGTTACGGAAATGCTTCAGGAACTCGGGTGGGAGTCTCTGGAGGAAAGGAGGCGTTCTTTTCGCGAATCGCTACAGAGGAAATTTAGAGAACCAGCATTTGAGGCTGACTGCAGTACAATTCTACTGCCGCCAACTTATATTTCGCGGAAAGACCACAAAGATACGATAAGAGAGATTAGGGCTCGTACAGAGGCATATAGGCAGTCATTTTTCCCTCGTTCTGTTTGGGAGTGGAACAGGGAGAGAAGATGCTAGTTGTGGTACGAGGTACACTCCGCCACGTACCGTATGGTGGATTGCGAGTATGTAGTAGATGTAGATGTAAAAGCGCTTGTATTCATTGTGAATTAATAACCACAAATCAGGAGAATATATCAAATTTTTATTCCTGTTTCGTTCCTTCCATCAATTTAATTAACTGATGTATCACTTTTCAACGTGGTAGTATTGAGTAACCGTGAGACTTGGCCCTAATGCCTTGCATAGGAACAATGAGAGAGATGATTTTATGTCTTCAGCTCACTGGTTAGATCAACGATAACCATTGTTCATGTCGAAAAAAAATCGTACAGCCCAGCAAGACTTTCTATTACTTTAACAACTTGTTTGTAAATTTCAGAAGTTAAGTTTGGTTCGAGTATTCCAGACCAGACGTTATTTCACCGCAGTAATGCAACCTTAGGGTGGAACATGTGCGACATGACAGAAACAGTTGGGATGCCATGGTCTGCACTTCATGTTCTGTAGCAGAGAAAGGGGAGCGAAAGAGAAAGTCGTAGATGGGAAATCATGACCCCCAGCCGCGCAAGACACTGCCGCATTGCTATGGCGAAAGCATCAGACCACGTTTCGAACCGGAATGACCCGTTTCATCCTCCTTTTTTGTTCAGTCTCTCGTTTCCCAGCCACTCGCTTTCCAGCTTTTTTCCTTCGTTTAACCTCTTGGTTTTCATGCAAGTGCTTTACCGTTTATATTTTTTTTTACACTTGCTACTCAAAAAGGAATAAAACAAATAATGAAGTTAATCCTGGATGACACCGTGAAACGTCTCTGTTAGATTCGATCGCCGGCCGGGGTGGCCGAGCGGTTCTAGGCGCTACAGTCTGGAACCGCGTGACCGCTACGGTCGCAGGTTCGAATCCTGCCTTGGGCATGGATGTGTGTGATGTCCTTAGGTTAGTTAGGTTTAAGTAGTTCTACGTTCTAGGGGACTGATGACCTTAGAAGTTAAGTCCCATAGTGCTCAGAGCCATTTGAACCATTTTTAGATTCGTTCATACTATTTAACTTGTATTTCGTGTTGTCACTATCTATCATTCTTAATTTAGTTTTATACTTCGTGTTTGTCCCTCTTCAGTGGTACACAGTTACATTAAAGCACCTAATCCTACGTACATTACCTGCATTTTGTGCTCCAAAATTTCCTTTCTCTCTTTCTGATCTGTATGAATGATTGAATCAGTGAGTGTGTATGTTGAATTTGTCTTTTGTATTATAGCCAACGTAGCTTTATCAGTCAAGGCAAAGAGATTTGTACCCTTTCGGCAGTCGTTCGACAGTAGCTAAGTTGGCGGATAACAGGCAAAGTCAGATTATAGTTTAGAATAACTTTGTGAATTTATTTTAATGAACTATGTTAAACTGTGAAGACTATTTCTCAGACAAACCTGTCCCCTTTTGTAAGATTATTTTTAATACAGGATAGTTATAATTGAACACGTTATAACAGGGAAACTAATTACGAGTACCAGACTTGGTAGCATTAAAGACGTTAAGGACATGGGGAAGAGAAATAATGTAGAATCACTGCAATTGATTCACATTTAATGTGGTGCTACGATACACCTTACCATTACATACCCGTATTACTGCAATACAAGGGACTCAATATGGTGCCCAACAGTCTCGAGAAGAGTCTGAAAGCGCAGGATTGCATTCTGCGCAGCAGAACGAAGTATGTCTGTAGGTGTACCGGCTACCTCTCTTGAAATGCTGCGCATCAGATCATCATGTATGTCAATGTTTCCCTGGTAAACCCTGTCCTCTCGATGACATGCCTATAGCAGGCCTCTCAAGGGCTACTATTGCAGTGGATGACCTCTACATACGGATTATGGCTCAGAGAAACGCTGACAGCAACGCCACCATGTTGAATAATGCTTTTCGTGCAGCCACAGGACGTCGTGTTAAGACTCAAACTGTCCGCAGTAGGCTGCATGATGAGAAAATTCACTCCCGAGGTCCGCCTTTGCAACCACGACACCATGCAACGCGATACAGATGGGTCCAACAACATGCCGAATGGACCGCTCAGGATTGGCATCACATCTTCTTCACTGATGAGTGTCGCATATGCCTTCAACCAGACAATCGTCGGAGACATGTTTGGAGGCAGACCGGACAGGATGAACGCCTTAGACACGCTGTTCAGCGAGTGCAGCAAGATGGAGGTTCCCTGATGTTTTGGGGTGGCATTATATGGATGCTTGGCCGCCGCGATCACCTGTGATCTTTTCCAAATGTGTTTGGGAGAAGCAAGTGAACTCAACGAGCGATATGCGGTGGAGTCCCATCTTGCATGAAAACTTTTAAGTTTAATACGTCTCTCTCTCCTGTAGGGCGGGTATGACATGCTGGTGAAGCATATCGCGGTAACGCTGGCCAGTCACAGTGCATGTCTGTGGTCCTTGAGCGCCAACTTGTTCAAAAAAGAATGCACCAATGATGAACGTGACCGTGAAGCCACACCATGTGGTGATACGTTCACCACACAAGAGGAACTGGAGGTGAAGACCTCACACTCGGAAGTTTTGTGTGTTCACTTCACCCGTGAGAGAAAAACGAGCATCTTCTGTCCATAGGATAGTCCAGGGCCAACCATCTTCAATCCTTGCGAGAAAGTGGAGAGTGAAGTCAACACGACGTTGTGTGTCCTATAGTGCAAGCTGCTGTACGATATAGATCTTGTACGGATACCCTTTGTGAATGGTTAGAAGCACCGTACAGTGGATCATGGGATGTTCAAATGTCGTGACACTGCACGTGCACTGCCTGACGATCGGTAATTCCGCGTAGCAAGCGGTGGTCGGGCTTTCCCGGGGTGACGTCCAGTTCTCCAGTTGATTCAAACTTCATCATGCTCCACAATTCAGGTGGAGAAGAGGACCCTTCCGTAATCCTTTCAGGCGGCGTCCTTCTCCAAAAACATCTGCAGTATTACTGTTGTTTTGATAACAGAGCTCCACCAATAACGCCCAGCTCTTTTTGTACAAGCTCATATTGACACGTCAACATGTGCACTGCGACTGGTCAGGTGTGTGAGACTATGAATTACGATGACTGATCACGTCACCTGGTGGGCAAACCTGGAACTGGACTATGGCGCTGTGACGCATGGATATCATGCACCCCATAGTCTGGACATTAATGCAATTTGATTCTGGTACGGTAATTAGTTTCCGTGTTATCATATGTTAAATAGGGAAAGTTTGATTGTAACCACCCGGCACATCCTACTTGGCGTTTCTGAAGCGCAAAAGACCGGCGTATGTCTGATTATGTTATTCTTTTGTTGAGGCGTAATCTTCTGCTTGCTCTAAATTATTTTATTTAATGTTTGTACTTAAATTGTTTACAAATGCTCATTTCATATATTCACTTTGATCTTAGGAGATGCCATTTTTCCAGTTTTAGTCCTGACTAGAAAATCGAGCACTGCCCCTTCTTAAGAAAATACCTCGTCCAGTCAAACAAACAATGGATACGAAACTTCCTGGCAGATTAAAACTGTGTGCCCGACCGAGACTCGAACTCGGGACCTTTGCCTTTCGCGGGAAAGTGCTCTACCATTTTTTTTTTTTTTTTTTTTTTTTTTTTTTTAAAGGTGGTGGGGGAGGGCGGAGAAGGCAGAGCGATCAGGGGTCGTAACCCGCGGCCTGGTCGCAGTGTCCCCTTCGTCCGTCAAGGAATCAGGGATGGGAAGGGGAAATCTTTTGTGCGAATTATTATTTATTTATTTATTTTTATTTACTGTTTTTAATACATTCTTAATGTGGTTTTACTTTATACCACAACAAAAATAAATGTATCTAGCACCGCATCGTGCTCTGAGAAAAAGAAAACAATATCTCGGCACTTTCCTACACCGAGGTAATGTATATGGGGAAAACGAAAAAAAAAGTGCTTCATACAGGATCCAGAAGGGTGTGTCGCTGCTCTCCTTACGCTTCATCATCCAGGTACGTCTTCACGTATATCATGTTGTTCCACCGAGAATCGAACTTAGTCATGTCAGCTCACTCAATGGGTATCTTCTCCTACCTGTGGATGATCCAGCTGCGTGGAGGGTCGCGTAGGCCACTCCCTAAGTAATTTGAAAAATACTGTCCCTATTTTGGGTTCCGTACGATCTTGCAATGACGTTCTTGTAGGTAGTTCCAAAAGTCTAATACATCTTTAGGTCCATCGTGAAACAAGTAGTGTACCGCATGCGCACGGATCCACGTGACAGCGTTGGTCTTGGCGCGCGGGAAATACTGTTGATCCGGAAATAGTAGAAGCCGAGGTGTAATGTGTTCCGGAGTTACTCGTAGAAAATACGACAAAATTTGTCGCACCAAGCGCCATACGTCTTCTGCCGCGCCACATGTGAGACGGTGTTCGTCCGTGTCTGGTATCCCTCAGTCTACGCAGAGAGGCGATTCCGCCATGTTTATCTTGTGGAGGCGTGATCGGTTGATCTGTTTACCATTGACTGTGATGTACCATGTGGATCGGACGGCTGTATCCAGTGGAATCGCGTGAATCGTCTTCCACACCACCTTCCAATTAACCTGAGGGCTTTTGGTCTCCACGATGTTTGGTGGGCGCCTCTGCTGTAGGACATGATATATATCCCGCGCCGACGCCTGTTTCGTCGATGGTACTGCGATACGGACATAGCTGTGTTCAATGTAAAAGTTCCCGAAGTAGTAGAAGGGTGGGGGTATGTCTTGCGTCGCCAGTGGGGGCATAATGGAGGGCGGAGCTAAGGACTCCAACAGCAAACCTGTCAAACTTTCCGGGTGGTGGCGCCAATGCTTGATGTGTGAGCTGACATACAGGGCCACAGCTCTGTCGTGGACATGGACTAGACCAAGGCCTCCCCTTTCTGGGGGAAGGGTCAGTGACAACTGACTTTGAAGAGCATGCCTGTACTGACGTAGGCTCCGAATGCCGCTAATAGACGTCGTGCCATCAGTAACGGTATTGGGAGAACACGCGCTACGTGTGGAAGGCGCGATGCGAGGTAAACATTGACAAAGTGTGTCCTTTGGAGAATGTCGAGGGTCCGCAGACGAAGGTTGAAGATGTGGACCCGAATTTGTTGTAATAAGCGGCGGTAGTTAAGAGCCGCGGTGCGCCGTATGTCGTCGTGAAATTCTATTCCGAGACATTTGATAGTGCCACGAAGCTGTAGGGGTTCGACACACGCTGGGGTCAACCCGTCTCCTATGGCCATGGCGACCGATTTGGCGACGTTGAGACAGCTGCCGGAAGCCACAGCGAACATGGTAATCCATTCTAGTGCTCTGTTGACATCGTCGCGATTGCGGAACACGAGAATCAGGTCGTCGGCATATGCTGTACAGCGAAATGTGACGGCACGTAGGGTAAGACCGGTGAGGCGTTGACGGAGACCACAGAGGAGCGGTTCCAGTGCCAGAGCATATAGTAACGTCGACAAGGGGCAGCCTTGACGGACGGAGCGGAAAATCGGGAGGGACTGCGAGAGACGCCCGTTAACGAGCACTTTGGAAGTCGCCCCTCGGAGTAGGCGCATCACGACGTCTGTGAATTGCTGTGGGTACTGCATGTGCTGGAGAACGGACGTTAGGTATGCGTGATCCACTCGATCAAAAGCTTGGCTAAAATCTAGTGATGCCAGCGCTCCCGGGATGCGGCGTGCCCTGGCTAGGGCTATTAAGTCACGATATCGACACAGTGCTGTGTGGATGTTGTTGATACCCCCTAAGGAAGTCTGATCTGGCGAGATGACGTAAGGTAGGGTCGGTCGTAGACGGTTTGCTAATAGTCTGGTGAATATCTTCATGTCGCAGTTGACGAGAGTTAGCGGGCGGTAATCTTGTATTCGAGCCCCACCTTTAGGCTTGTGAACCGGTATAATTATTCCTTCTACGAAGGTCGCAGGGAGCGGCACCGCGGGGGACATAAGCTCCCGACAGATGTCTGTTAACTTGGGAGCCAGTAAATACTGGAAAGTTCTATAAAACTCCACAGGGAGCCCGTCGGGGCCAGGAGACTTATTCGCCGCTCCTTGACCGATGGCGTCGATAACTTCGTCTTCCGTAATGTCGTTCAATAATTCAGTTCGTAAATCCTGAGGGACAATGCCGTAAACCAGTTGTGAGACTGCTGTCACCGTCGTCGGGTCGGAACATTGAGCAGAATAAAGTCGTGCGTAATGGTCGAAGAAGGCTGCAGCAATATCGCGTTGTGTGGTGTGATGATGGCCGTCCTCAGTGGTGATGGCATGTATCAGAGCCCGTCTTCGCAGTGTACGTTCTCGGATGACGTGGTACATGGTGGGTCGTTCCGTTGCGAGTCTGTCTTGTGTCCGCGCTCGGACGATCGTCCCGTCGAGGTGTCGGCGCATATGGGCTACGATCTGTGCTTTCGCACGCTGAACTGTCAGCTGTCGTTCCGGTGTGGGTGGCAAGGAGGCGCAGTCGCGAAGGACGGTGAAATAAAAATCAAGGGTCTGCCGCCTCCAAGCAGCAGTCTCACGACCATACGTAATAAAGGTTCGCCGTAGGGCCGGCTTGGCGCAGGTTAACCACCAACTAATCGACGTAAGATACGTTGGGAGGCGGCGGACGCACAAACTCCACGTGTCTTCGATGGCGCGTCGACAATCCGGAGAAGTGAGATGAGCAAGGTTCAATTTCCAGGGATATCGGCTGCGCCACACCCGTTGGCGACGAAGGGTGACGGCACATATATAGGCCTCGTGATCAGAAAAGGCTACTGGCCACACCTCCGCGTCACTCACCGTTGCCGCGAGAGAACGGGAGACGTAAATCCTATCGATGCGACTAGACGAGTGACTCGTGAAATGAGTGTATCCCGGTCTATTTCCTCGGACATGTTCCCATGTATCTACTAGCTGGAGATCGCCGATGAGTGTCCCAAGTTCGGGGCACGGTGAATGGCGTGGCAGCTGATCTTTAGGTGCTTGGGTGCAATTGGAATCGTCCCCTAATACCAAGTCATCGTGCCTGCCCTGAAAAAGCGGTGCTATTCCTTCTGCGAAGAAGAGCGATCGGTCACGACGGCGATTCGTTCCGGAAGGGGCGTACACATTGATAAACCGGACGCCTTGCACCGTTACGGCCATTCCTCTAGCGTCGGGGAGATATCGGACTTCGTCCGCCTCGAGGCCCTCTCTGAGGAGAATGGCGACTCCACTGTTAGTTGGCGAGGCGTGGGACACATGAGCAGGATAACCATACATACCCGGGAAATCGGCAACGAAGACTTCTTGGAGAAAGACAATGTCAACGTCTGCTGCATTGAGCATGTCTTGGAGCAGCGACAACTTCGTACGTGTCCGAATGGTGTTAATGTTGATGGTCGTTAAGCGATAGGTTTGTAGATCGTCTCCTGCGGTGGGGGCTGCCGTAAGTGTCGCCGTAAAAGGTGGGGCCTGTGATCTGCTGGCCGCGTCCGCGCCGTCATCTGTTGCTACTCGGGAGGGGCCGAGGTGTGGGAGGAGAGACCCCTCTCCTCATCCACCACAGCGCCCGTAGAATCGTCTTCAATGTCATCCGCCCAAGGTCCGTAAGTTAACGGTGGCTGCGGTAGAATACTTGTGGGCTGAGTGACTAAGGGTGAATCCGCAGTTGTTTCCGGTTGTGTACCAACGGCGGCCGCTGTGCTGGCCATCCGTGTGTCCGAGGGAACTGAATCGGGTTTGTCAAAATCAAACAAAGTGACAGGTGAGGGCGATCTCGTGACATCCATTTTCCTCGTCGTTTCGTCGGCCGTCCGGTCGTCAACTGGAGAAGACGTCCGCTGGAGGCAATCGTCTGAGGGTGTGCGACGTCGCTTTTTATGTTTTCTCGGTGACCTTTGTTTGCGGACGTGAGTTTCTGTGTCCGAAAGAGTTTGTGGTTCCCGTATAGCATCCCCTTCAGGGAGAAAGGCAGCGGTCGGTACAACCCTAGCGTCGAGTTCCATTCTGTCGTCTGAATCTTCATGTGGAGGCGATGGGCGGCGTTCTTCAACCCCTGCAGACACCGTAACGTTGTTGGTCAATCCAGGACCGGCGACAGGTGCGCATTCTAACGCTTCCTGTCTTCCGGGAGGGTTTTCGTCTGTCATGACGGTCGATCTTGTCACCTCTGCGTAATTGAGGGGGAGGGCCGTGAGCGTAGGAGGTGGTGTCGTGTCATGCAATGGAAGTTGTGTAACCCGACGTTGAATACACGCCGAGCGCACATGACCCTCCTGGCCGCAACCAGAACAAGTACGAGGTTGGCCGTCGTACATTATTATTGCTCGACAGCCACCTATGACTAAGTAGGACGGCACATGTTTCTTTAATTCAATTTTTACTTGTCGGAAGCCGTTGAGAACTTGGTACGTCTCGAAGGTGTTCCATTTTTCGGCCACGTGGCTAATTACCGTCCCATAAGGGCGGAAAGCTGAGGTAACGACGTCCGGTGGTACTTCGAAAGGGAGTTCGAAGACTCTTAGTGTGCGTAATCCTAGTCCAGCATGGTCAACAGTAACCTCTCCGATGTGACCATCGGAGTGTTTGAACTTGAGAGTGCTCGCGCATCTGTTCACAACTGCGTGACATAACACGTCATCGACCATCTTGACGTAAACGACGCTGCTTGTGATGGATAGGTGGATACCGATGATGTGCTGTGTTGGTATTTGAACTTCGTCACGGGTGAATCGTTCGTCTTCAAAGGCTCGTGGTCGTGCATATTCGGGCTGGAATCTGATCTTGATGGTAGCTTTTCTGTACGAATGAGCCATGGCGACTCAGTGTTAACGGACGCGAGTATTAGCTGCGGCGACGAAGTAAACGAACTACGCGCGCTCGCGACTCTGCGGACGGGACCGCGACTCTGCGGACGGGACGTAAACAAGACGTCCTCGCCGCTCACCGGCCGAAAGCAGACTGACCATCTGAGCTACCGAAGCACGACTCACGCTCGGTACTCACAGCTTTACTTCGGCCAGTATCTCGTCTCCTACCTTCCAAACTTTACAGAAGCTCTCCTGCGAACCTTGCAGAACTAGCACTCCTGAAAGAAAGGATACTGCGGAGACATGGCTTAGCCACAGCCTGGGGGATGTTTCCAGAATGAGATTTTCAGCGGAGAGTGCGCTGATATGAAACTTCCTGGCAGATTAAAACTGTGTGCCCGACCGAGACTCGAACTCGGGACCTTCGCGAAAAACAAAAGTCCCGAGTTCGAGTCTCGGTCGGGCACGCAGTTTTAATCTGCCAGGAAGTTTCATATCAGCGCACACTCCGCTGCAGAGTGAAAATCTCATTCTGGAAACAATGGATACATCAGGTAAAAATCACATTTGCATTTAACCAACGGACCTTAGCCCTTTAACACACATTGCTATATACACACATCAGAAAAAGTTTTCCATGATCTCGGTTCCGAGAGTTCCGGAACCTGTACAGAAAATAAGAATAGAGATACACATAAACATCATTTCCACCCTTTTATTGCTCATGAAAACTACACATTGCATGTTGTACTACCATACAGCGAGACCTTCGCAGGTGGTGGTC